>NC_056503.1:49469214-49479266 GCF_014905685.2 Nematolebias whitei
GGGGGGGGGGTGTCTGTGATATTTCATCATTTTTGAAGCGCGCGCACAAACGCGCACGTGGCGGCTGAAAGGAGGTCAGCGCGCGCGGAAGGAGGCGCGTTCGGTTTTACGCGCTTTGTTTTTATTGTTGTTTACGTTGTTTTTGTTGTTTATTTCAGTCTAAAGAGGCTCGAGGGTTTATTGTGTGTGTGTTGGGGGGGGGGGGGGGGTCTTCCAGCCTGCCCCCATCCCCCCACCCCACATTGAGCAGCTTGTTGGGGTTTTGGCGCTTGGCTTGTTTTGCTCAGACGCTGTTGTTTGTTTGTTTGTTTGTTTGTTTGTTTTAGCGCCTTCCCCGCTGCTCCTGATGGACCCGGGGATCGATCAGCTGAGTGTTGGGGGGGGGGGGGACGTGCCGCCTGTTTGCACACAGAGCCGCAGCATCTGCTGCACGTGGCTTCACTTCATTTATTTTTATTCTTTCTTTTATTTTATTTGGATGTAAACAAGTCGCCATGTTTAGGAGCCAGTTTGTTTGCCCTTAAAATGTGTGTGTGTGTGTGTGTGTGGGGGGGGGCTCATTAGCAATGCAAAAGAGTTTTTTCTTCTTCTCCGGCACCTGCTGGTCTTGAGAATGCGCGCTGGCCCCCTCCTGCTGCCCCTGGCATCGTGAGCGCGCATCTGTCTCCCCACTATTTTATCTGACTCCTGCTCCACTTCCAGCCCCCCCTCCCCTCCCCTGGTTTTGAGAGCTGCAGAACCAGATGATCCAGACTCTTCTGGGCTGGACAGTCTGTTGGACCGGTTCGTCTCTGTTCCTGAACATTTTTGGAGAAACGATTTTAACAGACACAGACTCATCTGTTCTGATTCTGTCTTAATCAAAGAACAACAGCAAAATAACAGCTGGATCCGAAACGGGATCCACCAGAACCCGGTCCTCTGAGTCAGGTCTGAAGTCAGCAGAACCATCACCTGAGAGATGAGATTTTATATTCAGTAAAACAAAGGTGAGATTAAAAATGTTTTCATAATTAATGAAATGGTCACATATGAAGAGCTCTAAAATATTTCTTCTTCTTTGTGTCATAAAACACTTCATGGAGTAAAAAAAGTGTCTTTTATCAGACTTCCTGTTATTTAAAAGTGTTTAATAGGGTCCAGTAAAATTCCAGAAAATTACGTCACACCTAAAGCAGGTGAACACTGATATGGAGGAGACCTGTGCGTTCTGCAGATTGTGGAAAATTTGTAAAATAAAAAAATTAAAAAAAGGCCTGGCCGGTGTTTCAGTCTAATTTTCAATCCAAGTCAAGAGGGGTAGAGCTGTTATAGTTGGTAAACAGGTGCAGTTTGCAGCCTCGAGTGTGCACGCTCCTAATGCTGGGTGTTACATTGTAGTAGTGAAGAAGTTGTACACGCTGCCAGTGATCTGCTCCCAACTGGGCCGACTCGACATTTTTAACAAACTCTTCTCAAACATACAGTTGGCAGTGACACAAACTGTGCTTTCATCTCTTGACCGTAGTTCGATGGGGAAAACTATTCTAAGTTTGCTCAATCAATCAAGTCATTACTTGAGTCATATGGTGAGGCGGATGTGTGGCGCTGCCATAACTCTACCCAAGGAAGACTTTACCAAGTTTCTTACATCTGAAATGGAAATTTTCCTCGAAGTTAACCGAACACCATGAATGCCACTCTGTCCTGTCTGTGAGGTCAAATAATTTCTTACTGTGCAAACAAAAAAAGAGAAGGGCTTGGTACGCAGTGTTTCCCCTACCATTATACAAGCGGGGTGCCCCACCCTGTCAACAGAACTGAGCCTACCAAACTGGACCCCTCCCAGCACTGACATAGTGCTAAGCTAGCGGCACTCTAGCTAAAAAGCTAAAGGCACCTCTTCTTTCACGCTGAATGCCCCACCCCCCGGCCCTTGCCCAAGAACTGTTGGTACAAACTGTGCTCAGACATGTCTCCCTCCCCCCGTCAACAAAAATCATGGATGAGATGAGCACCCCACCATGGCAAGTTAACACTGGCATGACTCAGACAGTTAACGGATGAGATATTACAATTAGACAGAGAATATAGCCACTCCCCCTCACAGGATCTAATGAAAAAATGTTTGTTACTTCAAACTGAATTTGACACTTTGTCTACAGGCAGAGTATTTAATCTATAAATCTGGACAGGGTTACTATGAACATGGTGAAAAAGCCGGGCACTTGATTGCACATCAGCTACGGCGACAGTCAGCCAGCCAAACTACTACAGCAATAAACAACGAACGAATCCTGATCTTGCTGGGGACTTGGAGAGGGAGTTCTCTGTAGCTGAGATTAACTCTGCAATCAACAATATGCAAAATGGGAAATTCCCTGGACCAGATGGTTTCCCGTCTTTTGAGTTTTTAAAGAAATTTTCACGTCTACTCTGACCCTTATTAAGGTCTGTGTTTGAGGAGTCACTTTCTGCACAGACATTACCGCTGTCCATGTGTCAAGCTGTAATCTCGCTGATACCTAAGAAAGATAAAGACCTTCTAAATTGCAGCTCATATAGACCCATCTTACTTTTAAATACAGATGTTAAAATTCTTGCAGAGGTCCTGGCAAAATGACTTGAGTGGGTAGTCCCCACGATTGTCCTGCCTGACCAGATGGGGTTTGTTAAAAACTGTCAGGCTTTCTTCAATGCTAGGTGGCTGCTTGATGTGCTGTACACCCCTAGTCCACCCGAGCACACCTGTGATGAAGTCATTCTTTCATTAGATGCAGAAAAAGCATTTGACCGGGTGGAGTGGGGCTACCTCTTCGAGACTTTAAAGTTATTTAAATTTGGTCCCAAATTAATTTCGTGGGTGAGGCTGATTGATACCTCCTCAATGGCAGCGGTCTGTACTAACTGTAACATATCTAGATACAGTATTTCAAACAGCAGCGGGGTACGAGACAGGGGTGCGCACTCTCACCACTTTTATTTGCGTTAGCGATAGAACCATTGTAGCTTTATGGCAAAACTCCATCATGAAGGGGATAAACTTAGATAGAACTTAAATTAGGCACAGAACACAAAGTTTCTTTATATGCTGATGACACACTTTTGTATAAAGCAGTCCCTCGCTACTTCGCGTTTCGTTTTTTGCAGACTCGCTCTATCTCAGTTTTTCAAAGTAAGATTGGACATGACACACAATGGCTGGTTGATGGCTGAGCTGCATGATCTGCATGGATGTTTCATTTAAAATAAATTATTTAAAATGATTTAGCACCTGTGTGCAGCCCACAGCTGTGGGAGAAGCGTCCTCCTGTAGCTGATCAGCGGATCTCCGTGCAGAGGGAAGAAGTGGGCATGGCCGAGAGTGCAGCCTGAGACAGAGAGCTGAGATCATGATATTCTGTGTTCTTTTAGAGCGTTTCTACTTCGCGGTTTTTCACTTATCGCGGAGCTTTAGGATACAGATCCTCCGTGATAAACAAGGAACTACTGTATAACAGACCCTCTTATCAGTATCCCTGAATTACCGGTACTTGCTCTGCTTCAAAAATTCAGGAAAATATCTGGTTATAAAGTCAACCTTCAAAAGAGCAAACCGATGCCTGTGACCTCTAGAAAAGAAAATCTTGGACACCGCACCCTTTAATATTAGTTTAAAAAATTTAAGTACCTTGGGATTTGGGTAATTCGAGATCATAAGAACCTCTATTAAACTAATCATCTACCTCTCGTGGCGAACCTTAAACAGGACAGTGTTAGATGATAGTCTCTGCCTCACACTCTGGGGGGCAGAATAAACTCTGTAAAAATTAATATCCCACGTAAATTTCTGTACCTGTTTTAGAATCTGCCAGTCTTCATCACTAAATCCTTCACCAGTCTGAACAGCCAGATATCAAAGTTTATTTGGAACATAAAGTATCCACAGATTGCCAAGAGCGTCTTACATCAAGTTCAAGTCAATTTTATTGTCATTGACATCACATGTGGTACATGAGGTGGAACAAAATTATGTACACATAGGGTCCCAACATCTGCCCTGCAGGCTTGGAAGCATGTCACTTCCTAGTTTCATGCACTATTGATAGGCAGCCAATACCAGAGCTCTTCTATTCTGGTTGGGTAAATACGTATACCCCTTTTCCTAGTTGGGTGGCCTTGGAAAAGGCTTCAATCAGATCCAGTTCTCCTTCTGCACTACTCTGCTCTCGGCTGCCCTTTAAACAGTCAATATCAACCTACACTTCTAACCCAATTGCGACCTGGGCTGTTAAGATCTGGAATCAGTTCAGGAGAGCATTTAACTCTGCAGAGTTACTGTTTCTGGCATCTGTGTCCAATAATCATAGTTCACTCCCTCAGTAGCTGATGCAACTTTTGACACCTGGGTCTTGAGGGAAGTACATTCACTGTGTGATCTCTATGTTGACGGTAGATTTGCATCTTTTGAGCAGCTGGTACAGAAGGTTAATGTTCACAAGTCACAGTTCTTTAGATATCTGCAGCTGAGACATTTTGTGAGATCCAACTCTGATTGTTTTCCTTTGAACTCCTCTAAAAATTTTGTGGCTAAGATTTTGGAGTGCAGGTCTGATACTAAGGGGGCCTCAGCAAGATCTATACACTGCTCAGTTGAGACCAGCTTGGACTCCCTTAAACTGAAATGTGAAACAGACCTAGAGGAATCCATATCAGACTCAGTCTGGAAAAGGATCATTAAGAACATTTACTCATCTTCAATCTGTCTGAGACATGCTGTGATTCAATTCAAAGTGGTGCACCGGCTGCTCTGGTCCAAAGACAAGTTGTTCAAGATCAAAGCCGACCTGGACCCTGCATGTAATCGTTGCAAACAAACTCCAGTTACACTCCAGCATACATTCTGGACCAGTCCCAAACTGCAGACCTTCTGGCAATCTATTTTTGACACCTCTGGGACATGTGGCAAAACTGTTCACCCATCACCATTCATCTCACTGTTTGGGGTGCTCCCTGTGGAGACGTCCTTCAGCAAGTACGAGAAGGATGTGATTGCTTTTGGCTCTCTCCTGGTCACATGACTTGTTTTGTGCAATTGGAAGCACCCACACATGTACACATTGGATAAGAGAAGGGATGTATCATATTAATCTAGAAAAAAAACAAGATATACCATACCATACCAATTTATTTATATAGCACTTAAAACAGCAACAAGGCCAACCAAAGTGCTGTACAAAAGAACACAAACATGCACAGCGGACAGGAAAACATAAAATAGAAATACAGATACAAATAGCAGCAGAAGCTAACTAAAATGGCCTGAAGATATACCCTGAAGGGTTCTGTTCACAGACTTTGGGACACGTGGCAGACTTTTATGTTGTATGTGGAAAAGGTCAGTGCCCGTTTAGTTTATTTATGTGTGTGTGACTGATCCGGTGTGGGAGGGGTTTTGGTTCTTTGTGTTTTGTATGTGTGCAGCACGGTGGCGCAACAGGTAGAGCTGCTGCCTCTAAGCGAGCAGGTCCTTGGTTCAAAAACCCCGGTCCAGGGGCCTTTCTGGGTGGAGTTTGCATGTTATCTCTGTGCATGTGTGGGTTTTCTCCGGGTACTCCGGTTTCCTCCCACAGACCAAAAACATGCATGTTAGGCTGATTGGTAACTCTAAATTGTCCCTAGGTGTGAGAGAGAGATTGAATGGTTGTTTGTCTTGTTTGTCTCTATGTGTCCCTGTGATGAACTTGCGACCCGTCCAGGGTGTCCCCCGCCCCTCGCACAGTGATTGCTGGACATGGGCACCAGCGACCCCCGTGACCCAAAATGGAATAAGCGGGTAAAGATGATGGATGGATGGATGTTTTGTATGTTTAAAATGAAAAAAATAATAAAAAAGACTGATTTTAAAAAAGGTTAGATAAAGATAAAGTTAAACTGAGACACACCTTTACTACACCATTTGGCAGCCGACTTATATGGCAGAAAATACGGTATGCGCTGCTACCTTAGTGTTACCTATTGTTTTGCCGTGCTCTCTAAATTAATTATTGAATCAAGTTTTGACTTATGTCATGGATGTTAAACAGCCCGTTAAAATACACCAGAAAGCAGGAAATGGCATCTACTTTATTCAAAATTTTCTGGGGGAGGACACACAGACATCCCCCACCACCAACCCCCCCCCCCCCCCACACACACACACACACACACATTACAAATGCTTCTGACACCAATGGGCACTGCGTTGTTCAAGCCAAGAGCCATTGTCAACACTGGGGGCTGAGTGCCCCTGAAGGTTAGATTCTAGAATCGCCCCTGGTGAGACATTCCTTTTTTTTAATAAATGACTCAGAATTTCGTTTTAATTTGCTCCAATCTGAGGAAATAAATTATTTGAAGACAGGAAGCATGGAGACTGAGAGCCTGATGGTCAAACAGTAAAAGAGGAGGAGGCAAAGAGGAGCACCATAGGAGGAGGAGGAGTTTAATACTGAAGGAGACAGATTACAGACAGGAGGCGTTTAAAAGCAAAAAAAACAAATAATGAATAAAGTTTGTTTTTGTTGCTGATCTACCTTCAGCTCCTTTAGCTGATCTGCCTTCAGCTCCTTTAGCTGATCTGCCTTCAGCTTGTTGTGGAGCCAAATGCTCTGTCTGGTTTTTGTAACTTTCATTCTTAAATTCAAATGATACATTTCAAAATCCTAAAAGCCAAAGTTTAGTTTAAAATGATTCATTTCAATAAAACAAACAAAAAACAACAAGAAGAATGAAAGTTACAAAAACCAACCAGAGCAGCCGTCTCCACAAGCTGAAGGTAGATCAGCTGAAGGAGCTGAAGGTAGATCAGCTGAAGGAGCTGAAGGTAGATCAGCTAAAGGAGCTAAAATCACGATGCTGACATTTATTCTGAAGAAACTTTAAACAGAACAGCTGACTCAGCACTCACCTGGTAAAGAAAGAAAATTAACAGAAAATGTTTTTAAAAAATCTAAAAATTTATCAAGAGAAGAAGTTTGGTTCTGGAGAGAAGTTCTGACCCGTTTCAGCTGGTTTTCTCCCACGTTTGTTAAGTGGGAAGGACCGGAGGAAATGGTTGTCTGAAAACATGGTGTCTGATGAAGGAACACAAAGACAGAACCAGAACCGCTCCGGTTCTAACGTCACGAGTAGAACCGGGTACAAACAGAACAGAACTCTGTTTAAGATGGCCGCCGCAGCTAAACCCAAGAAATGGCTGTAACTCCGTCATTGTTCCGGAAATGAGCTACGTTTTAGAGTGGTAGTAGCTGAGAGTCATCCCCAACACAAACTGAGCGCTCGCGGGTCTCACATTCTTCAAGGAGTTTACTTTTATTTTGATTCTAATTTATTTATTTTTGTTCAGAAAAAATAAAATTGAACTTTTGTCTCGTCTCCAGCGAGTCCTGGTCAAGACGGCAGCAAAGACACAAACCATGAAAAGTTCAGAGAATATTTTTAAACATCAGATATTTTGTATTTATTTATAAAACATTTTTTAAAGCCTCGTTTGCAACATTCATATTTCAGCTACGTCTAAAAAATATAAACATCTTGAAAAGAATGTTTCTAAATTACGTAAATATTAATAAGTAAAAGTTTAACGCCAGCTGAGTTGTTTCTAACGCATAATAAAAAAAATCTGCTGAAAAGACAAATATAAAGATAAATGAGAAACTGCATTTCCTGAAAAATGAAGTTTCTCTAGTTGCTTATTGCTGAAAAACAGCTGAAATGTAGGTGAAATGGAAGAACAAGACCAAGTTAGCCGAAGAACGCAGAAAGAACACACATTTGCTGAATTAAGTTTAAATAAGCAGAAATGAGCACAACGATTAGTAAATTAGCTAAAAAAACTAAAATTAGCACACAAATAAAACAAACAAAAAACCAAACCAAAAAAAAAACTGCTGAAAAGGCAGAAAGAAGCTTAAACTACCAGAACGAAGTGGAGCGAGCATATTTTTGCTGAATTAGGCTGAAAAGTTGAAACGATTGAAAAAAACGTGGATTTAGCTGAAAATGCTGAAATTAGCATAAAACAGCTTAATAGTAGCTGATAAAGTAGAAAAAGCGAAACCTGCAGAAAAAGCTGAAAGGAGCATAACAAGCTGAAATTAGAAGAAAGAAGTTGAAGAAACACAAAAATGTTGTGGTTAGCAGAAAGAATCAGAAAGGAGCACAAAAAATCAGCTGAAATTAGCTGAAAGTAGCTGAAAAAAGTGTAAATTTGCAGAAGGAAGCTGAAAGAAGTTGAAGCAAAACAAAATGTGAAAGGAGCAGTAAAAGGCTGTAAACAGATGTAAAGATTTGAAGGATGTAAAAATGAGCTCAATTCAGTTTCTATGTGAAAAAAAAAAGTCAGAAAAGGCTAAATGTTTCAAAAAGCTAAAGTTGCACCAAAACCAAAAGTCACAGCAGGATTGTCCTGGAAGAGCCGAACGTTTTGATTTGTTGAAATAGCATAAAAACTGTGGAACGAGAAAGATGCCAAAAAAACGTGCGGATGACAAATGGATGAGAACAGTGGGAACGCTTCATAAACATTCAGACAATAAATCAAACCTGGAATCTGAAAATAGACTAAAACTGTTAAAATCCCTGATTTTCATCTAAAAGGCAGAAAGCGCACAGATAAAATGTGCACAGAAGAAAAAACATCAGTTTATTCAACATTTTTTTTATTCCTGAATAAAAACTTCTTAACATTTTCTTTTAATGCAGTTTTTAAAATGTTTTAACATCAAAGAGTTTTTACGTTTTATAAAAAGAGACAATTTGGAGAAGTTTATCAGACTTCGAACGTCAGAGCTGATTAAGTTTCAGCTTCATACATTATGTCTTATAAAATATTTTAATAGATTAATAAGATTAAAAACAGCCTTTAGAATAAAATGAGCTTATTTTGTTCAAATAGTCACAAACATCTGCGTAGGAGTAAAAATTTTACATTTAAAATCTTTTCATTGATTCATTGAATCTACTTTAAAATGAGTTCATCTTGTTTTAGCTGCTGCTTTAAGGTCGTTTCTTTCTGAGCTCAGCTCTTTGTGTTTCTGGACTTTTTATAGTTTAAATGAAAGCGTCGGACAAACAGGAAGTACTTTTCTTTAACAACGGACTAGAAGAAGTTGCAGACCTGACCTGAAGAACCCGTTTGTTTGGTGTCATCAGTTTATCGGACCGGCCTGATGGTGAAACTTTTCATGTTCTGAAAATCTTTGTTCTCGTTTAGTTCAAAGGTTCAGCCTTTTCTTCAGTCTTTCAGCTGATATTTGAAAGAGTTTGAGTTTCAGCCTCTTGACCCGAGGTTCTGCCCGCTCCGACCCAGCCGGGCTCCAGTTCTGAAGCTGATATGAGCAGATTATTTAAGCAGAATGTAAAAAAAAAGAGAGAGAAGAAGACCTAAGAGATAAATCAGTTTTAAGCTACAGACTGTTAGCTGTGGATAAAATATTTATGAAATCAGCCTTTTCCCCTCCGCTCCCCGTCAGCCTGCAGAAACCGGGTCAGCCTGCAGGAAAACAGCACATGATGGGCAGATAAAGGCTCGTCTGTGTCAGAGGGAGAGGAGGAGGAGGAGATGAAGGGGCCTCTGTTGAAGGAGAGAGTTGTGTCTCTATAGAGGTGGACAGAAACAAGGCATTTAGTCTCTGAGGACATAATAGGCTCTTATAATGATGCCACTGTGGACAGGGACGAGGTAAAAAGGGGGAAATGTTCCTTTAAAGCGAGGACTTTATGTGAAAAATGTCTAGAGTGGGACGATAAGATGGAAGAGCTGTCAGCTGATTGGACGGAACAAGAAAAAAGCTTGGTGGGGTCAGAGGTCAGAATCGTTTATTTCCTCTAAATCTGATTTAATGTGAAACCACAAAACATTCAGGATGAAACCTGTCGAGTCACAACTAAAGTCAGATTTATGGATCCACCTGTTGACGTTTGAAACATGAGACAGGAAGAACATCGTCTCTCTCAGGAGGCTGGAAGAACATCTCTATCAGGAAGAAGGAAGAACATCTCTCTCAGGGGGCAGGAAGAACATTTTCTCTTTCAGGAAGCAGGAAGAACAT
>NC_056503.1:49479366-49484808 GCF_014905685.2 Nematolebias whitei
TTAGGAGGCAGGAAGAACATCTCTCTCAGGAGGCAGGAAGAATATCTCTCTCAGGAGGCAGGAAGAACATCTTTCTCAGGAGGCAGGAAGAACATCTCTCTCAGGAGGCAGGAAGAACATCTTCTCTCTCAGTTGCTTCCTCTCCGGGCTGCGCCTGCTGGAGACTCCCTGGCTGAAAATCCATAATTTTGCCTCTGCAGAGCCTCAGAAGCAGACGTGGTGTGCAAACTGACATCTCGCTCCATCAAGTGCATGCAGGGGGGAAACAGCTGAGCTCAAGGAGCCCGGGAGCAGGTGGGAGTGGGCGTGGCAGACACCTGTACTGACGGCACAGGGAATCTCAAAGGGACAGAACCAGCACACCATCCCAGATCCTGACAAAAAGTCAGGTTTTCATTAATCACGTCATGTTTTCACAAAAACAGATCAAAAAACTATTTTTCTCCGTGCAGATTGTTTTGATGCGCTCCTCGGCAGCTGCCTCCAGGTTTCTGATGTAATCTACTGGAGTACACTTTAGAAATGAAGACAGGCACATTTAACCCAGTTCTTAATTATGATTATGACCCGGGCACGTTTTGTGTCAGAGCTGGACCTCCGTGCACGAGTCAAACATCTGCGGAGCTCTGGGCACGTCCACGGAGACTTTAGGATTATTTAGACAGAAAAGGTTTTTGCACCAGACTCGAGCGACAGGCTGCACTCCTGCAGCTCCTGAGGACGTTAAGAACAAGACGAGACTCCCTCGTTAATTCTGTCGGCCTCGATGTTGCAGCGTCCTGCTGCACGTTTAATCTTCTCATATCAGCCTGGCTTCAGCAGATCATGATGAACAAGTCTGCACACCTGTAAAGCATCACATGCGTGGTGGTTTTTATTCTCTTTCTTATCTGTCTCAGAGCTGCAGATCAGTAGCACGTCTCCTTGTGTTACTGGCAGAAGTACCACATAAACATATATATATATATGTATATGTGATTCATATATATATGAAGGACACCTGTCCAGGTGTCCAGGTGTCCCCTGACTCTCACACAGTGACTGCTGGATATGGACACCAGTGACCTCTGTACTCTATAACCTAAAAAGAAAGAAGCGGTAAAGATGATGGATGGATGCATGGATGGATGCATGGATGGATGGACGTAGTAAGGAGACGGTGGATGTGCGCGCAGTTAGACGCTGACAGAAGGATTCCGACCCTCGCTCATGGCGGCACAGAGACAGGAGGCTGCAGAACGCCACAGAACGCTGCAGCAGCGTCACGTGGAGGAACAACGGTCGCCTCCACCACGACATCGTGCCGTCGCTCAGACTTTGATCACGTAAACCTTCAGCAGTCGTCATCAGGAGTGACGTCACGGCTCTGATGGACCATAAAACGATCAATACGTCCAGAACCACTGAGTCCTGAGCAACTCAGACCCCACAAAAAACTAAATTATTAACTCAAACTCTGGAAACTAAAGTTTGAGAATTAACTAAAATGTTAAAAACTGCTGTGAAACAAAAGGTTTAGTTAAATTTCTCTTAGATTCAAAATGACGTAGCCATTTTTTAAATGTTTTGTTCTCTTTTAACAGCAAATATCAGCTGTTACTCAACAAATAAATAAATTAATCAGTTTGTAGATTTGGAAAAATTAAGAATTATAAAAATATAAATAAAAAGAATAGTCATTTTGCAGCTGAAATCAGTTTGTTGGACTTTTATGACGAGACTGATCTAATGATCATTTGTGAGTCATTTATTTCATTTTCACATTTTTTGGTTGAATTTAAGCAGCGAAACAAAGTTTGTGTTGAAACTGAACAAAGAAAAATTGTATCTCGAGTAAGAAACTTTGTCTTTACTGAGATAAACTGAATCAAGAAGCACGCGTCTCTCGGCTGCAGAGATTTGCATCAGTTTGCAAACTTTTTGCATGAAGGCGCCCAGGTGCATGCTGGGAGTTTGTTCAGTTTCGCCTGACCAACGTCCTTCTGGTCCAGAAACCAGATCGGCAGGTGTGTTTAAGTTCCTCTCCTGCCTGGATTTTAGAGTTTCTCCAGAGTTTGGAGAATCTCCTGCAGATCCCAGTTTATTAATTAATTCATTTATTTATTTTCATGGTTGTTGCTGATTCATCTTAATTTAAATTCAAACATGGCCTGTATGGATCTGCCGGGTGTCTGTGGGGGAAGATCTGTTTGCAGATTTGGTTTTGGTAAACGTGACCAGAGATGATGTTTGTTGTGGATCGGTTCTGTTGGAACGGACCAGACTCGGCTTCAGTCGCTGAAGACGTTCTCTCAGTTTCTGAGAAAAGTCCGGCTCTTGTAGAAAAGCAGAATGAAATGGTGAACAGCAGCTCTACACCTGAGCCTCGGAGGGTTTTGTCCTTTGGGTGTGTTTGTTTTGTGCAGCTCCTGATCCCGGACAGGTTTAACGAGCCGTGTTGTCCAAATGTTGCTGCTCCCCGCAGAGAACGCTGCTTTTCTCCTTTGACCCTCGCTGAGGTCAGAGGTCAGAGGGGTCGGTCTGCTGGACATGAAGGTGTTTCTGCTGCAGCTCAACGCTTTAAACAACACAAATCTGTGATTTAAATTATATTTTCCTGCTAAAATCTGTTTTAACTTCCCCTCTCTGAACTGAGGAGGTTAAACTGTCGTCACTTCATCGTTTGCTGCAGTTCGGCTCAGTTGTTTCAGGGTTTCAGCCCCGACAGCTGATTTTATTGTTTTAACTTCAGTTAGTGGCCGACAGCTAGGAGACATTTTTGGTTCAGTCAAACGGTTTTTAATATTTTTTAAACAGAATTATGCTAAAAAAAAAAAAAAAGAAAACAGGAACGAAGCTCTTAATCTGTTTTCCTTCGTTAACTTCAGGCTTTTGATTGCAAAGCTAAATTAATTAGCATCGAGCTCCATTTTAAATGACTCGCAGCCGAATGTTTCCTTTAGCTGTGATTGATGAAAACAGAAACTGGACCTGACCAGAGTTGGATCAATATATTGATCATTGTTGATTTGAGTCCATCAGGTGGAGAGTCTATTTCTGTTTTAAGTAGTTTAACGTCCCCCCCCCTGTCCTCTGACCCACCCTGCTGGGTTCAAACCTCTGACTTCCTGTTGGACACACGGGTTTATTTGTTCAAATCAGCAACAATTTCAAAGAAAAGTTAAACTTATTGTAAAAAATGACAAAAGATAGCAAACGTTTATTAGGGAAGCAATTTGAAGCCATTTGTTGATTAAAACTTCCAACAAGTGAGAAACATGAATTCTGGAATCGTTTTAATTTCATGCAAGTTTTACAATTTAGGTGCAAAAAAAAAAAGAAACGTAAAAATGACGAGTTTGTCTGTGATTTAGATGCACTTTTTAAATTGTCCATTTTATTAAAAAAAACAAACTTTTAACAGTTTTTATGAGAAATTTCATGCAGAGCTGTAGGATCAGCACCATCAGCTGTTAAAACACAAACTCTGATGAAACTAATTTGTTTTATTTATCAGGGAGCCCACAGGCAACTGTTTGTGAACCCCCACATTACAAATGTTTGTGACGGCCCTGGTGGAGCAGGACGTGGAGGGGACATGTCCCCCTCACATTACAAATGCTTGTGACGGCCCTGGTGGATGTGGCAGCTTCTTCCTGAGCGAGGCGACCCGTTTCTCCGTCGGTGTTCTTTCACTGAGATTCCTGTGTAAAACAACAATGCCGTGGCCGGTCTGGATCTGAACGTATAACGACTGATCTGTGGTGACAGCTTCCTCCTCCTCCTCCTCCTCCTCCTCCTCCTCCTCCTCCTCCTCCAGGCGTCCTCGCTCTGCGGCTCGGAGGAAATCGAGCTGTTTAAAGACATTTGTCCTGCAGGTTCCATCTTTAAAAAGTCGTGCTGTGATAAAAAAAACATGCTAAAATGCTCCAAGTCAGTAAATTTTACTGAACTAAACTTTGATGTGGTAGTAGCTGAGAGTGATACACGACTTATCAGATTGTTCAAGATTGTCTGTTGACAAAATATCTAGTAAACCTATTGATGATTACTGATTCACCTTTCTGTCTAGTCAAGATACTAAAGCTCTTCACAACAACCTGCACTCATTTACCTCCTCACAGCTCTCTACTACACACACGCACACACACACACACGCACACACACATTCATACAACACTACTACATCTCTACAAAGACTAATCAGAGCTTTTTCACATTCAGACACCGATGGGACACATCAGAGGCAGTGAGGGGGTCAGTGTCTTGCTCAGGGACACTTCAGCATGTGACTGCTGGTGGAATCGAACCCCCAACTCTCACATTGGAGGACGACTGCGCTAACCACTCAGCCACCGCCGCCCCAAAACAAAACCTGCTGCACAGAACCGCAGTCAGACATCGTCTATGCTGAGCACGTTGCTGTGGACTGTCTTATGGATGGACAGACGGGGACAATCTAAAGGACATTTCTTTGTTAGACTAAGTCATAAACAAGGTTTTAATCAGAACTCTATTTGAGCCGGATCCTGCCAGAACAGGATCCGGGAACTCTCTTATTGTGACAGGGTGCGTTCCTGTGACTGCTTGGATGCGGGAACTCTCAGTCTTACTGATAATAAAATTATGAACAAATCTGACCGGCTTGAACGATCAAACAGTGTAAAACATTAAACATTCAAACAAATCAGATGAAATGTAAAAAACATCATTTTGCATTTGATGGCAGCAACATAATTCAAATGTTCCGGGGACGGCGACAGGCCGTAAAACCTCTCAGAAGTAAAGACGGGCAGAGGTTCAGCAGAGAAACTGAACATTTGACTTGTTCACAGCATTCTGCTTTTGTTCATGATGGACACAGGATTTGTTCAGAGCTGACGTATTTAAGAAAATAAAATGCTCGTTTCTCCTCTGATGAAAACTTTAGAGCTCGTTAAGAGCTCAAATCTTCTGTTAGAGCTGCTCTCTTCAACAATCCAAATGTTTCTTTCTGTCCTGAAAGACCAGGAACAAACTCTGACTAGGGATGCACAATATTGGATTTTTGGCCGATATTCGATATGTTAAAACTTATTTGGTCGATAACCGATACCAATACCGATGTTTCCCCCTACACCTACTTACAGAGACTACACAGCTTTCTCTGCTGTGGAATTAAAATACATTATTCTGCAGGTCTTTCTCAGTTTGAACTGATACCAAATGCAGACGCCAAAAAAAAGGGTAGATATATAATATATATTAAAAAAAGCAGCGCCTTTTATATCAGTGAGTTATTTTCCGATATTTAACTTTATCACTAATATCGTCCGATACCGATACCGATACCATGCTGATAATATCGTACATCCCTTCTCTGATGCTTCACTTCAAACCCTGCTCAACATTAAGGAGCAGAGCTGAAAAACAAATGGACCCTAACAGGGCTGCACATGAAAGCCTTTTCACCCCCCCACCCCC
>NC_056503.1:49484908-49485942 GCF_014905685.2 Nematolebias whitei
CCAACACATTGCACTTATTATCACCACGGCGACCTGAACCCACAGCCGATAAGACGTTTAAGAGTCACCACTTCCCTAATTTATATTTTGTAGACAAACTTTGATGGATTCAGCTGAACAATTTAAGCTGTTAGAAGATAAACTGGGATGGATGGTCACAGAAATCTCACTGCATTTTGTCTAAAAGATTTACAACATAAAAGCTCCAAAGGAAAAATCACTTTATGGATCTTTTTCAGAATTTGTCTCCTTTCAGTTTAACTTTTCTCCGGCTGATCGATTAACTCATAGAGCAACAAAACATTCAACAGACTTTATGTCTGAAAAGCTTGTAGATTGACCGTCTGCTGCAGGCTCAGAAGACCTGGTTCACATCTGGGTGACTGAAGTGAAAATGGAAAAAGAAGCATGATATTTGTGCCGTTTTAGCCTGATGTTTTATTTCATTTTCTTCTTCTTTCGGCTGCTCCTTCTTCAGGGGTCACCACAGTGAACTAACTCGCACAAAGACTTGGTGATTGTTTTTACACCAGATGTTCTTCCTGACACAACCACAGACCCTCGAACTACCACAGCCTCTGTGTGGAGCAGAGAGCTGCATCTGGGGTGCCGGGGGAGTAGATGGTTGGATTAAGGGCCTTGCTCAAGGGCTCAGAGTGGGGCAAATGAGGGTGGAGGCAGGTGTGGGTGCTTCACCTTTTCCATCCACATTATGTTGTTGGTCCGGGGAGGCGAACTCGCGATCTTCCAATTACATGCTCGCCTTCTCTAACCTCTGCACCACCAGTCACCCATGTCGTTTTAGCCTGATGTAAAACATGAGAATTAAAATGTTAAATACTGAAAATTTATTCAGGACAGCTTTAATTCAGTAAAATATAAATACAGTATATTTAAAATACTGTATAAAACTGTAGTCCCTCACTATTTCGCAGTTTGTTTATCGCAGTTTTTCAAAATAAGACTGGACATGACATAATTGGCTGATTGATGGATGAGCCATGGGTTGTTTATTTCAAATAAATTATTTTAAA
>NC_056503.1:49486042-49487955 GCF_014905685.2 Nematolebias whitei
GAAAAAGGAGATATACGATAATATTTTGTAGTAAGTCCAACCATATGACCGTTTTGGCATTCTCGTGCACCCATTTCAAGCAAACATCCACAGATCATAAAGTCTGCATGTCCCTAGGTCTCCACCTCCCCTCTCCAAATGACCAAGAGCCAGCACCACTGGAGACAGGGTCTCCCTCACTCCACTCGTGATAATTTTGGTCAAAATACAACAAGCTTAAAGCGACATTACAAGAGTTTTGTCATTTCTTATCTGGCAACCCTGCACCTTGTGCTGGGAATGACTCACAGCTTTTCCACCTCAAATTTAGCTCATTATCTGTAAAACCAGCTGAGTTTGAGCACTTTTTATGTTTTTACAGGCCACTTAACTCTGGTAGCCATCTTGTATCGAGCTCACTCCAAAAGTTAATTAGTTTAAGATTAATAACCAGTCTTTTTTTTTTTTAACTTTAATTAAAATCTGTCCAGTGGGTCAAGATATATTTTGCTAACAGACACAGTCACAACAGTTTTCAGCATCAGATGATAAAAGCAGCAGCTACAGTCATCAAAGTTATTTAGTGCAAACCCAAATTACTTGTTCTGTATTTAAAAACAAAACAAAATTTTAGAATTTGTGCATCAGTTTTATGATTTAAATTGAAGCGTTCAACGTGTTTAATCTCAGTCTGTCCTTTTTTATAATCCACTCTAAAGAAGCTTCGTTCCTTCCTCCGTCGTGTTAATTTAAAATAGAGGGACTTTTCCAGCTGATACAGATTCAGACGGATGGACGGAGATGGTAGAGGAGGAGAGACACTGAGCGTCTGGGAGGCAGGGAGGGACGCAGACGGAGGATGAAGGTGAACGAGAGGAGACGTCGTTCAGAAACGAGGGGTTGATGACGACGAGAGAAACAGAGAGGAAGAAACAGCTGAGGCAGAAAGGAGAAGACATTTTGGGAGGGACGAGGAGGGATCAATGAGGGGAAAACAAGAGAGAATAAGAAAAGTTGAAGACAAAGAGAGGTGAAGGAAGACAGACAGGCAGGCTGGCAGACAGACAGACAGGCAGACAGACAGACGGATGTGAATAAAACTGAGAAATGGCAGGAAAAACGATGATTTGCAACCAGTCTGTCTGCACCACCCCTCCTCCTCCTCCCTCCATTTTGTCACCCTCTGTCTGATGCTGTTCCAAAACCTCGGGGCTTCAGTCTCTCATCCGACTGCTGCTGCAGTCGAATCCCCCGCCGAGAAGGAAGGCAGAAAAGATCCACCCGAAATACGGAGCAACAAAGAGCAGAAGTCTGAGTCATGAGCCTCCGACAGAGGGGCTACGAATCACAACGTTCGGTTTAAACACACCAGGTTGTTAAAGGGGGGGGGGGGGGGGTCCAGACATCTTCACAGTGTCTGTCTGTCTTCTGCAGGAGCTTCAGGTGTTTATCAACAGTGCCGCAAGAGTGGTCACAGCAGCAACAGTGGACCAAACAGGGTTTAGATGTGACACTTTGGGAATATGAATTTAAATATTATTTAGTTCCCTGTTAGCATTGGTGAAGACTCCAGAGACAACAAAGACCTGGATGGGTGTCTGAGTTGGACCTGAGGTGGACAGATGTCTTGAGTTGGACCTGTGGTGGACAGATGTCTTGAGTTGGACCTGTGGTGGACAGATGTCTTGAGTTGGACCTGTGGTGGACAGATGTCTGAGCTGGACCTGGGGTGGACAGATGTCTGAGTTGGACTTGTGGTGGACAGATGTCTGAGTTGGACCTGTGGTAGACAGATGTCTGAGTTGGACCTGAGGTGGACAGATGTCTGAGTTGGACCTGAGGTGGACAGATGTCTGAGTTGGACCTGTGGTGGACAGATGTCTGAGCTGGACTTGTGGTGTACAGATGTCTGAGTTGGACTTGTGGTGGACAGA
>NC_056503.1:49488055-49495956 GCF_014905685.2 Nematolebias whitei
CTGTGGTGGACAGATGTCTTGAGTTGGACCTGTCCAGTTAAAACTCTACCTCTCACCTGTGCTTGTTTTATTTTATCTTTATTAAATTTCCTGAAGACATTTTTCTTCTCGTTTGACTCAAAACTTCAAAAATCAGAACAGGAGTCGGTTCCTTTGATTCATCTTGTTTTAGTTTTTATTTCTTATTTACAAAAATGATCAAAAGGGTCAAATATTTGATGTTCTCTTGAGGAACATGACCTTTTTGTTCGACCCTTTGCTGTCGTCAGAGAGTTTTATGTTTCTCCTTCGTTTAAACATTTGATGCACGGTCAGTGAATTATTAACTGCCGGTGTCGGACGAGTCGTCGGTTCGTCAGAGGAACTAATGACGAGATGAACGTCTTTAACAGAACTCCGTCTGAAGGTTCATTCTGAATTATTCACAGAGCAACTCAACGGCAAACCAGTTCAAAATGTCCTGCTGACACTGGAAACGCTTCAACGTTTGTCATATTTATATAAACTAAAGCTTCTGTCGTAACTGAAATCAGGTTAATACACTTTGATAACTGATTAATGATAACTGATTAATGATAACTGATAACTGATTAAAGACCAAACTAAAGTGAGGAGACGCCCGCAGGATGTTAGCGTGGGCTCTGAAGTAGCAGCTAACTGGATCGCCGCAGGCCGAGGCTGGTTTCTCTGCTTCTCCTGCAGCTGCAGAGTAAATCACATGTTCGTTTCTATCTTTAGGTCGTTAACAGGCAGAGTCAATGAGCTGCGTGAGTCAGAGCTAACGAGCTAACGGGCTAACGGTGATTTAGAGCTAAGAGTTGTAAACAAGGTGAGCAGGAGTCAGGTGTTCAGGCGCCTGCTGAGGGTTTGGTGGGCCTTTACCTGCATGACTTCTCAGAGCATGTGCTGGGATGACTCTCAGCTACTACCACACCAGGTTTTAGCGCAATATCCGTAAAATTACCTGCTCTGGAGCCTTCTTTGTGTTGCTTAGTGTTCATCAGCTGCGGTGGCCATTTTGAACCACATTTACTCCAAAAGTTGTAGTTTTTTTACATTTCATGATTTATTTAATTAAACGTAATGAGTTAATGAGTTTCATTAAAATCTGTCCAGAGGTTTGTCAGGTATTTTACTAACAGACAAACAAAGGAAGGCAGGCACACAAAAGCAGAGCGTTACATGATTACCCACCTTAAAGGAGAAAAACGGCCAACAGACGATGGTTTGAAACAACATCGGTGTTTTGTTGGTTTTAAGTGTTTAATATAAAATCACTGAAAATAATCATTCTAAGCTTTACTTACTGCCCCAAAAACACATTGCTGTTAAAAATATTTATATTACAGTGGTCCCTCATTTATCACGGGTGTTTGGGACCACGCCCACCTGCGATAAGTGAAGTAGGGAGACAGCAGTCCTTGTTCAGCTCAAGTTAATTAAACTTTGTCATGACCTGTGCCAGGCTGCAGTCACACTCATCACCTGTTCCTCCCAATCTCCCTCCTTAAATGAATAGTTTGAATTTAAATACTGTAACATTTTAAATAAACAATTGATTGTTTATTTAAAATGTTACAGTATTTAAATTCAAACTGTAGAGAAGAGAAGTGCAGCATAGGATGTCTCACAGCTTCAGCTCTGCAGCACGGAGCAGAAATTAACTTCTTGATCAATTACGCTGAAACAACTGAACAAGAAGTTCTAAAATAATTAAAAATAACTTTTAACACTTTTATATTTTGTGATTATGACAATTTTATGACGTGACATACTTTGAATTTTAAGTTGGAAGACAAAAGTCGATCGGTGCATCTGCACATTAAAGGGTTAACCCTTCACACAGCTGCAGCAGGAGAAATGTGGGCGTGGCAAAGAAGGAGCTCAGCTGATCAGCTGCAGGAGGGAGCTTTCTCTTAAACTTGTGGGCTGCACACACGGTGCTAAATCGTTTAAAATAATTTATTTGAAATAAACAACCCATGGCTCATCCATCAATCAGCCAATTATGTCATGTCCAGTCTTATTTTGAAAAACTGCGATAAACAAACTGCGAAATAGTGAGGGACTGCAGTTTTATACAGTACTTTAAATATACTGTATTTATATTTTACTGAATTAAAGCTGTCCTGAATAAATTTTCAGTATTTAACATTTTAATTCTCATGTTTTACATCAGGCTAAAACGACATGGGTGACTGGTGGTGCAGAGGTTAGAGAAGGCGAGCATTTAATTGGAAGATCGCGAGTTCGACTCCCCGGACCAACAACATAATGTGGATGGAAAAGGTGAAGCACCCACACCTGCCTCCACCCTCATTTGCCCTACTCTGAGCCCTTGAGCAAGGCCCTTAACCCAACCATCTGCTCCCCCGGCACCCCAGATGCAGCTCTCTGCTCCACACAGAGGCTGTGGTAGCTCGAGGGTCTGTGGTTGTGTCAGGAAGAACATCTGGTGTAAAAACAATCACCAAGTCTTTGTGCGAGTTAGTTCACTGTGGTGACCCCTGAAGAAGGAGCAGCCGAAAGAAGAAGAAAATGAAATAAAACATCAGGCTAAAACGGCACAAATATCATGCTTCTTTTTCCATTTTCACTTCAGTCACCCAGATGTGAACCAGGTCTTCTGAGCCTGCAGCAGACGGTCAATCTACAAGCTTTTCAGACATAAAGTCTGCTGAATGTTTTGTTGCTCTATGAGTTAAATCGATCAGCCGGAGAAAAGTTAAACTGAAAGCAGACAAATTCTGAAAAAGATCCATAAAGTGATTTTTCCTTTGGAGCTTTTATGTTGTAAATCTTTTAGAGAAAATGCAGTGAGATTTCTGTGACCATCCATCCCAGTTTATCTTCTAACAGCTTAAATTGTTCAGCTGAATCCATCAAAGTTTGTCTACAAAATATAAATTAGGGAAGTGGTGACTCTTAAACGTCTTATCGGCTGTGGGTTCAGGTCGCCGTGGTGATAATAAGTGCAATGTGTTGGTGAACATCAAAGAGTCCAAATAAATATTAAAAACTGGTTCAAATGTGCCTGTAATCATTTACAAAGTGTAATCCAGCAGATTGTATCACAAGCATGGGCAGCTGCCGAGGCAGATATGGTGGTGTCAGAAAGTGGGATTGATGTGCACAGACAAGACCACGGTTTTACAAGCTCTGCACACCAACATCAGCTGTGATAGATTTTAATGCATACAACAGCTTGTGTACTGCAAAATGCTCAAATTCAGTGAGACCAGAAAGACAAGTTCACCTGTTTTCTCACAAATTTAAATCTCCGACTGGACCAGCAGACTGAGCCCAGTTGGTCCTGTAAACAGTGGAAGGCACCCACAGTCCACCAGAGGACTTTGTTCTGGGCATCCCTCTTCAGTTGGACCCACATCAGTCCGGCTTCCTTCTCCTCACTCTCATCTGAGCTTCTCGTGGTCTGTTGGAGCCTTCCAGTGTCTCATCTCTCCCATGTGCTCCAGTCCAGCACTGGTCTTGAGGTGTTTCCAGCTGGTTTACTCTGTGTGATTTGTCCGGCTCTATTTTTACTTCTTTATCACCAAGATGATGGACTTCTGGTTGGTTCTTGTCCACGAGCTGGCGCTGTGGATCTTCTCAGGCCAGCTGATGTTGAGGAGGTAACAGAGACCTCTGTTGATGAAGAACTGGAGCTTGTTGGGGATGATGTTGGTCACCAGCCATGTTCAGGTGGAAAAGGTTCATCTAAATGTTTTTCTTTCATGTGGAGGTTTCTGGTTCAAAATCCCTACCCTTTGGCTTGGCGTTTGTTTTGGTTGGTTTTCTCCCTATAAACGTTCACCTTCGTTGACTTTCAGGTCAGAACATTTTGCTCATTCATTGTACAGAGACGTTTTAAGAAAAAGACATTCCACTTCTTGTGCGTCTTTTTGCCGTTTAAAAAAATGAAATCTGCACAAAACTAACAAAAAGCAAAGATAGATCAAACCCTTTTCTTCTTTCATCCAGCACCATGAGGTGTCTGATGACTGATAAAATGGTTCAGCAGACTTTTTGTCAAACTGTAAATGAGCCTCTGAAACAGTTAACTGGTCGACCATCGACAGAACAAAACGGCCAGAGAGGCAGCCAGCAAACCATCAGCGTGTTGAATTATCTGGAGCATGTGACGTGTGTGTTCACACCTGAGTCACTCATCTCCACCTGAGATCTCCTCCGTCTGCCTCCGGTCTCTTTCACCTTTTCCTCTGAGAGGCTGTGTTCACTAAACGTCTGCCTCTCCACATAAGTGAGTCATTATTCTGCTGATTCATTCATTAAAGCCTCAGACGGAGCGACAGCCACAACGCTTTCACCCAGAAGTCTGCTGGTGATTCCTTTTACAAACCACAACCAGCCTCATTGTGAAAAGCACACCTCAGAGGATGGAGGAAAATACTTTACTTTCTGATCTATAGTCGTTTTTTGTCTAATCTGTTTTGGCAGGAAGTCAGAGAAATATAAAAAATACTCAAATTGAAGGTTTTTGTTCTGAAACAGAAAATAAAAGAACTATGTCTCATCTCCTGTCCTCCTTTGTCCTCCTGATGTTTCACATCTGCAGTTTTGTTGTTAACATTCAGTCTCGTGTTCACATTTACGGTTTAAAACTTGACTTGAACCTTCACCTTTGAACATTGTTGGGTGTTTTACTGATGTCAACTGATGTTTAAAGATCCTGTTTGAAACAGTGAGAACTGTAAATCTTGTTCGCAGCATCAGTTGTTGGAAATGCTGCTCAGAGCGTTAAAGTGTGTTCACAACAAGAGTTTATGAAATGGCCCGTTGGTATTCAGACGTCTGCACGTGGAAAACCAGATGTAGGTCATAAAAGTGTGAGTAGAGAAACTCCCCTGCTGCGGTGTCCTCCACAAACATTCAAATACATCAATGGTGGGGTTGAGATGCCTGTGACAAAATTGAGACAAGTTTGAGACATCTAGGACAAAATCAAGACCGGTTTGGGACACCTGGGATGAATATGAGACAAGTTTGAGACACCGTTAATAAAATGAAGTTAAATCTGAGCCACCCTTATCAAGACTGGGACTGGTTTGTGACAATTGTGGCAAAATCAAAACTAGTTTGAGATGTGTGCAACAAAACTGCAACAGGTTTAAAACTCCTGCAGAAACACCAAGACAGGTTTGAGACACGTGCAACAAAACTGAGACTAGTTTGAGACACCTGGGTAGTAACTTCGAGACTCCCATCAATAAAATCAAAATGAATTTGAGACACCCTCAGTAAACTGGGACTGGTTTGCGACAGCTGTAATATACTGGTCATCGTATCAAAGGGTTTATAACTCAGCTTTAGGATTTTATTATGTATCATCGTAGTCTGTGCAGAGGAGTTGTCTCCTGCTCTGATGTCCTCCACAAACATTCAGACACATCAGGAGGATAATTAACTGAGACTTCTAAAGAGGACAGGAGCTCCATCAAGTCCTGCTTCCAGAGAATTTGTGAAATAGAATGAACTCAGTAGAAGTCTTTTTGCTGTTGTCTGGTTTTCCAACAGTTGTTATTTGGAGTAAAAAGGACTAAAGTGATGCTCCCCAGTCGATCACACCGCACATGCAGTGTGAATTTTCAGTGTCACTGATCAGGAAACATCATAACTGTGTAGCACTTCCTGATGAGCTTCTCCCTTCATTCTCCATTCAGTGCACGGTCTAGACGAGACTAATTGAGTTTTGATTCAGACTGTTAACCATCTGTGCCTCCTCCTCACCCTCCCTCCCCTCCCTCTGTCCTCACCTTTATGTTCTCTGCAGGAGTTTCAGGACGTGTAGGATGCTGAGTATCTTTCCTCCTCGCCACCGCTCTCCACCCTGCTCTCCATGACCTGAGAGCACCACCACAGCGGGAGGAACCAAGCACCAGAACGACAGAGAGGAAGAGGAGGGCAGAAGGCCAAGGACAGGAAGGGACTCTTTGCTATTTTTTGTTTCCTCCTTCGAGATGGCTGCGACTGAGGCCAGTACAGCACCTGTGGTCCAGGAGGATGGAAAAGTTCCAGAAAACAATCTGGCCGAGGAGCAACCGGCACAAACGGCCAACTCAGAGACTGTCAACAGTGAAGTCGTGGATAAAGACGGCACGGCCGTCAACAGCGAGGTGGTCGATAACAAAGAGACTGTGAACAACGACACAGCTGCAGCACCTCCGGCGGGCTCCGAGGAGGGAGGAGAAGCAGCAGCAGCATCAAGTGGAGAGGCAGAACCTCCTCAGAGCTCTGAAAACACCTCCTCCTCCAATGAGCCCAAGACCTCATTCCTGGACTCCTTCCTCAACAAGAGCGGCCTGGGGAAGGTAATGGGAGGGAGGAAGAAGAAGGAGCACAGCTCCGCCGCAGGAGGAGAGGAGGGTGCCACCGAAGGAGGTGAGAAGGAGGGCGAGAAAGGAGGCGAGGAAGCTGCAGCTGCTGAAGGAGCAGCAGAGGGAGGCGCAGAAGAAGAGGCAACAACAGACAAAACTGCAGAAAATGGAGAAAAGGAGGAGGAGAAGAAGACCAAACCGGCAGAGACCAAGTCTTCGGTTCGAGATCTGATCAGGAAGCCGGTGGCTAGGATCTTCTCCCATCGCAGCACTGAGAAGAAGGACGGTGCCTCCACAGAACCAGAGAAACCAGTCAAGGTCCGATCCAAGTCCCTGGACCGTCTGGAAGACCCCGAAGTACTTAACACCACTGCAGACACCACTGTCGAGGAGATAGGAGCAGCGGCAGGAGGACGAGCAGAGGACGAGCAAAAAGCCTCAGCCTCCTCATCAGCCACGAAGCACATGAAGCGCTGGCACTCCTTCAAGAAACTCATGGCCCAAAAAGCTCATAAGAAAAGCGGCGGAGCTGAGGATGGGAAGGAGGAAGAAGGAGAAGGAGGCGGCGGAGACTCCTCCACGTTGGACTCCAAGGAGTCTGGCCATAAGAGGTGGAAGCTGAAACGCTCCTGGACCTTCCAGGGCCTTAAGAGGGACCCGTCCGTGGTCGGCATCAGCGGCAAGACCAAGAACTCAGAGAAGGAGTCCGCCGAGAAGACGGAGGAGACCGCAGGAGGAGCTGAGGAGGGAGAGGAGGCCAAGGCTGATGCAGGTGTGGAGGAGAACAAGGCGGAGGGAGGAGAGGAGAAGGCAGAGGGAGGAGAGGAGGAGAAGGCTACGTCAGCAGGGGGAGGGACCGTGACGCAACACGCCAATGAGATCTGGACCTCCTTCAAGAAACGCGTCATTCCCAAGAGCAAACGAGCCAACACGGAGTGCGCCCCCACCGCAGAGGAGGACGCTGCTGCCGCCGCCGCCTCAGGTGAGTCAAGAAGGAGCTCTTAATCTGACCTCAGAGATTCAAAGGAAGCATGTAATCTAGTAGAACAGTTATCTAATTTCTTAGTTGTTCCAAATCAAATGCAGCAGGTAGACAAGCCCTAATGATGTGCACGTTGGTCTGCTTGCACGTAGGAGGTTGTGTGAAACTAACAGTGCCTGTCCATCATTCAGCTCACATAAAATTATTATTGTAGCATCGATTCACATCAAGGTCATCTCATGCACCGCACAAAATCATTCACACATAAAATTGTCAATTAGTAAAAGTTGTTTATCAAAATAAGCCAGCAGATTGTGTTTAGTCTCCACGTCCTCAGTCTCCCATCCAAAGCAGCACGTTGGAGACAGTGGGAAGAAAAACTCCCTTTTAACAGGAAGAAACCTCCAACAGAACCAGATGATTCAGGATCAGCAGCCATCTGCCTTGACCCGACTGGAGATAGAGAGCACAGGAAAGAGACACACAGAGACAGAATGGCTGGTCCAGGTGTAGTTTCTATGGTCCAGGTGTAGTTTTTATGGTCCTGTTATATCATCTATGGTTCAGGAGTAGTTTCTATGGTC
>NC_056503.1:49496056-49498652 GCF_014905685.2 Nematolebias whitei
TATGGTTCTGGTGTAGTTTATATGGTCCTCGTGTAGTTTCTAAGGTTTAGGTGTAGTTTTTATGGACTTGTGATTTCTATGGTCCTGTTGTAATTTTTATGGTTCAGGCGTAGTTTCTATGGTCCTGGTGTAGTTTTTATGGTTCTGGTGTATGGTTCAAAATTAGTTTATATGGTCCAGGTGTAGTTTCTATGGTCCTGTTATATCATCTATGGTTCAGGAGTAGTTTCTATGGTCCAGGTGTAGTTTTTATGGTTCTGGTGTAGTTTCTATGATTCTGGTGTAGTTTATATGGTCCTGGTATAGCTTTTATGGTTCTGGTGTAGTTTCTATGGTTCTGGTGTAGTTTATATGGTCCTCGTGTAGTTTCTAAGGTTTAGGTGTAGTTTTTATGGACTTGTGATTTCTATGGTCCTGTTGTAATTTTTATGGTTCAGGCGTAGTTTCTATGGTTCAGATGTAGTTTCTATGGTCCAGGTGTAGTTTCTATGTTCCATGTGTAGTTCCTATGGTCTAGGTGTAGTTTCTATGGTTCAGGTGAAGTTTATATGATCCATGTGTAGTTCCTATGGTCCAGGTGTAGTTCCCATGGTACAAGTGTAGTTTTTATAGTCCTGAAGTAGTTCCAATGGTCCAAGTGTAGTTTTTGTAGTCCTGAAGTAGTTCCATGGTCATGTGTAGTTTCTATGGTATTGTCATAGTTTCTATGGTTCAGGTGTAGTTTCTATAATCCAGTTATAATTTCTATGGTCCAGGTGTAGTTTATATCGTCCTGGTATAGTTTCTATGGTTCTAGTGTAGTTTTTATGGTCCTTGCGTAGTTTCTAAGGTCCAGACGTACTTTCTATGGTCTTGTGGTTTCTATAGACATTGTAATTTCTATGGTTCAGGTATAGTTTCAATGTTCAATGCATAGTTTCTGTAGTCCTGAAATAGTTTCTATGGTCCAGGTGTAGATTTAATGGTCCTCGTGTAGTTTCTGTAGTCCTCGTGTAGTTTCTATGTTCCATGTGTAGTTTCTATGACACAGGTGTACTTTTTATGATCCTTTATTCATTTTTATTACAGTTCATTCATCAAAACATGAATATTTTTGTCTTCTTTCATCCGCTGTATCTCACTACTGTGGCACTGATGGTTTCCTCTTAAATCCCATAGAAGTCAGACATCCATACGCTCATTGACGTCCATCATGTCTGAGCTCAACATTTTCTCATTAAATCTGGAAGTGACCAGTATTTATGAAATACTTTAGAAACATAAAAATGAACGTGATTTTTACAGCCAACACCAACCGTTTGTCTGAGGCTTACTTTTCAGTCTGTTTAAAGTGCCGCTGTGTGCTGCCGCTCTGCTTTCAGCTCCCCAGAAAAGGCGGGAATCGTCGCAGAAACCAGACGACTTCAGGTCAACTCTAAAAAAACATTTAATGTTTGGGAGAACTAAGTAAGATATTCTCAAGAGCAAACAGGAAGAGGTTCTAATCTGGAGTTTCAAAATAAAGTTTGTAGATACTCTTCAAAATTATAGTCTGGTTTATTCATAGCTTAAATTGTTAGGCAAGGAAGTGGAGAAAACGTTTTGGGCTTTAGAGAAAATTGTTTATAGATGTTGGATTTTCAGGTAGGAGCTGCCGTGGCGCCTTAAACATTTCTACAGAAATGTTGAGAATTAAGTTCAAAGTTGTGGCAGGTGGAAAATAATCTGACGTCCTGCAAAATTAACCTCCACATCACATTGAAGGTGAAAAAGTTTTGATGTACGATGAAGCTGAACGTTAACTCTAAATCTTAGCGTGGAGGGAAACGTTTGGTTAGAAGTCAGAGCACGTGTGCGGACCGGGCCTGACCGGGCCTGACTGGGCCGGGCCTGACCGGGCCGGGCCTGACGGCGTTCCTGAAGGTTTTTAAACAGCAGGATTCCTGCTGGAGTCTCAGCTGGACAACGTTAAACATTCAGTTTCTGAAGCCGACTGTCTTCACGCTCATTTTACGGCTGAGCCAACCCGCCGGGCGCAGCCCAGAAATAAAGGCCTCCTAACTCCGGGGGGGCTAATGTAACTCTACATTTTCCCAAATATAATAATCAAGATGTAAAATTCAAATTACACCCGAGCTACAGTCGAAATGAAAAGCTAAATTTAGCTGCATAGAAAATAAGTGGAACAAAAACGGTTCAGGCAAAATGGACGACATCTCTTATTAAGAATGTAATTTCTGAAAGTGGGACGCTTCGTGTGTCGACTTTAACTTCCTGCTTTTACACAAATTTATGAGTAACGGGAATTTATTTATAGGAATAATCAATTTAATGACAACAGACTTTTCTTACAGCTGCAGTGGCCGGAGCTGGAGCTGAACGTGTGTCCGCTGTTTGAAGACTTTAATATCAATAAAATATTTCTGTCATCCTTTATAGGTTGGAGCAAAATATTGTTCCAGGAAAGAATTTCAATTCAATTCAATTCAGTTTATTTATAAAGCGCCAAATCACAACAAAGTTGTCTCAGGGACTTTACAGGAACATTCACATAAAAGACAATTAGTAAAGTTCTCTATCTAAGGAATCCAGCAGACAAGATGAATCTTGGCTTCGT
>NC_056503.1:49498752-49500170 GCF_014905685.2 Nematolebias whitei
AATTCAGAGCTCAACAGGACAAAAACTGTCCAAACATAAATCAGGCTCTAGTGACATTTTTAAAGTTGCCTCATTTGACAGGGGACTAGAGATAGTAGAAGGAAGGATGGTTTGAATTTTCTCTCTAATTGAAATAATTTTATTTATAAAGAATCTCATGAAGTCATCACTACTTATAGTTGTAGGGATACATGGTTCAACAGAAATGGGACTTTTAATTAGTCTAGCAATAGTACTAAACAGAAACCTAGGTTTATTTTTATTCTCCTCTATTAAAGATGAGTAATATAAAGTTCTAGCTTTACGGAGAGCTTTTTTATATGTTAGCAGACTATCTTTCCAAGTTAAATAAAATTCTTCAACATTAGTAGAGCGCCATTTTCTCTCCTGGTTTCTAGATGCTGCTTTAAATTACGTAACTCAGAATTGAACCAAGGAGCCAGTTTCCTCTGATTGATTACTTTCTTTTTCAGTGGAGCAATTTTATCAAGTGAAGTTTGCAAAGTAGTTGTAAAAGTATCAACTAGATGATCTAAGTCTCTGTTCTCTGAGGCATTACTCTGCAAGACAGAGGAAAACATTGATGGAAGAGATTGTTTCAGTTTAGTTACAGCATTTTCTGATAAGCACCTGCTGAGATGAAATTTACTCTCAGTGACTGTGTAGTCATTTAATGTAAACTCAAAGTTATTAAAAAATGGTCGGACAGAACAGGATTTTGAGGAACTATTACCAAGTCCTTAATCTCTACACCATAGGTCAGAACTAAATCAAGAGTGTGATGATAAGAATGAGTAGATGTGCAGGCGTTTTGGATAAAACCAAATGAGTCTATTAAATTATTAAAGGCTATGCTTAAGCTATCACCCTCAACATCCACATGAATATTGAAATCACCCATTATGATGATTTTATCAGTATTTAATAATAAGTCAGTTAATAATTCTGAGAATTCAGACAAAAACTGAGAGTAAGCGCCTGGTGGACGATATATAACAACTAGTAAAATTGGCTTTTCTGATTTCCATTTTGGATGAGAAAGAATGAGGGACAGCGATTCAAAAGAATCATAACTAATAACTGATTTGGCATTAATCAATAATCCTGACTGAAAAATAGAAGCTACTCCTCCACCTGACCAGTTGTTCTAGGAACATGAAAATTGAATTAATTAACAGGAGTGGATTCATTTATACTAACAAAATCCTCCTGTTGTAGCCAAGTTTCTGTCAGACACAATAAATCAATATGATGATCAGTTATCGGTTCATTAACTAACAGGGATTTAGAGGAAAGAGATCCGATGTTCAATAATCCACATTTAATGATTTTATGATTTTGCTCTGGTAAAGTAACTGTGTTTATTTTAAGCAGATTTTTATGGTTTATATTTTTAGAGCTGATTTTTGGTTTATTTA
>NC_056503.1:49500270-49514408 GCF_014905685.2 Nematolebias whitei
CAACTGACCTGCAACTATTTTCTCTAGAATTTTTGAGATGAAAGTTAGATTAGATATAGGTCTATAGTTGGCCAGAATTTCTGAATCAAGATCAGACTTCTTAAGTAAAGGTTTAATTACAGCAACCTTAAAGCGCTGTGGTACATAACCATCCATTAAAGACAAATTAAGTAGATCCAAAATGTGGACATTAATTAGGGGGGATACCTCTTTAAACATTCTGGTTGGGATGGGATCTAGCAGACATGTGGATGGTTTGGATGAGGTTATTATTTTTGACAATTCAGAGCTCAACAGGACAAAAACTGTCCAAACATAAATCAGGCTCTAGTGACATTTTTAAAGTTGCCTCATTTGACAGGGGACTAGAGATAGTAGAAGGAAGGATGGTTTGAATTTTCTCTCTAATTGAAATAATTTTATTTATAAAGAATCTCATGAAGTCATCACTACTTATAGTTGTAGGGATACATGGTTCAACAGAAATGGGACTTTTAATTAGTCTAGCAATAGTACTAAACAGAAACCTAGGGTTATTTTTATTCTCCTCTATTAAAGATGAGTAATATAAAGTTCTAGCTTTACGGAGAGCTTTTTTATATGTTAGCAGACTATCTTTACAAGTTAAATAAAATTCTTCAACATTAGTAGAGCGCCATTTTCTTTCCAGCATTCTAGATGCCTGTTTTAAAGTACGTAACTCAGAATTGAACCAAGGAGCCAGTTTCCTCTGATTGATTACTTTCTTTTTCAGTGGAGCAATTTTATCAAGTGAAGTTTGCATTGAAGTTGTAAGATGATCAACTAGATGATCTAAGTCTCTGTTCTCTGAGGCATTACTCTGCAAGACAGAGGAAACATTGATGGAAGAGATTGTTTAAATTTGGTTACAGCATTTTCTGATAAGCACCTGCTGAGATGAAATTTACTCTCAGTGACTGTGTAGTCATTTAATGTAAACTCAAATTTAATAAAAAATGGTCGGACAGAACAGGATTATGAGGAACTATTACCAAGTCCTTAATCTCTACACCATAGGTCAGAACTAAATGAAGAGTGTGATGATAAGAATGAGTAGATGTGTGGACGTTTTGGGTAAAACCAAATGAGTATATTAAATTATTAAAGGCTATGCTTAAACTATCACTTTCAACATCCACATGAATATTGAAATCACCCATTATGATGATTTTATCAGTATTTAATAATAAGTCAGTTAATAATTCTGAAAATTCAGACAAAAACTGAGAGTAAGCGCCTGGTGGACGATATATAACAACTAGTAAAAGCGGCTTTTCTGATTTCCATTTTGGATGAGAAAGACTGAGGGACAGCGATTCAAAAGAATCATAACTAATAACTGGTTTGGCATTAATCAATAATCCTGACTGAAAAATAGAAGCTACTCCTCCACCTCGGCCAGTTGTTCTAGGAACATGAACATTTAAATAATTAACAGGAGTGGATTCATTTATACTAACAAAATCTTCCTGTTGTAGCCAAGTTTCTGTCAGACAGAATAAATCAATATGATGATCAGTTATCAGTTCATTAACTAACAGGGATTTAGAGGAAAGAGATCCGATGTTCAATAATCCACATTTAATGATTTTATGATTTTGCTCTGGTAAAGTAACTGTGTTTATTTTAATCAGATTTTTATGGTTTATATTTTTAGAGCTGATTTTTGGTTTATTTAATTTGAGCCGTGAGAATCCAGTTAAAGAGAGTTTGGACATTTAGAAGTGGGGTTCTGTGGAGAAGTTACGAACAGTAAATATCTTACCTGTTGTTTATGACCATTTGTGTGACCTCAGTTTGGAGAAATAGTTTAATTTTGACTATAAATTCTATTCTAGTGTGGACCGTTTTGTACCCACCAGGTAGATATGGACCAGTTTTTATATCGTGCACCTTCAGTGTGGTTTTCAGACCTGGACATTCAGAGCTTTAAATTCTGATTTTTTTCTTTCTCAGAGGTCTCTTGCATTTGTCAAAATACAGCTGTGACATTACAAAAACTAAACTGAGACAAGTTTGAGACGTTTGCAACTATTCCGCACCTACCGTGATTTTCTCTGTACAAGTCACAGTTTTTTGCATGAACGAACATGCGACTTATACAGCGAAGCAACTTATTTATGATTTTCCCCATATTTATAACCTGAGATTTGACGATTTTGTTCATTCTGACATGGAAAATATTGAGCACTAACATTTTCAGCCGCTAGTTGGCCCTCGACTAGTATGGCAAGCCAAGTGTCTCATTAATAAGTAAAAGTGGCTATTAATGAGAGACTTGGCTTGCCATACTTTCCACCTTAGTCTCGCTCCGGAACGCCTGGAGCAAACGTCAAATCAGCTGCTTATCGCCGCGCCGCCCACGTGAAATGCAGCTGATTTGACCATTAAAGTGCATTTATTAAGGAAGAGTTCAACAGAGACACACGTTTGCTATAATTTGGAGCAAACAAATAATAGTTTTTAAGTGTTAATCTTGTTAAATCCTTGTTAAAGTCTTCCCGTGCACGCTCCCGCCATTTGGCAGCCAATCGTTTTTTGGCACAACATCGGCCCACGTTTCCAGGTTGTCAGCGATGATGCATAATAGATGCGAGTTATACGGCGAAGCGACTTATTTATGGATTTTTCACGTTATCAGACATATTTAGACTGATGCAACTTATAGGGCGGGGCGACATGTGCAGCAGAAAATACGGTATAAGATATTGGAAACTCCGTTAAAAACGCTGTTTACAAATAGTCCAACAGTTGCAGTGAGAATCCATCCTACAGCTTAAAATCTTTCTTCAGGAAGTAGATTTAGGTGATTAATCCTAATCTTAATTATTTCTTTGTGACTCCCCTTCAGGTGAGGAGGCCGCTGCAGACGAAGGCAAAGACTCCAAGTCAGCCAAGGCCAAACGCACACACTTTGGCCGTGCGGTGTCCTTGAAGAACTTCATCATGCGGAAGGGAAAATCCAGCAGCGTGGATCATGGTGAAAACACCAAGGAAGGAGAGGAGGCTGCAGAGGGAGGCGAAGCGGTGGAAGAGGAAGGTGCTGACGGCGATGCAGCCGCCGGGACCGAGGAGACCAACGACAAAGGTGCAGAGGCAGCTGAAAAGACGCCGGCAGAGGAGAGCGGCGCCGAGCCAGCAAAAGAACCGGAGAAGACACCGCCCGAAGCTCCGGTCACCAACGGGGAGAACGGCTGCACCAACGGCACGGCTGAGGAGGACACCGTGCAGAATCACCAGGAGGAGGAGGAGAAGACGACAGAAAGCAGCCTGGTGAAGAAGAGCAAGGAGGCCGGAGGAGTGAAAGACGACGCCAACGCGAAGATTATCAACACCACGGCAGCTGTGAACAGTGGTGAGTTCGAGTTTGCTAACCGGGACTCTGACGAGCCTCAAAACAACAAGAGCAAAGAAGATGTTGACAAGAAGCAACAGGCGCTAACAAACAGTAGCAGTAAACAAAATAAAAGCAGCTGTCTCGAACCGGGGCTAACCGAGAGCAGGGAGGAGGACAAGGCTCCACAAAATGGAGGCTGTCATGATGGTGGAGAGTCACCTGACCAGGGAGAGAGGGAGGAGGAGGAGGAGGAGTTGAGGAAGAGGGATCTTCGAGAGGCAGCAGTGGTTATTGTTCAAAATGTGATGTCGGCAGCAACCGACCAATTAGAAAGAGAGCTGTGCGTCAACAACGGGTTAAACGGTCATTAGATACTGACGACACCAACATTCTTCACTGGAAGATCACTTTAAAACACTTAAATATGTCACAGTGGCACAGATCCACGCACAGGATGAGGCACATTTAAGAACACTTGAAATAAAGTTTACCTTTAAAAACAAACTCATCAGATTCTGTTGCAAGAGAAGTTCGGTTGATTGAAAACCTAAAGATTTGGTTTTAATGGAAAGAGAAGGAAACTTGTTGAGGCTCTTTAAAGATCTAGAAACCCATGCATAGATTTTTTTAAACTGGATTATTGAGCATGCATCAGGAAACCAATACATAGGCCTGTCGCGATAAACAATAAATCAATTAATCACACGATAAATGAAAATTATCAATCTCATTTTCATTTATCGTCTTTATCGTTTCTTCGTGCCTCTCTCTTTCTACTGAAGACACTGGATGAAAAAAGGCTTAACTCCGATTCCTCACTGAGCCCTCCCTTTCTCTTTTCTCTTTAAAATCTGTTTTAACGTCCAAACTCACGTTTTTGGATCGTTAAAAGCAGCTAAGCTGAGAAGCTAAACTATGAGCTAAGCTAACAGGCTGACTTCAAGAAAAAACCTCCGTCTTGTCGAAGCTCCAAAATTCATGGTTGAAACTCGTGCCTTCGTGTAAAAAGTTGTTTTTCTTGGCAAAAAGAAGCTGAGAACTTGTTTACTGATTTTTTTTTTCATTAAAAGCTTTGTGTGAAAAATGCTAATGAGCTCAAACCACAACGAGTGTCTGCCATTTTGAGAACTAAAAAACAGAAATGAGAGACAGCTCATGTCACGTCAAGGGGCCTCCCTCCCATTTTTCTTAAAGAGACACGCTGCTCTCTCCCTCACTATCCATCCTTCCGTTCAAACTGTCTTATCCTGCCATCCAGTGATCAAAAAAGGTACTACACACAAAAATTAACCAACATTTCTTCTTAAATTTGACAATAGTTACTAATTATTGTCAAATTTCTAACAATATTATCGTTTATCGCAATAATTTCTGAGACAATTAATCGTCCAGCAAAATTTGTTATCGTGACAGACCTATGTATTAGATCGAACCAAAACAATGACATACACAGCTCGCACCACTAGGTGGCAACGATGACAGCATTAAAACAAATCAAAATACAAAGCAGGAGTAATCTGAGCAACGATAAATATTTTTTAAACATTTGTCCATTATTCATTTTTCCATCCTCTCACTTTCATTTGACATTGACAACATTCCTAATTTTCCCGTCCTCTTATTGCGAAGGCAGCAACGCAGCAAGTTGCTCTCGTTCCTCAATTTCTTCTTCTGCGATTCAAATGCCACCACTCTCTGAAGCACTAATTTAAAAAGAGCTCTAAACTCTTCTAGCATCATGTTTTTAACACTGCATGTTTTTTGACCCAGGGTTCTGGGGGCAGTTTTCCCCAGTGTCATCAGGACAATTGATTTTTGGTTCAGTTATTCATCCACAGCTGAAAAGCACATAAACATACATTAGATTGATTTTAATTAAGGAGATAAAAGTTTTGTTTTTTTAATAATGTGCTATTATCAATACTGAGTTTGTGTGATGTTCTCTTGGAAATATAGCAAACTGTCTTTGTTTAAATGTGGACAAACTGCACCAGTGCAAAGAAACAGTGTTTGGTTTGCAGCACAGTTTGAGGCGCATGTCTCTCTTTGTTGATAAGACGTGAGAAACAATCAATAAACTTATTTTGGCATCAGTTTTTCTTAAAACAACAATTGATGCTTGTGGTTGAGAGGCTCATATGCAGAAAAAACACTTTTTTAAATTGTTGGTGTGTTTCTAAAGCACCATGTTCTTCCTCGATAAGTCCCTGAAGCTTCCTGCGTCTCCTCTCTGAATTCATTTCACTGTAAACTCTTTACTTTTTATTTTTTAAATGTAGAGGACAAGATCAGTTTTAACAAATGCATTAATAAACACTAAGGAAAAAGCAAAGTGAAGGTTTTGCTTTGAGCCATGCTAGCAGTTTCCTTTTGCTTCCAATCTTTATGCTAAGCTAGGCTAACCCTGCCTGAACTCGTGCTCGTCACATTCATCCAGAACACGAGGGACTCCGATCCGCACACACAAAAGCAACGCATTACGAAAATAAAGCAGCTCTTTTCAGAACTGTTGGATATTTGGACAACTTTAATGCAAAAAGCCGAGAGGTGGAGAGAAAAGGAGCGTTCAGTTGTGGAGAAACTGATTTAAAGTTCATGAAGCGAACCAGTGAACAGCAGGGAGGACTCAGGTGCTGCTTGCTGCTCATAAAACTGGGTAAAATACAAATATCTGACAAGCTGCTGCTCGTGTAGACTGGCCGCGGGCCTCAGCGGTTGGTAAAGAGGTCCGACAGGAACCCAACGGTCGGTCAGGTTTGTTCCTTTATGGGTGGTCCCCTGAATAAAGCGGCTCCGCTCCGTGTTTGTTCCCACCTGCTGGACGCTCAGCATCCGGAGGTGAACCTCCTCTATTATTCATCTCTCCATTCAACAGCGCCGCCAGGCTCCAAGTCCAACAACCGGCCCGCTTTGATCTCCAACGGCCCAGCAGCTGCTCGGGTCGGCCCGGGAGCAGCTCCTGCAGGTTCCTGAGGCCTCTTTGATGCGCCGACTCTTTATTAAAACTGAACTGTGTTTAATCCCGTGTGATTGGCAGGAAACCGCCCTGGACTGTCAGGACCGCTGAAGTTGGGCCCAATGATTCAACACAAAAACAAAGAACACAACAAACACCAGATGTATTTTATTTAAATAAAATAGTTTAGATACAAGAAAGCCTGATTAATAGGTGCTAATATGGATTGTGTACGTTTGTAAATGTAGTGTGGTGGTTAAAAAATGTAGTTGTGCTTGTTACTTATAATTACTTTAATTTTGAGGAATTTTATGATTAATCTTTGTCTATTTTGGCCACAAGATGTCAAAAGTTATGTTTAAGTCTAATGTTGAATAGTTAGTTGACTTAAAAGGTTCCAAAAGAGGTGAAACTGTTCATGAAGTTGTGAAAGCAGCACCGTTAGCCTCCGCTTGCTTCTCTTCGGCTGCAGAACCACGGGGACTTTTCAGGGCCGGGTCCTGATGTTTTATTTGGTAAACCATTCCAGAATAAAACACGGAACCACAGAGATAATTTACCCCCAGATTTACTCTAATATAAAACGTAAAACACAAAATTCACTGATCAGATCCAGAAATAGATTTATTCATTGAATAAGCTCATATTTATCAACCTGAACGAACAGCTGGATTTCAGTCCGTGGTGGATAAAATATTTTATTAATTAAAAAAAAGTAGTTTTAAATGTAGATTTTCTGACAGAGCTGCAGTCATCAGACTCATTTTTATTTGTTTTTGACATAAAACTTGAGAAGAAACCATTTCGGTGAAAGAACCGTGATCCAGATGTGGATTTTATTTCAGTGGTTCTTATAGAGTCCAACACGAAAAGAACAAACTTTGTTGAAAAAAGTTGCAGCAGTAGCACTGAGAGAGAACAACCTTAGTATTTAAACGTCCTGGTTCATGCTCAGCAGTCCAGGTAAAACATCCAACAAAGTCCAGTCAGGTCCTCTGGATGGTTTCTTTTTTTTTGTTGAGACGTTTCGTCCATAAGACTTCATCAGTTCGAGGAGCCACAACAAACTCAGTCTTATAAATAACACCTTCACAAAGTGAGTCAACCAGTTTGATGGTGCTCAGATGGTTCCTGGAGTCAAGCTCCTCAGACTGATGACGTCTCGGATGAAACGTCTCAACAAAAGCAAACTGTCCAGAGGACCTGACTTAACTTTGTTGGATTAATTATTTAAACTTTATTCATCCTTCTTGCAGAAAAGCATCATAAAGAAAAAATTATATTCATATTTTCACGCCATTCTTTTGCACAGACATGTTTTCCATACGGTGCTTGAACTCTTTGACGATCCACGTGGACCATCAGAACTTGTCTGGTTCCACTCTCTCCGAGCAGCTTCCTGCAGGTCTGACCATGATGAGGACAGATGCTTGGGCTCAAAATGGCCGATACAGATGTTGAGAGCGGACTGGTCCTTCCAGCTGCGATCCTATTGGTTGCGCCGCGGTCACTTAGAGCTCCAAAAGCCGTTCATGTTTCGGATTATTTTTTACATCGTATGGACGTCGTGGACAGGACCTTAGATTCAGTTCCTGTCAGACCGCTTTTGAAGTTTTGAAGCGCAGTGAGCGACACGAGAATCAGCAAAAACTACGACCTGAAATAAACAATCTGAAGAATATTTTTATTGTTTTTATAGGAACATGCCCCATGAGGGGGCGGGGCTTAAAGACTGTTTGGGAGTCAGCTACCAGTGGGTGCTGGTCCATGGAGGCTTCAACTTCCTGTTTCTGGTCCTCATTAGTAATTAACAGTATGCAGATCAATCCAAGTCTTGATAAATTATTGATATTGATTGACATCATTAGTAGTTTCAGTTTTTCAGTGTGGGCCGCTGTGGTTTTGTCTTCAAAGTGCTGCTCTTTGATGAAGCATCTGTTTTATCATTAAACGGGATCGATGATACTGGCACCATATTTACCTATCGGATCAATACAAATCCTGTGTTGTATCACACCACCTGTAGTTCTACCTGGATGAGTCTGAGCCTCCTCCGCCAGTTGTTTTCCTTCAACAACAGACAAAAAAAACAACTTAAATCCACAAACAAACAGAATAAAACCTGATTTTTGGTCCTCTGGATTTCTCTTTCCTCCAAACTCTTTCAGAGCAGCTGTAGTTAGCTAACTAGCTGAAGCTAAGCGAGTTAGCTCCATGTTTGCAGCCGAGGTTTAACTCTCATCAATAGAGCTGAGTCCATCAGAGGATTATTGGCTAAAATCAAAGTGTCACAGATTCCCGTCCATAATCTGGATTAACGAACCTTCCTTTGCTCGCTGCCATCGCGTTTATGTTTCTTTATCGAAGGCAGAAACACCAGACAGACTCAATAATCTGCGTATTTATTAGATTTATAGATAAACTCTTCCTCTGAGCGTCTTCCAGTTGACTGTTGGCTTTTATGTTTTTATATTTATTTGTGTGCATCCTTTAACAAGCACTAACAGTAGAGAGCAGGAACTGTACTAAGCCACTAAAACACATTTACATCCTTTTTATATGACTGTTTTATTATTATTATTATATTTTAATACATTTTTCAATCTCTTTTGTTATCATTTACCAGACAAAAAGGCGGGAAACGTGTGAGGCCACACAAAGAGGATTAAAACTGCCCAGGATTCGCTGAGCAAGGAGCTCTGAGCCCCGCCCCCAACTCCTCCTCCTCCTCCTCCATCCCTCCTCCTTCCTCCCGGTTAAGCGGAGTAATCTCGTGTTAATGATCACCACGGTGAGAGCGCGAGAGAGAAAGAGCTGGAGAGAAGGATGCAATTCATGTAGATGGGAATAAAAAAAAAATACTCAGAAAGCAATAATTCACCCCCCCCCCCCAATTCCCCCCCCCCCCCCGTCTGAAGCATAAACCATGTAAACCAGTGGGTTTTTTTTCTTTGCTTGTCTGTGAGATTTTATATTGTCTACGAGGAAAAAAAATGCAGAAATGTAAAAAAATGCTACGTAAGCCCCTCCCCCACCTTTTGCCCCTCCCCCATGCCCTGTCGACTTCTGATTGGTGGATTTAAAGTTTAAAAACAGAGAAAAAAACGACTGTTAGTTTTATGTTGACGGCCATTCTTGTTTGTAGTTTGCCCTCCCATATGTCCCAGTAGATGTGACAGCAGGACCACGTTGCTCCAGTAAATAGACCGCCCCGAGGACTACCCCACCAACACTGCACCGTCTTCAGCTCTGTGTGTTTAATGTTTTTAGACTGTTATCCTGTGAACAAAGATTCAAAAGAAGAAGAAAAAAAAGAAAACTTGGATTAAAAGTCAAAACGTTTTGTTTTTTCTCGTTGTTTTCCTCTTTGGTTTTGTTTTTTACACCACCATCTTCTCTCTGTTACTGAAGTCTGACATGAAAACAATGATGATGATGATGATGATGATGATGATGATGATGATGGTTCCAGTTTTCACATGTCAGCTAGCAAACTGTCCAGAAAAAGATAGAACAATAAAGACTAAAATCTAACAACTAAAGCGTCTCTTTGTGGCCTTTGTTCGTATTAATGTCTTGAATTGATGACTGTGAGTGCTGGGGGGCGGGGCTGGAATATGAATGGAAGATTACTAATCTGAGTATTGATAATCCCATCTGTTTACGTAACAGGTGAGACGTTTAGAGTAGAACAGACCTGAGCTTTAATCTGCAGGAGACGAGTTTGTTACATTTGGATCAAACCTGAAGAAACTGCCTTAAATATTAATAAAAAACAAGTTTCTATTTGATTCAAACCTAAAAACTCCAGATTAAAATTTTTTTTTTTGTAATTATTAATAAAAAACGGAAATCAATAAAAAGCTCAAAGTGTGCCGACAAATGAACCAGAAAAAGTTCGACATTTTTATTTTAAAATGTGGCAAAAAGTGATGTTTCTCTTTATTTAATTTCTTTTTGTTTTTTATTTATTTGAAGTTTAAGGTGTGGATGAGAATAAACACTTTTCCTTCAATTATTTCTCTTCTTCGCAGTTTTGGAGCTTTTTGTTGTAAAATCTTTTCTCAGATTTTGACAGCATAGTTCTTTTCTCTCTCAGACTAAACTAATTTATTTTATTATTATTATTTTTAATCAGCAAATAAAGGAAAAGCTAAATGATCCGTCAGTGCTTCAGCAGATTTATTCCAAACACGAAGAACAATCCTTTAATCCACCTGATTATAATATGATCACCAATCTGAGTCCTGGATTAGGGGATTTTCACAGTTTGGATGTTTGTCGGCCTCTTCCCCTCAGATGTACCAAATAAAACCAGCAGAACTCTGAACCCTCGGGTCTGACTTGATCTCTGGTTCTTTAAAAAGCTGCTCTGGAGTGTTTTTGTCTAAAACCAACGTGAACGAGAGTTTTACAAAAATCATTTCTGGTCAGGTTTTAACATTTCAAACTCTTCTGGGAGACTGGATGTTTCTCTGATCAGACGTTTGTCCAACACGGTGTCTCCACTTCAGACACGTGGACAGTTTAAAGTTTATTTTCCTGATTTATAACCTGAGAAGACCAGATGAGGCTTTTTGTGTCCTGAGACGTTTAAAGTGAACGGCAGAAATCTGCCTCGTGTCTCCACAGCTCATATTTAAATCGAGATGTGATGCTCAGCAGGGGGACGTCCCGTCCAAGTGTCCTCAGGTCCTGGACAGATGTGATGCTCAGCAGGGGGACGTCCCGTCCAAGTGTCCTCCGCTCCTGGACAGATGTGATGCTCAGCAGGGGGAAGTCCCGTCCAAGTGCCTTCCGGTCCTGGACAGATGTGATGCTCAGCAGGGGGACGTCCCGTCCAAGTGTCCTCCAGTCCTGGACCTGCTCGGTCTGTGGAAGCAGATCCATTTGCCGGCGCCTCTAAAACGAACAGAGACCTGCGAGACGTCGAGACAATCACAGGCGTGGATCAACATGTGGACGCGTCGGGAGGCCGGCGAGGATCAGTCAGAGGTCACATCAAGGTCAGAGGATGACCTTCAGCCGAGCATCAGAGATTTCTGACATGTGGACAACCTGTCTGACTTCAGCTGAGTCTGGTCCCTAAATGTGTATATGATCTCTGAAGTCCAGAGAGGACAGTTTCACCCGGACTCTCGTTTTTTATTTACTTTACAACTGAAGATTTCATTAAAATAAAAATCCAGCATTCCTTTCATGTGAAGCCTTTCAGACAAAGTTAGAAGCAAAACTCGTTTCAGAGAAGACGAAGCTGGAGCTCGCTGGACACGAGTTAGAGCTCCAAGTTGATCAGAAGGATGACTGTCAGCTACCACCACACACACTCATAAAATCTGCTAAATGACCTGAATTATACCGATGCTGCTCAATAATCCAGGTAGAATAATCCAACAAATTTAAGTCAGGTCCTCTGGACAGATTCAAAAATTAAAAATTGAACTTGTTGGAATGTTTCGCCTTTTATCCAAAAGACTTGGTCAGTTTGATGAATCCCTTTTTTTAATCCATACAGAGGACCTGATTTAACTTAGTCAGACCCGAGTTAGTCGTTTAAATTAACGTTGTTCCAGTTAGCTGTGGCAGCCATCTTGAATTGGGTCAACTCCAACATCTGACCAGTTGTAGATGCACACCCAATAATTGTTTGATTTTTTTTTACCGTATATCTCAGACTATAAGGCGCAATTATAATATTTTAATGTTCTTAAAAATAGACAATCAGGCGCTCCTTATGTATTAATTGTGGTTGTGTTCACTGACCTTGAACTGATTTTATGTGGTTATTGTGAATAAGCTGAATAAAATTTGACTTATCTGTTTTGTTTCACATAATGCGCTTTATAGTCCAAAAATTATTGTAATTAAAACATCAACCATAGGTTTATATTTTGCTATCAGTTCAGAGAAATTAAGACACAAAAAGGTCAAAACATAAACGGTTTATACACTAGAACAACTCCAGCACCTGAACACGTGCAGTAAAACTGTGTTTAAAGGAGTTGGACCTCAGACGGTCCTCGAGCCGCACGTTGAGACACGGCAGTGACAGAAAGCACGCAGCGAGGATAATTCCCCTCTGTCAGCTGAAATCTGCAGCATACTGTCCTGCTGTCGGGCCAAATCTCTGGGATTATGTTATTACAGACAAAATGCTGAACACACACGCACAAAGAGCCGAAGCTTTGTGTTAACAGCCGATGTGGGTAATTATTGTATTATTACAACATGAAGCGTGTTGGTGAAGCAGCAGGTGGAGAACATGCTGCTGAAACCCGTCTTTTGTTTAAAGTTCAGGAGAGAAGGCCGAGCAGATGGACTTCCTGTCAGGATTAGAATGTAAAGATGGAGGTTTCCCGCTCAGAGGGCAGCCGGGGCGTTGTCGTGACGACGTCACATTTAACTGAGGCGAGCTCAGCAGGGCCCAGGTCCGCCTGGGAGGTGGTTCCACTTCAGTCGACAGCGGCCTGGAAGTGGCGGAGATGTTTCTGTAGAAAAACTGGTTCTGGATGATGATCCCATAAAGAATCAGCCAGAACACGGACGGTCTCAGCAGAACTTTGGTCTTGCTCCGCCTGATGGCATGGGGGGTGGGGGGGGGTCTGAGAGCTCACAAAATGCTGTAACATCGTCATTGTCAATAAATCTTGTTATAATAAATCATTATAAATAGCACCTTCACCTTCATCTATAGGAGTGAGTTTGTTGCAGCTCCTCAGACTGAAGAAGACTTTTGGATGAAGGACGAAACGTTTCCACAAAGAAGAAACAGTCCAGAGGACCTGACTGAACTTTGTTGGACTTTTCTATATTGAGCATGAATGAGGATATTTTGTACCACTTGGATCCGTTTTCTGAAGGATTTGCAAAACCAAAACTTTTCAAAATGAGGTGCAAAAGTTTTATTTACAGCCTGCAAACAACTTGAAAACCGTTGCAATAAATTCACGTGAGTGGGCGATGTGGGCGTTAAACTAAAGGGCTTCTAGTTTACGTCTGCTTTGGATGGGTTGCTGCTCTTTGGCAGCTCATGTAACCCTCCATCACCTGGCTGAGACCTCCATGGTCCCAAGACCTGCATCAGTTAATGTCCAGGTTATAATCCAACAACTGGAAGGTGGACAGCACCTGAGTCTGAAGCCCCGCCCACACAGGAACTCTCTTTCTAAAAACCAGCTATTTCCACAGAATCACGGCAGAAACAGTAAAGACGCTCCAGTCAACACAAGACAAAAAAGATGAGGATGGAAAACGTACGAGCAAAAACCGAATCCTTTCTGTGGACCGAAGAGGTGTTTGAAAAATACCGTTTAGTTGCTGTTTCCATGTAGACACGAGGCTGAAAGGATTTAAAAACAAAGAAACTTTGCACGAACATAAAATGTTGCTCCTGTGTGGACGGGACTGGAAAAAGAAGCTTCCTCTGAAGGGTTCAAGCAGAGGGACTGGTTTCATCAAGAGGCGACAGATGAGGTGGCTTCAGAGCTAGGCCTGTCGCGATAAACAATAAATCAATTAATCACAGGATCGGTTTTATCATTTCTTTTTCTCTCTCTCTTTTTACTGAAGACACTGGATGACAAAAGACTCAACTCTGGTTCTTCACTGAACCCGCCCTTTCTCTTTAAAATCCATTTAACGATCCAAAATCGCGTTTTTGGATCGTTAAAAGCAGCTAAGCTACGAGCTAAGCTAACAGGCCGACCTGAAGAAAAAACCTCCGTCTTGTCGAAGCTCCAAAATTCACGGTTGAAACTCGTGCCTTCGTGTAAAAAGTTGTTTTTCTCTGCAAAAAGAAGCTGAGAACTTGTTTACTGATTTTTT
>NC_056503.1:49514508-49514935 GCF_014905685.2 Nematolebias whitei
CAGGAGAAGCTCTGACCAAGCCTGTCACGATAACACATGTTGCTGGGCGATTAATTGTCTCAGAAATTATTACGATAAACGATAATATTGTTTGAAATTTGACAAAAATTAGTAAATATTGTCAAATTTAAGAGGAAATAGTTAATTTGTTTTGAGTGTAGTACCTTTTTTCAGCCACTGGACGGCAGTATAAGACAACCGAAGGATGGATAGCGAGAGAGGGAGCAGCATTTCTATTTAAGATAAATGGGAGGGAGGCCCTTTGACGTGACATGGGCTGTCTCTCCTTCCTGTTTTTCGGTTCTCAAAATGGCGGACGCTCGGTGTGGTTTGAGCCCTTTAGCATTTTTCACACAAAGCTTTTAATTTAAAAAAATCAGTAAACAAGTTCTCAGCTTCTTTTTGCAGAGAAAAACAACTTTTTACT
>NC_056503.1:49515035-49517846 GCF_014905685.2 Nematolebias whitei
GCGATTTTGGATCGTTAAATGGATTTTAAAGAGAAAGGGCGGGTTCAGTGAAGAACCAGAGTTGAGTCTTTTGTCATCCAGTGTCTTCAGTAGAAAGAGAGACACAAAGAAATGATAAAACCGATCATGTGATTAATTGATTTATTGTTTATCGCGACAGGCCTAGCTCTGAAGCCACCTCATCTGTCGCCTCTTGATGAAACCAGTCCCTCTGCTTGAACCCTTCAGAGGAAGCTTCTTTTTCCAGTCCCGTCCACACAGGAGCAACATTTTATGTTCGTGCAAAGTTTCTTTGTTTTTAAATCCTTTCAGCCTCGTGTCTACATGGAAACAGCAACTAAACGGTATTTTTCAAACACCTCTTCGGTCCACAGAAAGGATTCGGTTTTTGCTCGTACGTTTTCCATCCTCGTCTTTTTCGTCTTGTGTTGACAGTTTGGAGCGTCTTTACTGTTTCTGCCGTGATTCTGTGGAAATAGCTGGTTTTTAGAAAGAGAGTTCCTGTGTGGGCGGGGCTTCAGACTCAGGTGCTGTCCACCTTCCTGTTGTTGGGTTATAACCTGGACATTAACTGATGCAGGTCTTGGGACCATGGAGGTCTCAGCCAGGTGATGGAGGGTTACATGAGCTGCCAAAGAGCAACAACCCATCCAAAGCAGACGTAAACTAGAAGCGCTTTAGTTTAACGCCCACATCGCCCACTCACGTGAATTTATTGCAATGGTTTTCAAGTTGTTCGCAGGCTGTAAATAAAACTTTTGCACCTCATTTTGAAAAGTTTTGGTTTTGCAGATCCTTCAGAAAACGGATCCAAGTGGTACAAAATATCCTCATTCATGCTCAATATAGAAAAGTCCAACAAAGTTCAGTCAGGTCCTCTGGACTGTTTCTTCTTTGTGGAAACGTTTCGTCCTTCATCCAAAAGTCTTCTTCAGTCTGAGGAGCTGCAACAAACTCACTCCTATAGATGAAGGTGAAGGTGCTATTTATAATGATTTATTATAACAAGATTTATTGACAATGACGATGTTACAGCATTTTGTGAGCTCTCAGACCCCCCCCCACCCCCCATGCCATCAGGCGGAGCAAGACCAAAGTTCTGCTGAGACCGTCCGTGTTCTGGCTGATTCTTTATGGGATCATCATCCAGAACCAGTTTTTCTACAGAAACATCTCCGCCACTTCCAGGCCGCTGTCGACTGAAGTGGAACCACCTCCCAGGCGGACCTGGGCCCTGCTGAGCTCGCCTCAGTTAAATGTGACGTCGTCACGACAACGCCCCGGCTGCCCTCTGAGCGGGAAACCTCCATCTTTACATTCTAATCCTGACAGGAAGTCCATCTGCTCGGCCTTCTCTCCTGAACTTTAAACAAAAGACGGGTTTCAGCAGCATGTTCTCCACCTGCTGCTTCACCAACACGCTTCATGTTGTAATAATACAATAATTACCCACATCGGCTGTTAACACAAAGCTTCGGCTCTTTGTGCGTGTGTGTTCAGCATTTTGTCTGTAATAACATAATCCCAGAGATTTGGCCCGACAGCAGGACAGTATGCTGCAGATTTCAGCTGACAGAGGGGAATTATCCTCGCTGCGTGCTTTCTGTCACTGCCGTGTCTCAACGTGCGGCTCGAGGACCGTCTGAGGTCCAACTCCTTTAAACACAGTTTTACTGCACGTGTTCAGGTGCTGGAGTTGTTCTAGTTTATAAACCGTTTATGTTTTGACCTTTTTGTGTCTTAATTTCTCTGAACTGATAGCAAAATATAAACCTATGGTTGATGTTTTAATTACAATAATTTTTGGACTATAAAGCGCATTATGTGAAACAAAACAGATAAGTCAAATTTTATTCAGCTTATTCACAATAACCACATAAAATCAGTTCAAGGTCAGTGAACACAACCACAATTAATACATAAGGAGCGCCTGATTGTCTATTTTTAAGAACATTAAAATATTATAATTGCGCCTTATAGTCTGAGATATACGGTAAAAAAAAATCAAACAATTATTGGGTGTGCATCTACAACTGGTCAGATGTTGGAGTTGACCCAATTCAAGATGGCTGCCACAGCTAACTGGAACAACGTTAATTTAAACGACTAACTCGGGTCTGACTAAGTTAAATCAGGTCCTCTGTATGGATTAAAAAAAGGGATTCATCAAACTGACCAAGTCTTTTGGATAAAAGGCGAAACATTCCAACAAGTTCAATTTTTAATTTTTGAATCTGTCCAGAGGACCTGACTTAAATTTGTTGGATTATTCTACCTGGATTATTGAGCAGCATCGGTATAATTCAGGTCATTTAGCAGATTTTATGAGTGTGTGTGGTGGTAGCTGACAGTCATCCTTCTGATCAACTTGGAGCTCTAACTCGTGTCCAGCGAGCTCCAGCTTCGTCTTCTCTGAAACGAGTTTTGCTTCTAACTTTGTCTGAAAGGCTTCACATGAAAGGAATGCTGGATTTTTATTTTAATGAAATCTTCAGTTGTAAAGTAAATAAAAAACGAGAGTCCGGGTGAAACTGTCCTCTCTGGACTTCAGAGATCATATACACATTTAGGGACCAGACTCAGCTGAAGTCAGACAGGTTGTCCACATGTCAGAAATCTCTGATGCTCGGCTGAAGGTCATCCTCTGACCTTGATGTGACCTCTGACTGATCCTCGCCGGCCTCCCGACGCGTCCACATGTTGATCCACGCCTGTGATTGTCTCGACGTCTCGCAGGTCTCTGTTCGTTTTAGAGGCGCCGGCAAATGGATCTGCTTCCACAGACCGAGCAGGTCCAGGACTGGAGGACAC
>NC_056503.1:49517946-49521097 GCF_014905685.2 Nematolebias whitei
ATTGATGGACGGTCCTTGTGATAGAAATGAGTCCATCAGAGCTGAGGTTTGGAGAGGTGAGGCTGAGACGGTTTGGACTTGTCCAGGGGACAAACAGTGGACAAACTGGACACAGTGTGTTGAATATAGACATGCCAGGAAGGAGGAGGCAGATGATCCTCAGAGGAGAGCAGCAGAGACAGGAGCTGGAGTCAGGTGCTGATGGGAGGAAACTCCAGGTGTAGAAGGTCTTCAGATGTTTGTGGCGGTCAACGTTAGTGTCCCGTTGATAAAAACAGAGAAAATCATCACTTCTAAAGAAGAAGAGCGACACCAGAACCTTAACGAAAGTGAAAAATCTTTAATGGTTCAAATAGAATCGGATGCTTCTGAAAGCAAAAAGAACCGGAAAACTCCAGAAAAACATCCGTTCACATATTTTAGGTCTGAGCCACAGCTTTGGCTTTTTACAGAAATTCTTGTGACATACCCGTTTAAACAAACAAAAACAAATAAACGAACCCTGACGGCCTTCTGGAGGACGGCGCCGCTGAACAAAGCGGGTCTGAAAAATCACTGCTTCGTGTAAAAAGTTCTTCTGGAGCGAAGAGCATCGAGCTAGTCAAAATATCCTATGTCACAGAGAGGGAGACGTTATATCTTCATGTAAATACAAACAGGCAAAAAAAAAAAAATGATCTTTTATCCCCCCCCCCCCCCCCCCCAGTGTCTGTACAACCATGCTTACAAAGCTCACAATGTGAGGGACTAAACCACAAACTGACCACCGCCTTCATGAGCATCTTTACTCAAATATCACTTCTGTCTGTTCGTCAGACATTCCTCCACCTTCATCCATCACCTCCTCCTCTTCTTCACTCCATCTTAGACATCTCAAACTTGGTCGTCTGGGTTTCCTGCAACAGAAAAACCATCAGTTTATTGTTTTTTTTCTGATTTAACTCAGTTGATGGTTGATCAAAATCAAATGATGTAAAAAAAACTGACGTCTTCAGAAGTTTCATTCATTATTAGAAGTTTATTAGCTATTATGTTAAATAGCTGATAAAAATACATTTAAAAATATTTTAAAATAGAAAAAAAAACATTTTACGCAAAAAAAAAAAAGTGTCATTGCTTACTGCTGAATGATTTTGGTCACTAATGGTGTGCCACAAGGCTCTGTTTTAGGACTCACTCCTTTTACAATTTATATGGGGGCCGAGATGGGGTACGGGCAGGGCAGCCAACTCGGGACCCGAAAGTCACAGGTTTGATCCCGTCATGGCACATCTTATGGTGGCTGAGTGAGCAGCACACCCTATCCCCAATTGCTCACTTTCAATAGCTGCCCACTGCTCCATCTGGGGGTGGATGGGTTAAATGCAGAGGGCCATATTCACCATTGTATGGGAACATACAATGATGACAACACATAACACATTATTATTATTATTATTATATAAATAATGTAGGTCAGAACATTCCTGACTCCTCTTTGCATCTCTATGCAGATGACACTGTTGTTTATTGTGAGCCAACACAGTTGCCGAGGTTTTCCAGCTTTTACAGTCTGCATTTGGCATCATTCAGTCAGACTTATTCCATCTCAAGCTGTTGCTAAATGCTGACAAAACCAAAGGGATGTTGTTTTCAAACAGGAAGTCGGTGCCAGCAACTCTTCCTCCGATCTCATTCATGCTTGGTGTTCCTATTGAGTTTGTAGATTCTTACAAATACTTGGGAATTTTAATTGAAGCGCATCTGTCTTTGAAGCCGCATGTTGAAAACTTGATAAAGAAACTGAAATTAAAACTGGGTTTCTTTATGCAGCTAAAGTACCGAAACACTAGCAGTTAACGGAGAAACACTAGCTGTAGGTCAAAGCCAGTTGAACACTAGAATGTGCTGCTAGATAAAAGATAAAAGTGGCAAAGCATTAGCTAAAAGGTCAGATGTAGCATTAACAGAATTAGCATTAGCACAAGTAGTCTAGTGTTAATAGAATTAGCATTAAAAGAACAGAGCTGGCAAGACCAGAGCACCATACAAGTAAAAAAAACAAACGGATGTTAAAGCACTGGCAGGGCAGAATCAGCCTCATCAGGTCAGAACGTACATTAACAGAGCAGAATGTTAGCACAAAGCAGGCAGAAGTAGAACTGGCAGGGCAGAATTAGCAACAATTACAAACAGCAAGAGTGTCCTGAATGAAGCAAACATTTTATTGTATGACTTGTTAAAACAGCACAAAAGTGCAGAACGAGTTACGTGCCAAAAACGTATGGAAGTAAAAACGGCTCTTAGTGTGAATGCTTTAAACGTTGAGATCAATTCTAACTTGAAACGAGTTACACAAAAAAATGAGATTATCAATCTTTAATAATAATCTGAATTGATTTGTCTCCAGAAAAATGTTGTTTTTCGTGTGAAAACAGCTTCAAAGTTTCATTAATACTAAACCCCTTGTCGACAGTTTAGTACTGATAATAGCACTGAGGTGAACTTTAAAGCTGAACGAGACGGACGTTAATTTATTTTGTGTATTGTAATAATACTGTTAAATAGGCCTGTCATGATAAACAATAAATCAATTAATCACACGATTAATGAAAATGATTGAACTCATTTTCATTTATCGACTTTATCGTTTCTTCGTGTCTCTCTCTTTCTACTGAAGACACTGGATGAAAAAAGGCTCAACTCCGGTTCTTCACTGACGCCTCCCTTTCTCTTTTCTCTTTAAAAAGCTACGAGCTAAGCTAACGGGCTAACCTCAGAAAAAAACCTCTGTCTTGTCGAAGCGCCAAAATTCTCGATTGAAACTCGTGCCTTTATGTAAAAAGTTGTTTTTCTCTGCAAAAAGAAGCTGAGAACTTGTTTACTGATTTTTTATTAAAAGATTTGTGTGAAAAATGCTAAAGAGCTCAAACCACACCAAGCGTCCACCATTTTGAGAACCGAAGAGAGACAGCCCATGTCACGTCAAGGGGCCTCCCTCCCATTTTTCTTAAAGAGACACGCTGCTCGCTCCCTCACTATCCATCCTACAGTTCAATCAGTCATACTGCCCTCCGGTGGTCAAACAAAGATACTACACGCAAAACAAATTAAACATTTCTTCCTAAATTTGACAATAATGACTAATTATTGCCAAATTTCAAACAATATT
>NC_056503.1:49521197-49524837 GCF_014905685.2 Nematolebias whitei
GCAACACGTTAACGTTGAGTTTTGTCCCCGCAGCGCCCTGCCGCCTCTGCTCGACTCGGACGAGGTGAGTCCGCTCGCTGCACTTCAAACATCGCCCAACGAGTTTTACACTCGTGTCATCGTAGGACGAGGCGGGACGGACTTAACGCCGTTCTGTTCAAACTGTGACGACGTAGATCTGTTTTGTGGACGACTCTCAGCTACTACCAGCCATAAATGTGTCAACCTGGCTGGACTGGGGCCATTTCTGCGTTTGTGTTGGCCGACCGCTTAAGTTTCATCTGGGGGTCATGAGATGTTTTGCACACAGACGCAGGAAACGGCGTTCTTGTCCTTCTGCCTGCAGCGTCGGGGGGGTATTTAAACTTATCGATATCAGATCTCAGTCGCCGTGGTAACCGTCTGAACTTGATCGTCCCCAGAGAGTTTCGGTTTAAGTCGTTCTGAAGAAGCTGCACCCCTTCACCTTGTTTTTGATGGTTTAAAAATAAAACCTGCAACAAAACTTCTAGTCGAAAAGCAGAAGGATTTGTTTAATTTCTAGTTTTTATCGATTTAAGCTCTTGATTTGTCCGAACATCAGCGCACGCTGCAGTACTGTCCCGGAGCAGCAGGGGGCGGCAGACTCTTGCAGGAGGTTTATTTGTTGCCACGGTTACGTCACAGTTGTTTATCCTCCTGCTCGTTGCCATGGCGAGCAGAGCGGCGTGACGTCAGCAGGCTGGTGTTTGGAGGTGCTGCAGCCATTAATAATCCAGCGGAGGACATAAAAACCTCAGAAAACATGAAATAATCTGTGATCGTTTCTCACGTCCTGCTGAGAGCAGATCCCTCCATTTCCCAAATGATTCCCTCCTCCATCCTCCTGGCTGAGCCTTTTTAAGTCGTCCCGCAATCTCCAAAGTGCGTCGGACGTGAAATGAGCTGCTTATGTAATCTGCCGCTCCGACAGACGTTTTAAAATGCACCCAAAACATTAGGAGCGTGCACACTCGCCTTTCTGAGGAATAATGACAGGAATTTAAATGGGTTGCACACTCTTTCAGCCGAAGACCTGCAGAACTTAAAGAAATCATATTTCAGATGAAAGGATGGGATTAGGGGAATAATATTTACATCCTTACAGCAGATTACGCAACATATTCTTATTTAGAAGGTAAATTAAGGTAAAATCTGATCTGTGTAATCCAAAATGATGTAATTCGTCCGGATTAAAGAGGGAAGATCGGCTTTCTGCTGCCATCAAATCCAAGCTGAAGACTTTCTGTTTGTATTTATTTATCTGAATAATTCCTCTTAACCTGAGTTTATTTTTATAATCTTGTTCAAGAATCAGATTAATCTTCATCCTTTCTCTTAAATTAATCGCTGCACTCTACTCTTTATTCCAATTGGATCTGTCAAAGGATCGATATGGAAAAAATACCTCATCACCGACTGCTTTACAAAATAAAAACTAAATATTTATAAAGAAAGGAGCTTCAGCTTCAACAGAACTCATATTTTCTGTGTGAAAGCAGAAGATTTGTGAAAGATTTAAGAAAAAGCAGAACGCTAACTAAAGGTAGCAAATGGTTAGCAAGAGGTAACTGCAAAACAATTAGAGAAATTGCATTTCCTGTGAAAATGCAGTGTGAATGTTTATTGCTGAAGAACTTGCTGAAAAACAGCTGAAATGTAGCTGAGATAGAAGAATAAGCCTACTTTAGCAGAAGAAAGCAGAAAGAACACACATGAGCTGAATTAGGTTTAAATTAGCAGAAATAAGCACAAAAATTAAGAATTTTGCTAAAAAAGCTGAAATTAGCAACAAAAAATAAATACCTGAAAAGTAGCTGAAAAGACAGAAAGAAGCTTAAACTACTAGAAAGAAGTTGAAAGAACTTATTGGAGCTCTGAAAATGTTAAAATCAGCATAAAAACAGCTAAATTGTAGCTGAAATTGGCAGGAGTAAGTTAATTAGGCTGAAAGTAGCTGGAATTGCCACAAAAAACTTGGAATTTATCTGAAAACAGCTGAAACTAGCTAAAAAATGCAAAAAAAGTTAGCTGAAAAGTTTGAACAAGTTTAAATTAGCAGAAGAAATCAGAAAGAACATGTTTGCCCAGTTAGGCTGAAAGAAGCTGAAATGAGCACAAAAAGTGGGAATTACCTGAAAAAAAGCTGAAATTGTCAAAAAGCAGAAAAGTAGCTGAAAAGGCAGAAAGAAGCTTAAATTACCAGAAGGAAGTGGAGAGAGCACATTATTGTTGAATTTTAATGAAAAAAGTTGAAATGAGTGCAAAAAATGTGAAATTAGCTGAAAAAGCTAAAATTAGCATATAACAGCTAAATACTAGCTGAAATAGCAGAAAAGGCTGAAACTTGCAGAAATAATTTTAAAGTATCATACCAAGCTGAAATTATCAGAAAGAAGTTCGAAGAAGCACAGAAATATTGTAGTTAGCAGAAAGCATCTTAAAGAAGAACAAAACAGCTGAAACTAGCTGAAAAAGTTTAAATGTGAACAGGAAGCTGAAACTAGATGAAAAATTAAATTGGCAGAAGGAAGCCGAAAGAAGCTGAAGCAAAGCACAATGTGAAAGGAGCAGTAAAAGGTTGTAAACAGATCTAAAGATTTGAAGGATGGAAAATGAGCTCAATTAATTTTCTATGAGAGAAAAAATGTCAGAAAAGGCTAAATATTTCAAAAAGCTAAAGTTGCACCAAAACCAAAAGTCATAGCAGAAAGAGCTGAACGTTTTGATTTATGATTTCTTGAAATAGCTTGAAACCTGCAGGCCAAGAATCACGTCGAAAAATGTACCAAATAAAAATGGATTACAGTAGTGTGAACGCTTCGTAAACATTTACACGGCTAAAGGCTAGGTCAAAGCTAATGTAGCATAAGCTCATAAAAACAAACTGTTGTCTAAGAAAGTTTTGAAGGAATGGAAGAGATCTTGATGCACTTCTTTGGGGAAAACGTTTGTAACTGATGGTAAATATTTAGAAAATTCTTTCTCCTGAATGAGCCGAACATTGTGATAAAGAAACAGCTGAAAGAGCACAGTGTGCAGACGGAGATGATGATCACACAACAACTGGATCAGAACCAGAAATAGATCACCAACTGAGCAAAACGAGCTCTGTTTTTAGCTCCTCTGGTGTTTCAGTTCAGCCTTTGTTTTCTCGGAGCAGAAACGTTTGGGTGGAGGCACCACGTTGTTTTTAAGGTGCTGCAGTCGGGGCTGCAAGAGTGGTCACAGCTCCATTTAAAGTCATGGTAACGCCTCCGAGACGGCAACACCTGACAGACTGAGCTTTGGTTAAGGCGCTCGTTTTCAGCTTAGAAAGGGATTTAAAATCAGAAGTTTTGAATTTTAAATTTGATTTTCACATTTGCAGGCAGCAGTGGACCATTTTATTTAACAGTAGGCCTGTCACGATAACAAACTTTGCTGGGCAATTAATTGTCTCAGAAATTATTGCGATAAACGATAATATTGTTTGAAATTTGACAATAGTTAGTAAATATTGTTAAATTTAAGAAGAAATGTTGGTTAATGTTTGTGTGTGGTACACCAGATGGCAGTATAAGACAGTTTGAGCTGGAGGATGGATAGTGAGGGAGCGAGCAGCGTGTCTCTTTAAGAAAAA
>NC_056503.1:49524937-49526443 GCF_014905685.2 Nematolebias whitei
GAGAGGGCGTGTCTTATTCTGGTGGGAGGGCGGGTCTTATTCTAATGTGAGGGCGGGTCTTATTCTGGTGGGAGGGCGTGTCTTATTCTAATGTGAGGGCGGGTCTTATTCTGGTGGGAGGACGTGTCTTATTCTGGTGACCTGTCCAGACATTTTAAGTGCTCACTATCTCAAATACTAAACATTGTAAAGCATGGTGTTGCCTTTAAGTGACCTTTGACCCCTGCAGTTTCCTGTCTGCTGCTGGTTAAACTGGGCTGCTGCCTGAGTGTCAGCTGTTTATTTCTCCTCCCCGTGTGCAAACTGTCCCTTCTCTTCTGCCCCCACGTCTCACTCCTCTTCCTCCTCTTCCTCCTCCTCTGTCTTCAGGCTGAAGATGATGTTCTTCTTGCTGCTATTCCTCTGGCTCTGCTCGATTCGACCCTCTGCTGGTGGATATCCATCACTGCACCTTTTCCCTTTGTACTCCCCGGTTTTAAAGAAACTTTCTCTCCTCTTCCTGTTTTTCTTGCTCTTCATCTGGTTTGTGCTCAGTAGAAACCTTAAAATGTCACTGGTCTAAAGGTGGACGGATGGTGTTTATTGTGTTGGGGTTTGTGTGTGAACGATACAAAGTGATCAGACCTGCAGTTTTTCCTTGACCACGTGTGCACATCTTTGTGAGTCTGGCCCAGACCATGAAGCTGCTGAAGCTGAGGAGGAACGTGGTGAAGCTGTCGCTCTTCAGACACTTCACCAACACGCTCATCTTCGCCGTCATAGGTCTGTAAAGGTCTTCGTCAGTTTGAGATGCTCTCGGAACGAGTTTTAAACCGATCTGTGATTGTTGTGGTTTCATTCAAAGCATCGGTCGTTTTCATCATCTGGACCACGAAGACCTTCACGATGTCCGAGTGTCGGTCTGTAAGTACCTGCAGGAGCTCCTCCTCCTCCCTCACCTTTAATGTCGTTCTTACCTGTGAGAACAAACCGACCTGAGCTTCTGTTGGGTTTGACTTTTCATCAGTTCACTTTTATCGGCTGTTAAACGTTCAGTTTGACGCCACCACGTTTGTTTATTCACGTTTCCTGAAAACATCTGAATATTTTGTGTTTTGTGATTTCTGTGATTCAGGACTGGAGAGAAGTGTGGATACAAGATGCCTTCTGGCGCTTCCTGTTCTCCCTCATCTTGTTGGTCATCATGTTCCTGTGGCGGCCGTCGGCCAACAACCAGAGGTGACGTGTCCGTCCGGACGTCTGCCGGCTCCGACTCTTTGGTTTTCCGTTAAAGTGCGTTGTGTCTGTGGAACAGGTACGCCTTCAGCCCTCTGGTGGATGAAGAGAGCGACGACGAGGAGAGGGAGCCCATGGTGAACGAAGCTTTCGGTCCGAAACTTTAGTGACTTCTTTTATTCTCTTTCATCTCCAACCTCCTGTTCATCATCAGCTTTACAGCTTTGTTTAAAAAACAGTCCAGAAATAATTTTTAAACCTCTGAGCTTCAGGAAACAAGAAAACGTTTAA
>NC_056503.1:49526543-49527744 GCF_014905685.2 Nematolebias whitei
AAATAATTTTTAAACCTCTGAGCTTCAGGAAACAAGAAAACGTTTAAGTAGTTGAACCATGTTTTAGAGTCTAAAATGATTTGCTGCAAGACTCAAAGATACGATGAAGATTTCAGGTCGGATCAGAAGCTTCTCTTCAGCTCACTTTGTTTGGTTTGTCGTCTCCAGAGGGGATGAAGATGAGGGGCACGAAGAACGAGCCCAACGGCACGGCCAAAGCCAACAAAGTGGTGAGTTCCCCTCCAGCTGCTGTGCACATCTGTCGGCAGCTTCTTTAAAGCTGTACAAGCTGCTGAATGACTCTGTGGCGTGTCCGCAGGACGAGGATCTGAAGTGGGTGGAGGAGAACATCCCGTCGTCGATGGCCGACGTGTGAGTGGAGTTTCTGGCTCGTTTTGTTTGTTTGTGGACGAAGCAGAGACGGAGTGTTCCTGCGCAACACGTTAACGTTGAGTTTTGTCCCCGCAGCGCCCTGCCGCCTCTGCTCGACTCGGACGAGGTGAGTCCGCTCGCTGCACTTCAAACATCGCCCAACAAGTTTTACACTCGTGTCATCGTAGGACGAGGCGGGACGGACTTAACGCCGTTCTGTTCAAACTGTGACGACGTAGATCTGTTTTGTGGATGACTCTCAGCTACTACCAGCCATAAATGTGTCAACCTGGCTGGACTGGGGCCATTTCTGCGTTTGTGTTGGCCGACCGCTTAAGTTTCATCTGGGGGTCATGAGATGTTTTGCACACAGACGCAGGAAACGGCGTTCTTGTCCTTCTGCCTGCAGCGTCGGGGGGGTATTTAAACTTATCGATATCAGATCTCAGTCGCCGTGGTAACCGTCTGAACTTGATCGTCCCCAGAGAGTTTCGGTTTAAGTCGTTCTGAAGAAGCTGCACCCCTTCACCTTGTTTTTGATGGTTTAAAAATAAAACCTGCAACAAAACTTCTAGTCGAAAAGCAGAAGGATTTGTTTAATTTCTAGTTTTTATCGATTTAAGCTCTTGATTTGTCCGAACATCAGCGCACGCTGCAGTACTGTCCCGGAGCAGCAGGGGGCGGCAGACTCTTGCAGGAGGTTTATTTGTTGCCACGGTTACGTCACAGTTGTTTATCCTCCTGCTCGTTGCCATGGCGAGCAGAGCGGCGTGACGTCAGCAGGCTGGTGTTTGGAGGTGCTGCAGCCATTAATAATCCAGCGGAGGAC
>NC_056503.1:49527844-49528462 GCF_014905685.2 Nematolebias whitei
TAACGTTTGAAAGAATTCATTCAGGCAGGTCACATCAAACAGAACCATTAGAGACCCGGTCCAAATGGAAAACAGAGTTTATAAAACAATCTGTTTGTGGTGACAGTGCTGTTTCTAGAAACGTCTCCATCCACACAGAAACACTGAGAACGACCTCACTGAACCACGACTGTTGGGTTCAGGTTCCTCAGAATCCTGATCGTCTGAGGCCAGTGAGTCGTGCATGGCAGCACCGTTTGTTTGGCAGTCTTAGAAGATTATGGTCGTTGTGCACAGCTTGTAAAACTGCACGCCTCGGTCCTTTGAACCTGAATTAGGTTTTTATTTATTATCCTCGATCAGGCTTTTGGACCCGGACAGGTTCTCTGTCAGAGGAGTCCATGTAGGACGAGGTGGAGACGCTGCAACATCTTTGACAACCGTCAGAGAAACCACACCAATCATATGATTGTGTCTGAAGCAACAGGACTGTTAGTGACTACAGCTGGGAAACTGGGAACCAGCCAAGAGCTCAGAGACCATCTGGAGGCTCCTTGAAGAGTGCTGTCGAGGCTGTTCAGCCATCAAGTTATCAGGGGCCACGGTTACTGAAAGCCTCAGGGGCCACGGTTACTGAAA
>NC_056503.1:49528472-49531041 GCF_014905685.2 Nematolebias whitei
TCAGGGGCCACGGTTACTGAAAGCCTCAGGGGCCACGGTTACTGAAAGCCTCAGGGGCCACACATCCAGCAGTTTAAAAAATATTTACAATTTAAAAGCTTTAGTGCAGATAAACTCCTTGGCAGGGTAAACTCAGAGCTTCACCGAGGCTCTGTCCCTTTAAAGTAAGGTATAAAGTAAAGTATAAAGTAAAGTAGTAGTACAGTGAAGTTGTTTTTGTTGAGTTTTTGGTGGCTAACGGAGAACAAAGTTGTCTCTATTTATTCTGTCGGGCTTCACGTGACAGAGATTTGTAGTGAACTTGACCTGATGTCAAAACTTGACCTTAGGATCATATGGTCAGAAACTGTCATTTCATTGATTTGCATCCAGAGATACAGGTTGACCCATCCTGAGACTTTCTTTCTTGAATTAATCAAGTGGAAAAAGACAATTCTCTATGATCATTACTATTTTACAAATGTTTTGATAATCAAATTGTGTTAGTTCAAACAATGTTTACATGTTGAAGTGAACTACTCATTTTTATTTACTTAAAACAGTAATAATGATTTTTAATCCTCATTTCAAAGTGAAATCAAGTTAGACTACGTTACAGAGTAATGATTCAATTTCTTGATCGTCTGCTTTGAAGTGAACAAGTTTTGTAAGTGTGTCGAAGTTCAAGTTTCGGTCAACTGAAAGTTTACTGAAAAGAAATGTCATGTTTAACTTTTACAGCAAGATACTTGGTGAGTGACTCCACGAAGTCTGGTTTTCTCCATGATATCTTTCTGTCTGTTCTTAAACAATCTGAATCTTTTCCTTGACTTTTAATAACACCTTACATCACAAAACACACCTCTGTTCTGGTCCACCGACCAATCAGAGGCTCTCAAATGCACCGGAAATAGAGCTCTTTAAATGTCGGTACTTCCTCGTTCTCCCCAGTTCCTGTTGGGTCGAAGTTCCAAGCTGGGAAACAGGACATGACCACAGAGCTCTCCCGAGTCTTATGGGATTATAAATCTTCCACCTCTGAGTGGAACTCGGACGGACTCCACTCATGTGAAGTCCACTTGTTGAGGTGAACTGTTGTTGACGAAGTCGCGTCACCACTCCGGATATATCTCTGCCATCCTACGGAGACGCTGAAAGGTAGCGTTAACTGGAGCTCCTCTTCCGCTGATTCATCGTCAGAGAGGTAATGAGTCTAATCCACTACCGAGCGTACCGAGGAAAGCTGGGTCGGATGGAGGGTGTCGTCCTGTCAACACTTTTCACTCATACACACACCATCTCCCTTCCTCTAAACTTCAATCTTTAAAATTCTTCTATCTGCTAGCAAATTAATCCAGATGTTTTTCAGAAATGTCTGTGGTAAAGCAACGGAAAACCATGGCCGTATGGTTTTCCTGGTTGTAAAGCTGATTAATTATGTCGTTATTTTCAATTTTGCCAATTAATGTAAATGTATGATGTGTTAAACTTGATTCTGTTAATAAATGACCCACTGTTGTGGTGAGTCAAAGATAATTAACGTCTCACGTCCACATTTTACTACATTTAATGCACGTATGTTATACAGTCCAGAAAAATGAAAGAACCCGTTTTAACAGTATGAATATATCATGCATATGTTCATCTACAGATTTGAAATCTCGTCCTTCAGCTCAGGAAAACAAAAATCTGCACAAGGTAAAATAAATTAGCAAAAGTCAAGTAAAATATAGAACTGGGTTCTAGAAGTTAATAACAGAACAAAATGCAATAAAACGGTACAGTTGATGCAGCAAAATAAAAGATAAAGATAAAATAAAAAAATAATCAAGATAAAACTGAGCTGAATAAAAAAAGTATTTTTCTTCTGCAGGAGAAACTAAATCAGCACCGGCGCAGTTCAAACACGACTTTATAATGTTTCAAATCAAAAGGTAGATCCAACACGGACTCACTTGACGATGCCGTATCCCAGACTGGCGATGATGACCAGAACCCTGGCCAGAGTCCTCTTCACAGCCGAGAGCACCTCAGCGAACAGCACCGCCCCATGGACTGCAGGAGGACACGGCACCTCGTTAGCTCGCATCACAGCCGCTGTGAGAGGGCGGAGCTCTGCACGTCCTACCTGACAGCCCGTCGTATCTGATGCTCTGGAACTCGGCGTAGTAAACGGCTTTCTCCAACATCCCCAGGAAGATGACGCCTCCGATCCAGAACTGGATCCTGAGCAGGTCCCTCCAGAAACAGGCGGACAGAACCAGCCAGAGCACGGCCATCAGCACGTAGACGATGCACATCACCATGTAGAACTGGAGGACAGAAGCAGAGATGCTGGTGGGTGTGAGGGAAGCTGGAGGTTGACGTTTCCTCTGAGCGGATGTTCTCACCATCATCAGGGGCCACTCGGTGGCAGAGATGTAGCCGTGAGGGCCCTCCATGCTGACCTGAACTAAAACACAGAGATCCAGAGGGTAACGAAGGCTGTTTACAGGAGACGGAGGATCAGATGCAGCTATGTCGCAGGAACGTTCTTCTTTTAAATAAAACATCAAACATTTTCTCCTAAGATCTAGTAAATATACCAGTT
>NC_056503.1:49531141-49534133 GCF_014905685.2 Nematolebias whitei
GTTCTTTCATTGTCACCAGAACACATTTATTAATTCTTAATTATTGAATTTTTCCCGGCACGTGAGGTTCTGTTTGTTCTGATTCAGAGGTAAATAAAACATGTAGTGTGTGTGTGTGTGTGTGTGTGGGGGGGGGGGGGGGGCTTACAGATAATAAGAGAAGCAGGTGACATTTTTACAGACTCCTCTGAATGCAACACGTAATCAGAGAAAGTTCCCTTCAGTTCTTACAGAGTGTTTAAGGTGTACAGGTGTGTGTACAGGTGTGTGTACGCAGGTGTGTGTACGCAGGTGTGTGTGTACAGGTGTGTGTGTACAGGTGTAAGGTGTGAATTGAGGATGTGTTAGGTTTAGGGTTAGGTATGTCCTGGTAATGGTTAGGCTATAGACATGAATGAAAAATGAATGGAAGTCAATGCAAAGGCCCCATAAAGATAGCAAAACAAACCTGTGTGTACAGGTGTGTACTGGTGTGTGCAGGTGTATTGCATGTGTGTGCATGTGTGCACTGACGCTGCAGGGTCCAGGGATCTTTGCTGTCCTTGTTCCTGCTGAGGTCCTGGACTCTGAGGATGAAGACGTAGGGCCCGTCCTCCCAGCTCTCTGCCACCAGGCTGAAGGTAGAACGAGACGACGACTGAAACAGAAACCAAACAGCCGAACTTCATGAATGAATCCAGCTGATATTTCCTGCTGCTCCGGCTCAGATGATCCAACTCACCTGGTTAGTAGCTCCACTTGCAGCAACAGGCTGAGGAACAGGAGATAAATCAGAGAGTCGGACGTGAAGGTGAGTTTTGTATGAAATTCAGACACTCAAGGGTTTGAACAGTTTCACAACAACTCCACGTGAAAGCAGAGTGAAAACGCACCGACAGACGCCGAGCTGCGATGAAGAACATCTTCTAACCTAACGCCAGGATCTCACCGAGCTGTGACTCGTGAAAACAAAACTGAGACCGATTGGAGACAAAAGAAAACTGAAGACAAATCGAGACACTTTGTGTCAAAACGGTGAGAAATGTGAGTTTTTAAAAACGTCTCGAATAATTCTCAGTTTCATGGAAACGTGTTGAAAGAACCGACCCAGAGGAGACGGAGTCTCAATTTCCAGATGTTCTCAGTTTGTCTCCAACTGGTTGCAGCTCAGGGAGATCCAGGCTCGGCTCTTTAAAGCGACGTGAAAGTTCTGGACGGTCGTAGAAACTAACGGAAGACGACCGTCAGTTTTCTGTTCGTCGCTTTTAAAACGGTTGATACAAAACTTTGTTTTCAATTTGGAGAGTGTTCAAGCGGACGTTGTTGTTCGTTGTTATTTTATACATTTTTTAAATAAGATTTTTTCTTCCTTCTGCACCCTTTTCATTCAATGTTTTTTTCTTTTTGATTAATTCTTCGTCCTCTTCCCTGCATGGATGACTTGTCCCGACCACCGGAGGACGTGTGGGACAACCAAAGACCTGCAGAGTGTCCTCGGAGCCGCTCTTCCTGCTTCGCTCCCTCTGAAATCTACCGTATGTTCTGGCGTATAAGTCGCTGTGGGAGCTCACACGGGAGGACTCGCTGTTACAGTTCTTCAAAATTTAACAATTAACACTTAAAAACAATTATCTGTTTGCTCGACATTACAGCAAAGTTGTGTCTCTGTTGAACTTTTTCCTTAAAAAATAAACTTTAATGGTCAATGCTTGGGGGGGGGGGGAGCAGCGCAGGAACAGCATATACACCTACCAGCAGTTGTCAAAAGCCTAGAGGACCTGCTCGCTCCTCCAGCGGCTGCAGACGGTGATGTTTACTCTGGTTCATGTCAGTATGAACAAACGTTTAAAGCGTCAGTCAAAAATCGCGTCATGAATATGGAAAAATAAACGTAGGAGTCGCAGGACTGACAAATCTGTGCAGAAAAACTGTGACTTATACGCCGGAAAATATGGAAATCTCTTGGAGCAGATCTGAGATCAGCAGTTTACAGGAACAACGAACAGAAATCTGCTCGCTGACTCGAACCTCCTTCACGAGCATCTGAAGCAACAACTAGACATGGATGATGTTTGATGCGCCCGTGTGTGTGTGTGTGTGTGTGTGTGTGTGTGTGTGTGTGTGTACCATTGGTTGAATAGCATCTCTCCTCCTCCTCCCTGTAGTGTTCTAAAAAAAATAAAAAAAATAATCAGTGTTTTGACAGATCGTTTTTCAGAGGCAAAGGAAACAATCAGAGTAAAAAATGTGTTTTATTTGTTGAATATTGTACAAAGCAGCAAAAAGGCAGATAAATACTTGACTAGAGGACAAATCAGAAATAACGTGATGTGGAATTAACGGATTCACTGACGTCAACTGTGTTTTTAAGGAGTTGAGGTGACGGAGCAGCTCCAGAATCTGTCAAAGTGTTTCTGACTCTGGATGATGTCATCAAAACTTCTAATGATTGAATCAGAGCTAATAAACGAGTTGAGACACTGATGGATGGTTGCAAGGATCAAAGAAAGTGGAGTCGTTTCCTGATGAACAGGTACTGGACTGCTGGGTCCATCAGACGGACGTGAGGACACGTTAGAGACGTCGGTGAATTATGAAACATTCAGACTTCTGAAAACTAAAAACTCATAAATCCAAAAGTCTGAACTCTTCCTGCAGGAGAACAAACACAGCCTTTCATTCTGCTTTTATTTACATCAAGGCTGATTTTGGATTTCCATCAAATAAAACCTGAAGCAAAAAAAACATCTAAAGTTTCATTTAGTAGTTCAAGATGGATTTTAAAGAGAGAAAAATATTAGAGTCCAACTTTCCTTTCTCTTAAAGACACTAGAAAATATTTTTATACCTTACAGTTTGAGACTTCAATCCTCCATCTTACTCTGTCCTCTGTCCTCACTCTGTCCTCTGTCCAACTACCTCCATGTCCTCTCTAACTGCATCCATACATCTCCTTTGTCTTTTTCCTGCAGCTGCATTTCTAACATCCTTCTACCAGTATACCCACTGTCCT
>NC_056503.1:49534233-49535319 GCF_014905685.2 Nematolebias whitei
ATGAGGACAGCAGGACATGTATGAGGACAGCAGGACATGAATGAGGACAGCAGGACATGTATGAGGACAGCAGGACAGTGGTGAGATGTGCTTTAGGAGTGACCGATATCTTCAAGGTGGAGGTGGGAGTGCATCAAGGATCAGCTCTGAGCCCCTTCTTGTTTGCTCTGGTGATGGACCGACTAACAGATGAGGTCAGGCAGGAATCTCCGTGGATGATGATGTTTGCAGATGACGTGATCTGTGGTGAAAACAGGGAACAGGTGGAAGAGAACTTGGAGAGGTGGAGGTATGCACTTGAAAGAAGAGGAATGAAAGTCAGCCGTAGTGACAGAGTCCATGTGTGTGAATGAGAGGGAGGAGGCGGAACAGTGAGGCTACAAGGAGCAGAGGTCACAAAGGTGCAGGACTTCAAGGACTTGGGGTCCACTGTCCCCCAACATCAGGCAGGCCACCTCCCTTCCTCACTTCAAATCCCTGCTGAAAACACATCTGTTCTCTCAGGCATTTCACACAGTGTGAGTTGATTTAGTGTTTTTTTTAATCTGTGACCCTATGTTTTAAATGCTTTTTATTAATTCTTCAGTTATTATCATTAGCGTATTGTATTTATATATATTTTTTCTCTGTCTTTAATTTTACTCATTGTTTGTTGTAGTAGTAGCAGTTGTTGTTGTTGTTGTTGTTAAGCACTTTGATAACAGGTTCTGTTTTAAATGTGCTCTATAAATTAAGTTGTCTTGACTTGACACTGTCCAGGAACATGGGGAGTGTGGTAAAGAGGTGAAGAAGAGAGTCCAGGCAGGATGGAGTGATGGAGAAACGTTTCAGGAGTGATTTGTGACAAAAGGGTGTCAGCAAAGGTCAAAGGTGAGACCAGCTATGTTTTATGGTCTGGAGACAGAGACATGGACAAAAAGACAGGAGACAGAACTGGAAGTGTCAGAAATGAAGATGTTGAGGTTCTTCTTAGGAGAGACAAGGATGGAGAAGATCAGGAATGAGATCATCAGAGGTACAGCACAGGTTGAACAACTGGGAGATAAAGTTAGAGAGGACACACTGAGATGGTTTGGACATGTCCAG
>NC_056503.1:49535419-49538798 GCF_014905685.2 Nematolebias whitei
ACAAGGCACCTGTAACCTTGGTGGGTCTCGTCACTGCAGATGATGAGTCTTGCTATAGAGAGGAGGTAAATCTGTTGACAAAATGGTGTAAGACAAACGATCCTTTATTGAATATTAGCAAGACAAAAAAGATCAGTATTGACTTTCGAAATGGGCATAGTCAGCATCAACCATTGATCATAGATGATGCTTTAGTGGAGAGGGTGAGCAGGACCACATTTTTGGGGGTATATCTCACTGAGGACCTTTCTTGGACCACTACAGCATTAAACTCAACAACGCTTATATGTTTTTTGCGTAAACTCAGACGTGCGGGCCTCCGTATTCATTCTGAGAACTTTTTATTGTGGTACTATTGAGAGCATTATTTCCAGTGACAATACAGTGTGGGTGGAGATTACACTGTTGCCCGTAGAAAGGCTCTAGAGCGTATCGTAAATACAGCTGGGAAGATAACTGCTGTTCCACTTCCATCACCGCAAGATAAATACTCTAAGTGACTTACTCGCAGAGCGACCACGATTGAGAATGACGGAAGTCATCCAGCACATTACATGTTTGAAGGTCTGCCCTCCGGGAAGAGGTGCAGAAGCCTTCGTGCACGCACCACTAGACTGTCGAAGAGTTTCTCCATCAGGCAGTGAGGAGGCTGAACTCTCTCTCACGAGCGCCATCAATCTAAGCAGTTAATTACACAAGAGCCGTTTTTAAATTGTATATGGTAGTATGTGTATATGGGATTTTTAACAGTAATGTGTTTTTATGGATAATGGAAACACTTTTTATTACTACTTGTTCTTAATTATTGTGATGTGATGTTTTTAAGCCATTAGTTTCACCGGGAGACGGCGAGAAAAGTAATTGTGATGTTTTTGTATGTCTGTACATATGATGGAACTGACAATAAAGGAGACTTTGACATTAAACCCTTCCCACACTCGTGCAATATTATAAACAATGTTTCTAAACTCTAAACCAGGGGTGCCCAAAGTGGGGCCTGCGGGTCAAAGTTGGCCTCCCAAGCTGTCCTCATTACTATATTAAAATTTCCTTTGAAGAATCAATGTGCTTACACTCACTGACTTTATTGTTAGTCGGCCTGACTACCATAATTTAACTACATGGATTACACAGTAGAGTCGATAATTTATGTATTTTTAAAATAACTTTAATTGATATTATTACATTTCATTTTGACAGACTATCATCCCTCAGCAGTTTGTTGCCACTGAATAACATTTTCCTTTGACATGAACACACTTATAAATCACAAAGTGTTTAAAAGTAAATTGTACATATGAACTGGTTTCAGTGGTGATTTGAGACTCTTTAAATTTAAACTCAGCACCCCTGGAAAATAAAGAAATCATTAGGAAACAGTTCTCAAACCTTAGATTCACCAAAATATTGAATAAATATGGAATAAATGACGACAGTCTCAAACGGGCCAATAAAATCTATGATTGTGTTTGGCACGAGTCCCGCCACCTGTCAATCAATCCAGTAGGCATGTCAGCAACTGACCAATCAGCAACCTCGATTTGTCCTGAAGTGAACACCCCTTACCTGCAGAGCTGCAGCGTGTTGCATTAAGAATGATTTGCACTCAGAGATTTCAAGAACAGTTTACACATTTTGTTTCATGTTCATCTACTGTAATAAACCTTTGTAAATTACACCAGAATGCAGGAAATTACATCTACTTTAATCTAAATTCTCCGAGGAGGAACCCCCACCACCACCTTCTGTGATGTTCTTTATACACAATGGAAGGATAAATAACTGTAATAAATAAATGGACTTTAAAGAAATGTTTGATTTCATGTATTACTGCATTTGGCCCACAGCTCTCTGATAGACTTTAAATTTGGTGCTCTCAGGGTAAAAGTTTGGGCACCCCTGCTCTAAACGCTCTAAAAGAGCACACCCTGCCTCCTCTGTCACCTGCAAGCGCTCTCGGCCACGCCCACTTCTCCGCTCTGCAGGAGAACAGCTGATCAGCTGCAGGAGGAAGCTTTTTCTGCAGTAAGGACTGCAGAGAGGTGCTAAATAATTTAAAATAATTTATTTTAAATAAAAATTTCATGCCGATTGTGCGGCTCATCCATCAATCAGCCAATTGTGCGTCATGTCCAATCTTATTTTGAAAAACCGCGATAGGGCGAGTCCACGATAAACGAACCACGAAGTAGCGAGGGACTACTGTACTCGCGTGACTGGGACGATATGGGATTAAAATGGGTGTGGAACGTAACCCCTGCGATAATCCGAGACTACTGTACACTTCAAATGAAGCGTTGAAGAGTTAAAAGTTAAACTTAAACACTAAAACTGTGTTTTATTGATGGAATAATTTAGTTTTACAGTGGATCTAAGTTAAGAAATGGAAACAGCTTTAGCAGAAAGTGTCAGGGTTGGTTTTAAAGTAACTTCTAACATTAATTATATTTCAGTAAAACCACCGAACGTTTGTTTCTCATCCGATTTAGTTTGAACCAACCAGCAGAGGTCAGGTGTAACGAGAGGACGGGCTCTCACCTCCAGGCTGAAGATCTCGTTGTAGCAGTGAGAGTTCCTCAGATACCAAGAGATATCCAGCAGGACGGGAACGTTTGGACAACTGTGAGACAAAACTGGAGACACAAACACGAGTGAGTCCACTGGAGCCTTCAGACGAGTCAGAAAGACACGCGGGACCAGGAGGACTCGGACCTTTCAGGTGGATGGCGCTGCTGTTGAACAGAGTCTTTTTGAAGACCAAGAACTGCTGATTATTCTCCAGAGCTTGCTGAAATAATTCAAGAGAAGAACACAATTCAGCTTCTTCACGCTACATTTACAAGACGAGTCCACGGCGACATTATTTATTCAACGAAATCTAAACGAGGAGCCAGCGAGAGACAAACTGAGAACTGAGTCCACCCTAAACTTTAACTGTGACAGGGACCACCTTCAAAAACCAGCAGGTTCTGCTGCTCTGGAAGATGTGTGGTAGTTCAACGCCAGGGCAGAAAGACATCAGCAATGACCTCAGAGAAGTGGCTGTTGATGCCCAACAGCCTGGGGAAGGTCAAAGGTCATTTAAAATGCTCCATAGTCCATTGTTCAATAGAGACAAGTGGAAAATATTTCAGACTGACAATCTGCCCAGCAGGTTCATCCCGAAGGTCAGACTGTGCAGTGCTCAGTAAGATGAGCTCCATGTCAGAACACACGCCTCAGTTACCTGGTTAAAGGTCAAAGGTCACGGGAGAATTCTAACAAGGTCGAGTCAGGTCCTCTGGACGGATTCTTCTTGTTGAAACATTTCATCTTTCATCCAAAAGACTTCTTCAGTCTGAGGAGCTGCAACCTTGTCAGATTCATCTACCTGGATTAT
>NC_056503.1:49538898-49541101 GCF_014905685.2 Nematolebias whitei
ACGCTGCCTCAACAGAGCAGAAAACATAATCAAGGACTGTTCTCACCTGGGTTTTGAACTGTTCAGGGAAACGCTACAGGAGCATCAGAACAAGAACAAACAGATTCAAGAACAGTTTTTTCCTGAAAGCCATCAGCACACTGAACTCACACATGCACTGATTTAATAATCTAACCTCCCAAACCCCTGGACTTCTACTGTGCAATACTACTGACATTCCATACTCTCAGTCACCTTAACTACCTCACGAATATCCATAATGTGCAATACAATTGTGTAATACTTGTATTTTTTTTTTACTTTCATTATTATATCTATATTGCGTTACATTTTTTATATTTTTAGTGTGTTTAATGTGTTTTCTTAAGGCGAGTTTTTGCACTGAAAAAGGAGTGGCTCTTAATTTCATTGTACTGCGTATAATGACAATAAAGGCATTCTGATTCTGATGATGGTGCATCACTTCACCTGATGCACCATCACTCTGGAACAGGGTCAGTCTGGACTCATCAGACCACATGACCTTCTTCCATTGCTCCAGAGTCCGATCTTTATGCTCCCTAGCTAATTGAAGCCTTTTTTCCAGTTAGCCTCACTGGTTAGTGGTTTTCTTAAGGCTCCACAGCTGTTCAGTCCCAGTCCCTTGAGTTCCTTCACATTGTGTGTGGAAATGTTCTTACGGTCTCTGTTAACCACAGTCCTGAGTGCTGCTGGTGTTCTTCTTCCATTTGACTTCAACAAACGTTTAAATGATCATCGATCATTCAGGATTTATTTCCGGTCACATTTCTTCCTGGAAGACGATGGGTCCCCACTGTCCTTCCAGTTTTTAATAATGTGTTGGACAGTTCTTAACCCAGTTTTAGTTTCTACAATCTCCTGAGATGTTTCTCTGCTTGATGCCAATGATTTGACTCTTCTCCAACAGACGGACATCTTCTCCATGACCACCATGAGACTTTCATCATGTTGTTGAAGAAATGAGAAGCAGCTCATTGCACCAGTTGGGGTTAAATAACTTGTTGCAGCTGAAAGATGATCGTCCGTGCAGTGACGATCCAACAGGAGGCTCGGACCTGTTTCATGAGCTACATCCAGGTGGAGACTTGTTTTTTGGGGCCAGGCAGTGTAGTTGAAAATATTGATTTAAGGATTTTAGAGAAACTTAAAATCCCATAAATCTAACATTTTAAATTTTAGGTTACCGATTTACTGAGATTTAGTGGACTAAAACTAAAACGAGCAACAAATGAATAAAATATTTAAAAAAGACTAAAACTTGCTGTAGAGATCCTTTGGCCTCCACAGTGCGTGGCCCTGGAGGCCCCTTCAGAAATGGGCCCATGATTTTAACAGCAGCGGCCCTGGACGACTACCATCAGCTGATCCGTTTGAACCAGAACCGAACAGAACCACCTGACTGAAGACAACTTGAAGCCCTGCTCCTCACGGAGCCTCGGGGGTGCTCCTGATCACATCAGCTGCAAACAGGAAACTCACGCTGCTGACGTCAACCGTCCACTTCCCCGGTTCGGACGCGGCCCACACCGGTCCGGTTCGACCCACCAGCAGCAGGAAGTTCAGGAACAGCGCCGAGACACAGAGACCCCGAGCCACCGAGCCAGCCATCAGAACCAGCATCGAACACAAACCGACAACGACGACCCACAACAAGCAGGACGCTTCCGGGTTCCGGGTGACGTTGCACCGTGAGCGGTGGTGCGTTCAAAGACCGTGGAACGTTTAAAGACAGAAACGGTTGCTGCGCCATCGGAGAATGTTTTATAGAGAATGCAGTGATCATTATTATTAAAGATGGAGAATGCAGATGTCGTTTGAATCTTAACTCCATTATTGACAAGACACCCACCCCCACCCAAAAAAACAAACAAACAAAAAAACTGAACCAATGGAAGCAAAGAGATTTATCTGAGAGGAAGAATGACCAAACTGAGTGACACCACCTTACATACCTGCCCTATCTCTTGATGTTAACAAAAAGGTCTCTAAAGATATCGACAAGATGTTTAACTTAATTTGGAAGAACAAAAAACACTATATTTAATAAAATCTGTCATTATGAACTCTTACGATAAGGGTGGCCTCAACTTTTTGGACTTTTACACCTCAAATAACACATTTAAAATAAATTGGCTAAAACAATTGATCAAGAACCCATCTTCAATTAGGAACTTCATACCAA
>NC_056503.1:49541201-49543399 GCF_014905685.2 Nematolebias whitei
CATGTTCCTGTTGTTAGTTTTCTACATTTGTCTTGGAATCTAGCTGTTTTTTGTTTTGTTACCTTTTTCTTTTAGCCATCCTATTTGTTAAAAAAAACAAAAAAAAACTGTAGTATGAGTTTTTATAACTGTTTATTGTTGTTGTTGTCCTCTTTCTTTGTTGAAATCAGGTCTCTCTTGTAAATGAGTCCTCGAGGCTCAATGGGATTTACCTGTAGAAATAAATGTTGATTGATTACGATAAGGGTGGCCTCAACTTTTTGGACTTTTACACCTCAAATAACACATTTAAAATAAATTGGCTAAAACAATTGATCAAGAACCCATCTTCAATTAGGAACTTCATACCAAGCTTTATTTTTTTCTGAATTAGGAGGCCTAAATGTCTTTATTTAGCAATTATAATGTTGAAAAAGTCCCCTCAAAACTATTCAGTTTTCATAAACAGATGCTTCTCTCTTGGTCATTGATTTACAAACATAATTTCTCCCTACATTTAAATATTATATTTTGAATGATAAAAACATCTTTCATAAAAACAAATCTTTATTTTATCCTAACTGGTTTTCTCACAATATAGTTTTAGTTTGTCAGTTGCTCAACCTTGATGGATCATTAATGTCATATCAAGAATTTGTCATAAAATATAACAATATGATCCCTATGAACCAATTTAATATTGTAATAAATGCAATCCCTGCTGGAGCATTTTACTTAGACGTGCAGGAGGACAGAATCCAAACTTGAAATTGGTCAAATCTGCTTCTCTTCAACTCGTAACAGCAACCGTCGTGCACGCGCACTGTTTCAGAAAGATGTTGTGTCATATGTGGTATTTTATTGGAGCACCTTCATTAATGACCTTGACTGGAAAAGGATTTGGACTTTACCAACCAGATACATGATAAATAATAAAGTAAGAGAAGTATCATTTAAAATTATTCACTGATTTTACCCATCCAAAGTCTATTTACAACAGTTTAACAAGGATGTAAATATAATTTACTCTTTTTTTATGATGTTTTGAGTTTATTTTGGTCTTGCCCCTTCTCGTCTCAATTTTGGAAAAGTTTTTGTATTTTGATTTTTACTTCTATTGAACCAGATCTCTCCCTTTGCTTTGAACATATATAGTTTAACTTCATTGATTACCCAATAGCTAAAAAAACAAACAAAACTCTATTATTAATCTTACTATATAACCAATGGCATATTCACAAATGCCTTTATACTAATCAAAAACTGCTTATCTCCATTTTTGAAAATGAAGTCAAACAATAAAACTATTAAATATTCCACCAATATGAAGGCCATTAAAACGTGCACCATATGTGCACTCTTTAATGTATTTATGTGATATGTTATTGTAAAGTATTGTCTCAATGTTTAGGTTTTGGTGTTCCTTAGTTATTGCATTACTGCATTTTATTGTACTGTTCTGTATTGTTTCAATAAAGATAAAAAATTTAATTAAATTATATAAAAAAAATAGAATGCGGAGTGCTTTTACTAAAACCTGTTGATAACAGAGTTGGAATTTTATTCTTCATTCAACCTTTATTTATACACGCATCTCTCGAGTTGAGCCTTTTTAAATACTTGAATTAAAAAAATTGCTAAATTAAAATTCAGTTCAGTTCGTTTAAAAAGCTCCAATTGGCACAGCAGAAGTTGTCACTGAACAGAAACATTATATAAAAATATTAATTGAACATTATTTATCTGAGGAGCAGACTGCTTTGAGTTTAACTCCATCACAGAACTCTCATAAAAAAAACAAAATCATAAAAATAAAAATCATTAGGCTGTCACTTAACAACAGACACTTTTTCCAGAGACAAATGATTTTTCCCCAATAGATCTTTTCACTTATTTTGTGAGCGAAACTAAAAGTAATCAGTATTAAATATTTTGGTGGTGACAGCTGCAGATGATGTCTGACCACTGAGGGGCAGTGTAGACCTAACAACCCCAACAACCAGATTCAAAAAACTTTTTTTGTCCTGGATGAGACGTCAGAATTTTTTTTAATAATTGTTTTAAACTTTATTTAAAGAAGCTTTTGAGGAAACAATTCACCTTTTTATAAACTCATGTTTTTACTTAGTAAACATTAAAACAAACTAAACCTTAAAGAGATGATAAAACAAACCATTTTAGTTTCATTCAATCAACCTTTATTTCTACAGGTAGATCCC
>NC_056503.1:49543499-49548083 GCF_014905685.2 Nematolebias whitei
CCAGGAACCTTCCTGGGTGGAGTTTGCATGTTCTCTCCGTGCATGCGTGGGTTTTCTCTGGCTACACTGGTTTCCTCCCACAGACCAAAAACATGCATGTTAGGCTGACTGGTAACTCTAAATTGTTCCTATAGTGAATGGTTGTTTGTCTCGTTTGTCTCTATGTGTCCCTGTGATGGACTGGAGACCCATCCAGGGTGTACCACGCCCCTCGCACAGTGATTGCCGGATTAGGGCACTGGTGACCCCTGTGACCCAAAATGGAAAAAGCGGGTGAAAGATAATGGATGGATGGTTCTCATCCCAGCTGCTTCACACTCGGCTGTGAACTGCTCCAGTGAGAGCTGAACATCACGGCACGATGACGCCAACAGGACCACATCATCTGCAAAGAGCAGAGCTGGATCCTGATGTCACTGAACCAGACTCCCTCCTCCTCCTGGTTGAACAGAGAAGTTCTGTCCATAAAAGTTATGAACAGAATCAGTGACAACAGGCAGCCCTGAAGGGGTCCGACTTACTACCGGCAAAGAGAACCAAACTCTTGTACCACGTGCTGAGGGACCGAACAGCCTGTAACAACGGGCCCCCAATCCCCAACTCGCAGAGCCCCCCCCACACACACACACACATTTGAGGAACACAGTCGAAAGCCTTCTTCAAGTCCATAAAACACATGTAGACTGGAAGGACAAACTCCCACGACCCCTCAAGGACCCTAGTGAGGGTAAAGAGCTGGTCCAGTGTTCCACAGCCAGGATGGAACCACATTGTTCCTCCTGGATCTGAGGTTCAACCAACGATCGGACTCGTTTCTCCAGTTGCTGTTGTTTCCAGAGTTACAAGCAGTTTAACACAAAAGCACTGATCCATTCAGAACCGAACCGGGCCGATACTGTCAGAGGTGAGACACAGAACAGGTCCAACAGCTCAGAGACACACCCCGACATGAACATTACACACATACTTTAAACATGTTCCCTTCACAATCTGAAGGTGGATCCTGCTGCTGGAACGAGTCTTACTGGAAGTTAATGAAATGATCTTAGGTTCAAAAGTTACAACATATTTAACATATTATAGCACAGTTAGTGTATTTAAATGTATTTAAAATGTTCAACTGAAGAATGAACTTTAACTCACCATTAAAACTTAGAAACAAGCTAATCATCAAAAATATGAAAAACATGAAGTGAAGAGCCTGAATTTGTTGCCAAGATGGAACTTTTCCAAACTTTTAATAAATAAATCCTTTCTTAACGCTTTCTTGTCATTAGAAAATATCTAGAATTAAGAGAAAACACTGAATTCAGTCTAATATTTTGTAAAATTGAAGCATCAATAAAGTTCTATCTTATCTTATCTTATAAAAACAGACATTTGTGTGCTGATAGAAAATCAATCCTTTTCAATAAACTGTGCATTTCATTTTTCAATCTGTCCTCTTTTTACTCCAGAAAATCTTCATTTAGGCAGATTCGCTCCATGCAGGGAGTCCTGGTTAAATATAGAGGACCAGAAATAATAATAACATGCCAGAGCTTTAGTAGAAAAATATTTTAAACATAAACTTTAAACAAAAAGAAAATAAAGGAAAATTTGAAGACAAAAGTAAAAAAAAAACCTCAAATCAAATATATTTTACTGCTGGTTAAAGTTTACATATTTGTTATTTAACTTAAAAAACTAAATAGATAGTTTCAGTTTTTATTTAGGATATAAAAAGTTGAATAGATTGATTCATGAATGGACGAACAATATTAGTATTAAATAACTGTCAGATCATTCTGTTGTCCTTAAACACAGCATTTGATGAAATTAATTGGCAGGCGTTAGGACCCGGAGGTCGGCTGTCCCTCAGGGTTGGACTGGGCGGGGTTTAAATGCTTTGGGCGGGGCTTGTGGTGGTAAACGCCTGCTCTGCTGGTTTTGTGTGAGTTCAGTCTGTGTTCTGTGCCTGGTCTCTCTCCGGCTGTCTGTTTTTCTACTGAGCGGAAGCAGGAATCATCTGTGAGTTTTTAAATCTTTTTCTGATTTATTTTTATTTAGTTAAAGAGTTAAAACTCGTCCGAGCTGCTGCAGAAACCTGCGACAGAAGGTAAAAAACAACGAGGCTGTTCGTGTCACACCCACTGGTGGAAACTTCCAGGAGCAGAAAACCAGTTCAGACCAAAGCAAACAAGAACTGACGGAAAATTTTCTTCAGTCTTAGTAAAAAAAACTACTTTTAAAGCGAGAATACAGAGAATTAGAGTTATTATCAGTAAAAAAAAAGCAGCTCAGAAACAATGAGATATTATTATTTTATTATTTTGACTAACAGATTAATGCTTTAACATTTTATAGTAAATATGGCACCAACCAGTAAGTTATATATATTAAATAAATATAATTTGTGTTTAAACCTGATCTGGTTTATTTTTATGATCCTGTAATCCCAATTTTCAGTTTCTGGACTTTAGCTGCTTTTCCTCCCAACAGGCTAAATGCATCATTTTCTGACTGTTTTGACCTTTGACCTCAGAGATTCCTGAACTCAACGCCTGAATCTGAGTGTTGACTCACAAAGCTTGGAATAAATCTGCTTCTGTTTGGATTACGGGCGGATTAATCCTTCATTTACTGAGGTTAAAAAGCACCACCAGAGCAGGCAGTAAATTACTCAACACATATATAATTTACCTGATTTACCTGTCTAAATAAAGGTTGAATGAACGAACCACAGTAAAGATACAACTGAATGAGGAAGTTTTCAGAGCCTGAACTCATTTCGACAGAATCCTGATTATTAATAAAGAGTTATTTGCAACGATTGGGGTTTGAATCTGATTCAAACGCTTCCAAGAGTTTATTCAAGTTCCTCAGGTCAGATTTCGGCTACGTCCTGGTTTGCTTTCATGTTTAGTATTTATAAAAGTTGTTTGTTTATTGTTTGTGGTTGTTTTTCTCTCATCAGACAAAATGTTTCTTGCAAATAATTTAATCGGAGGCATCATCAAAGTGATCGGGTGAGACGGACGCACTCATTTACGTCTTCTTCCTTTTGACACAGGCTAACGGTTTCCCTTTGTTTCAAGTGCTTGTGCTAAGCTAACCGGTTTCCTGTTGTTTCCCTCTGCAGGAACATCGACCCGTCTCAGTTCAGGCCTTCGGACCCTGTAAGTACCGACCGACGGGAAACGTTTCAGAACTCGCTGCTGCTCCTTCCATTACTGAAGCCCGGATCAATAAGTCGGGCTGCTCTGACCCAATTAATGAATCGTAAAAGAGGTCTGGATGGGCAGAACATGTTGCAGGAGGCACTTTGAATAACGATCTGAACAAAGACGACAGTCGTTGAATTGAATGTCCATTTAACGACGACCGAAGATCAGCAGATACAAAGTCTGCAGAAGTCGTGAGATTAAAATAAGGAAGGAAGCTACGGGGATCCCTCAGGGCCTTCAACGCCTTCAGAGAAGGCCTAAGAATTCAGCACAGGAGAAATATAACATTTAAATTTAATATTTAGTTTAAATATAACACATGTTTTCAGTGCAGTCTTTCTTATTTGTCAATTCCTCTTATTTACTGTAAAGTACTTTGCTGTTGAGTCTGATACTCTTAAACGCATGAATGTACAATTATCTAATCAGATATTTTCAGGTTGTGACTGGTCTGCAGCAGAGAGTCGTTTGAAGCTTCTGTGTCATTGGTTAGGACTTCACTGTCAGGGGAGAAGGCTCAGATCTGTCAGGAGGAGTTTGTTTAATAACGGACAGCATCACAACGTTGATGTAGATCAAAACACCAGGCTCTGAGCCTTCGGGAAGGCCTAGCAAGACATTTATGTATTTTTTGACCCAAGTCATGTGATGCGTTCAATTGCAACCTGTAAATAAATAAAAAAAATCCACTGAAATTAGAGTTGTTTTGAAAAAAATTAATTTTAAGCATCCCGTTTAGGTTTGCATGGATAATTTTCTGTATTAAAATTCTGTTTTTGTTCCATTTCATGGTGAAATTTTACAGAAACTAAGTTCTGTGATTACATGTGCTTGAACGCAAGACACCGGGAGCCGCATGTCCTTCTGGGTAGTCTTGGGACAGAAATGGGTGGACTTTTTCAGGTTCTGTGTTTAGATGGGTCGTCCCTGTTGGTTCTGTTCAGTGTGACCGTGAGACGCCATAAGTCAGATGTAGCGTGATGTCACTGGATGTTGGCACAAAGTTGCTGTGCTGCATCGTAACTGAAGACCTAGCTCCTACAGTCACAGGCCCCCACAGGCAGGAAGTCGCCGGCGAACCTGAAGCAGAACCTGGAACTCACCAGATTCTTTATTTTATTCCACACACACAGTTTTTCAGTTGAACATTATTACCCGATGGCACGGACTGATTCATCCACAGTCCAGTGTGTTCAGATATTATTCATTAGTTTCATGAAGTGATTTTTTTTGTTGTGAGCTAACCGAAGTTGGTTTCTCTGCAGCCTCCTCCTCGCAGACCCGTGAACTTCGCCGAGGCTCATGAAAGCGACGAGGAGAAACAGTTTCGAAGAGTTTTCAATCAGCTGGCTGGAGACGTGAGTTTCTGTTTGGTCCT
>NC_056503.1:49548183-49551706 GCF_014905685.2 Nematolebias whitei
AAGGTTCTGAGTGGTTCTGGTGTTGGCAGCTAATCGTGGTCCATCCAGCAGCTGTTGGATCTGACTGTAGCTGAAAGGTTTTCCGGGCAGGAAGCAGCTCGCTGTGACGTCGGGTTCTGCAGCTCCGGGTCGGCCCGTCGTTCAGAAGGGAGCGAACCGAAGCGTGCTTCTGCTTCAGACGTCAGTTTTCTGCTGCTCCGGTCTCTTTGGGTTATTTTGTATTTTAACCTGTTTGTCTGTGAGGTCTGCCTCAGGGTAGCTCTGCTCCTCGGTCCCGTCGTTTCAGGATGACACGTTTGTTTCACCCCTCGACGAGTTTTTCAGGTTTTCTTTCAGACGATACGAGCCGGTGGTTCGTCGCCGGGATCCCAGCTGAAATGTTCAGCAGGTTTTAAAACCAGTCTGCCTCTCAGCTGCTCCTCCGTCACTCACCGCCCGTCTGCCGGTCGACTCCACCCTGATCTCATCTCGTGTTTCATGAGCTGCTGATGTTTGATACTAAATTTACTTCTTGGTTTCCACAATGTGGTTCTGGTGCCACGGTTTGAGAACCACGAGCGTGATGCTTTGTGGGGGGAACCACACAGCTTTAACCACTGCTCCACCATGCCACCCATATATTCAAACAGACTTTAACCTGAACAGGTGGCCAGTGAGAAGACCCTGAAACAGGATTCATGTGGGTTCTGTTGGCCCCAGTTCAGAGTCCAGCAGCAGAGTTTTGGACCTGTTGAAGATCATGGAGGGTTGTTTCATTAAAACATGTCAAAAGTGAATTTCAGTAATTAAACGAGAAGACTAATACCGAGGTCCCACGTAGAGTCCATGTCCTGCCTGGAGGTCATGACTTCTGGAGATCATCAAGATGACGATGGACCGAGAAAAAATAAAAGCACGAGTAGAAATCTCAAGTTCATGTTTTGACACCAGGCATCTTAATTTTAAAATATTTCTCAGGCGTTAGAAACTGTTTTGGACCAACTGTTTGGGAGGAGAGACATCAAGTTCTTCAGGTTCCACTCGAAAGATGAATTTAATCCATTTGTTGTTTGAATAGTAGAACCACAAGTAATCAAATAAATCCGTTTCATCAGAGTTTAACTGAAGGATGTCGTCTTTTAACCAATTAACATCATTTTTTACAAACACTCGAGTAATCCTGACAATTAAATAAAAACTCAGTCATCTAAAAACGGTGACATGTTTCTAAATCAAAAACAAATCTGTCCAAGCGAATGATTAGCAGTGAGAACAACATGGGTCCAAAAACAGAACCCTGGGGCACCCCACATGACAGATGGTGTCAGATAGACACTGAAGGTTCTGTCAGAGAAGCGGTCTAGAACAGTGTCTGAGATCTCCAGGTCAGATAGTCTCTTTATTTTGTCCTGCCTCATCTGCTGACGGGACCAAAAGAGTCCAGTCTCCAGAGTCTTCAGGGCCGTCTCAGACCAGGTCTGTTCTGATGGATAAAGGAGTGAATCTGAGCACACGTGAGTCGGTCTTAAATGATCTTAGAGCTGCCTCTCCTGACGCAGACGTTAAAGCTGTCATTTGACCCTCGTGCTGTTGTGATCAGAGAAACTCTGACAGGAAGTGGCTCGCTGCAGAGGTCGTTTGTTCCTCGTGAGTTCTGGTGTTTCAGGACCCACTCCAGTCTCCGTTTGGACCCCGCAGGAACACTGAGTCTGTTTGTGGAACATGTGGAAGGATCATTTGGCTGCTGGGTGTTTCTGCATTCCTGACGTTGTTTGGCAGGGCGGTTCTGACCCAGAGTGAGTCAAGATGGGTGGGTGTACCAGTTGGACCAGTCAGCGCTCTCTGGCTGGATTTATCTGAACCAGCAGGGCGGGGCCCGCGATGAAGGATCCCACAAAGACATGGCTCAGGTATTAGTGGGCGGGGCCAGATGACAGGACTTGGCAGATGGCAGGACTTGGGACTCGGTGGGTTTTTGTTCCTGTTTCAAAAGGAGCAGAACCAGACCGGGTTTGGACTGTGTTGCATTCAGTGCACATCAAACGTGGGAAATCCAGACTTTCAAGTTTTTAAGTTTTTGTGTGGAAAAAATAGTTTAGATCAAAGTGGAACAAACCTTCAGTTCAGATTTGTGTTAAAATCAGAAATGTTTCGCAGCACGAACACAACTCTGAGTCAGTTTTTATTTTTATTTCTATCTGTGAGTCAGAACCTGGAAAAAACACAAAGAATAGAAAAAAGGAAACTGCTCGAGTTTCACTCTGACTCACTTTGTTTCAGCAGCTTCCTCTGGTGTCAAATCTAAACCAGAGCAGCTCGAATGAAAACAACTAAATAATCCAGAGCAGCTAGAATGAAAACGGCTAAATAATCCAGAGCAGCTAGAATGAAAACGGCTAAATAATCCAGAGCAACTCGAATGAAAACTGTGAATAATCCAGAGCAGCTTGAATGAAAACGGTTAATAATCCAGAGCAGCTCGAATGAAAACGGCTAAATAATCCAGAGCAGCTCAAATCAAAACGACTGAATACTCCAGAAATGAAAATGGCTCAATAATCCAGAGCAGCTCAAATGAAAACGGCTAAATAATCCAGAACAGATCAAATTAAAACAGCAAAATAATCCAGAGCAACTCGAGCAAAAAGAAAAAAAACAACCAGAGTATCTCGAATGAAATAATTGAAATAGAGATCAGCTCGAATTAAAACAACTAAATAACCCAGAGCAGCTCGAATGAAAACAACTAAATAATCCAGAGCAGCTAGAATGAAAACGGTTAATAATCCAGAGCAGCTAGAATGAAAATGGCTAAATAATCCAGAGCAACTCGAATGAAAACTGTGAATAATCCAGAGCAGCTTGAATGAAAACGGTTAATAATCCAGAGCAGCTCGAATGAAAATGGCTAAGTAATCCAGAGCAGCTCAAATCAAAACGACTGAATACTCCAGAAATGAAAATGGCTCAATAATCCAGAGCAGCTCAAATGAAAACGGCAAAATAATCCAGAACAGATCAAATTAAAACAGCAAAATAATCCAGAGCAACTCGAATGAAATAATTGAAATGGAGATCAGCTCGAATTAAAACAACTAAATAATCCAGAGCAGCTAGAATGAAAATGGTTAATAATCCAGAGCAGCTCGAATGAAAACGGCTAAATAATCCAGAGCAGCTTGAATGAAAACTGTGAATAACCCAGAGCAGCTTGAATGAAAACGTTTAATAATCCAGAGCAGCTTGAATGAAAACGGTTAATAATCCAGAGCAGCTCAAATGAAAACGGCTAAATAATCCAGAGCAGCTCAAATCAAAACGACTGAATACTCCAGAAATTAAAATGGCTCAATAATCCAGAGCAGCTCAAATGAAAACGGCAAAACAATCCAGAACAGATCAAATTAAAACAGCAAAATAATCCAGAGCAACTCGAGCAAAAAGAAAAAAACAACCCAGAGCATCTCGAATGAAATAATTGAAATGGAGATCAGCTTGAATGAAAACAACTAAATAATCCAGAGCAGCTCGAATGAAAACAACT
>NC_056503.1:49551716-49553407 GCF_014905685.2 Nematolebias whitei
ACTAAATAATCCAGAGCAGCTCGAATGAAAACAACTAAATAATCCAGGGCAGTTTAAATGAAAACAGATAAATTTCAATTCAGTTTCAATTTTGTCCAAGTCACAACAGAAGTGATCTCTGAGCACTGAACAGAAGCATTCATATATAAAAGAAGTAAGTTAACATTATTAAGTGATTATTAAGTTAATATTAAGTTAACAAAAATAATCCAATGTAGCTTGAATGAAAACATCAAAATAATCCAGAGCAGAGTTTTTGTTTTCATCCAACAGGAGAAAGAATTCAGAATATTCTGCTGCCAGCCGAGGTTTTCACTCATTTATCATTCTGAGTTATTTAGATTACTTTGAGAGGTTTAGTTGCTTTTTCTAATCCAGTAATCCAACAAAAGTCTCCTTGATCTGTCTGAACACTGTCAGGATCATGTTCATGTGCAGAGCCCGGTTCTGATGGGTGTGTCTGTGTTCTGACAGGACATGGAGGTGAGCCCACAGGAGCTCATGGGCATCCTGAACCGAATTGTTTCCAAGCGTGAGTCGGCTCCTCCGTTGTTTTCTGCTTCTTGCATTAAGCTGCTGTGATCCGAGCTAAAGTTTCGGCTGTTTTTGACCCACAGACGGAGGCCTGAAGACCGACGGCTTCAGCATCGAGTCCTGCAGGAGCATGGTCGCCGTCATGGACGTATCCTTCCACTCGAGCTTCGGCTGAAGATTTCAAATCTGCAGGAAATTATTTTCTGTCAAAACGCAGTGAGAGCGCTGAGCACTGATTAAAAAGCAGCTGAAACTGAAGTGATGAGAAGCAGAATGCTAGCTAAAGGAAGTAAAATGACACGTAAAATAAATTATAAAAAATCAACGGAGCAAAAGGCTAGCTGAAAGTTAAAAGTAACAAAAGGTTAGCTAGAAGCTAAAAGTTAGCTGAACAGTATTTATAGGGCGAAATAGTAGCAACATACTAGCCAAAAATAGCAAAAGAATAGCTAAAAGTAGCAAAAAAGCTAGTATAAGCTAAAAAAAGCAGATAAGTAGTTGAGAGCTGAAAGTAGCAAAGGGCTAGCTAAAAGTCAAAGATTATAGACCAGTAGCTAAAAGTGGTAGAACAGTAGCTAAAAGCTAAAGATTATAGACCAGTAACTAGAAGTGGCAGAGCAGTAGCTAAAAGTATCCCAACAGTAGCTAAAAGTATCCGAACACTAGCTAAAATGATCAGAACAGTAGCTAAAATTATCAGAACATTAGTTAAAATGATCATAACAGTGGCTAAAAGTGTCAGAATAGTAGCTAAAAGTATCATAAGAGTAGCTGAAAGTGTCAGAACTGTAGCTATGTTTGACTTTGACCCGACTCCCTGCAGAGCGACAGCACAGGACGACTGGGCTTTCATGAGTTCAAATATCTGTGGAACAACATCAAGAAATGGCAGGTGGGTTTCCTGTTGTTGTTTATGTTTACATGTTTGTTTATGTTGGCTTTTGTCATTTATGTTTACGTGTTGTGTTCAGTTTTCTGTATTTGTTTGTGTTTACGTGTTGTGTTCAGGGTTCAGCTCTGTGTTTGTTTTTGTTTGTGTGTTGTGTTCAGGGTTCAGTTTTCTGTATTTGTTTATGTTTACATGTTGTGTTCAGGGTTCAGTTTTCTGTATTTGTTTTTGTTTACGTGTTGTGTTCAGGGTTCAGCTCTGTGTTTGT
>NC_056503.1:49553417-49556928 GCF_014905685.2 Nematolebias whitei
GTTTACGTGTTGTGTTCAGGGTTCAGCTCTGTGTTTGTTTTTGTTTATGTGTTGTGTTCAGGGTTCAGCTCTGTGTTTGTTTGTGTTTACGTGTTGTTCGTTTCTCCTCAGGGCATCTATTTATCCCACGACTCGGATCGTTCAGGTGCGATCAGCTCCGACGAGCTGCCGCGTGCCTTCAAGGCAGCAGGTGAGGACATCGGCCCGCTCTGCGTTTGAGTCAGCTGAAAGGTTCTGGTGGATCTCAGACGGGTCGTCTTTGTTCTTGCAGGTTTCCCTCTGAATGAAGAACTCTTCAAGCTGATCGTCCGTCGCTACAGCGACGAGAACGGCAACATGGACTTTGATAACTTCATCGGCTGCTTGGTTCGACTGGACGCCATGTGCAGTGAGTCCCTGCTTCACTTTGGTTCTGATGCCTTTCACCAGTCGAGGGCGACGTTCTGCTAACACGCTAACAGCTAACAGCTAACAGCAGAGCCAATTAACCGTTTAGCGGATTAGCATTTTAGCTTACTTTGGAATCCATCCTTCCTCCCTCCCTCAAATTAGGTTTCGCCAACTTTAAGTCCACTAACGAAATTCTCACGATTGTTCCCGTCTGTTGTGGGCGTGTCTCGAAGGGTCCGTTAGGCACGCCATTGGCTGACGACGTGAACATGTGACAAGATGTGATTGGTCGACGCAGCGTCAACTGGAAGGAGACAAAGATGTGACGCAAACTGAGCGACAGTCGTCTTAGCCGTTAGCGGTTTAGCGTTAGCTTCTACTCATTTTTTTTTTTACCTCTTTAGCTTTAGCGAAGCTATTTTATTTTTATGTTTGTGCGTTTAACCACAGAGAAGTGTTTGGAAATACATTAAATTTATCGAACTTTTACTTTTTTTGGTTGCTCCTCTTTTTTTTTCTTACCCGTTTCTTTCGCTCTAAAATCGTAAAATTAACGAAGTTTAAAATAATAAAAAGGACTATTTTAAACCATCGCTACACAATATTCCTCCTGAAATATTCTGTAACATTTGGATAAGAACACAGTGTATTTCCATACTTTATGTTGATTAAATAACATTATTAGAATCAATATTTATTTAACAAGAGTGATAACTTTTACCTGAAGGAGCCAGGTTGGTTTGGGGATCTTTTCCTCTCAATAAATTAAAACATTGTTTAAAGTCAGTGTGACATCTTTGTCTGATTTCAACATCAGTTTGCTGCAAGAACAGAATAAACGTGGATCCTTGCTCACAGCTCAGTTAACGTGTTTTGATCATGAATTGTCCGTCCTGAAGGGAACGTTAATCTGTATCTAACGATGCGTTTGTGTTTGTCAGGAGCTTTTAAAACTCTGGATAAAGAAGGCGACGGCACCATCTCCCTGGACATCAAAGAGGTGAAACAGATTAGCTTTAAAAATATACAACATGAAGAACTTACCTGAGCAAAGAAACATTTTAACTTACTCTGGCTGATGCTCAGTAATAATCCGTTCTAGTGCCACTTATTAATTAAACACAAAATATTGCTTTAATCCCGCTAAATTATGTACAACGCTATTTGGTTGCAAAAGTCACATTTTTACGCATCTCTGAAAGTGTCATTAGTTAGTTTTTACTGATGTTTTCCTATAAACACGTCGTCTTCACATAAAATAATTTGTAAATAAAGTTTTTGTGCTTTTTGTTTACTGAAGAGCAGCAAATCCAAATGTCTCGTTTCAAACCGACTAACAGACGTTTTTGTGTCTGGCAGTGGCTCCAGCTGACGATGTATTCATGAAGCGTGCAGGAGAGCCGCTCCACACAGAAGACATCTTCTCACAGCTCCTTCCATGGTTTTTTCTTGTTGGTTTGTTTGTTTACGAATGTGCAGTTGTGCTCGAAATGTTGCCATATTTATCCAGCAGGACCACAAACAGCTAAAGTATAAAATAAAACTGGGATCAACCGAGCCCAAGGGCGAGCTGAGGACCTCCTGCCACCAGGTGGCGCTGCAACAACCAAAGTTTGTTTATTTCTAAAGATTTTCACTTTTATTAGGCTGACAAAGTTCATGGAAAAGTCTCTGACTGTTCAAGTAAAGTGACCCAACTGAAACTGAACTGTTGTTTTGTGTTTTTTATCGGGTTCAGAACCGGAGTGAGACGTCTTACGGTTCAGGTCGGATCATCTCTGAATCATAAAATATCAGAAAGATTCAGGAAAATAAAACGTCACGTCTGCGACCTTCATTTTTTAACATGTAAATACGAAGAGCTCGTTTTATTTAAATAATGTCAGTCCACAACAGAAACTGTCGGGGCACCGTAGAACCAAATGAGTCTGATCCAGATGCTCAACGTGAACCTGGTTCTGGTTCCAGTGGAGGTTTCTTCCTGTTGAAGGGAGTCGTTCCTTCCCACTGTCGCCAACGTGCTGCTCAGGACGAAGGAATCGTTCATTCTTAATTTATGGACAAATGTTAAATATTAACATAAACTGTACACATGAACAGGAATTAAAAAAGGCGGAGAGCCATAATTACAGAACTGGTTCTCCTTCAGATCTAAGATGATTCCTGTCGGAATAAATTTCTAATCTGCAGGTAGAGAAGTAATTAAATACATTTTATACAAATTAAGTGAGCCTAGTTTCATCATATTTATATTTTATCAAACTGTTGTTTGTTGTCATTTACACAGAAAATAAAAACTAATAAAATATAAAAGGAGCACAGAGGGAGTTTGACGCTTCAAGGTAAAGAGCAGAATAAATATTATTAAATGTACAGGTTTAAATGTCCAAGACTGACAGAACAGGACAGTTTTTACAAACTTAAATCACAGACGTGTATTAAATTAATTGGATTAATTGGGGCCTCACGTGCAGCTGATAACCAGCAGGGGGCGATAAAGTGCCACCACGCAGCTTGCAGAGCAGAAAACAAGTGCAGTTTAGATTTACTAACATCGCAGTAATGACTAGTGATTTAAATAAAGTTTAATTTTATTTTAATAAATCATGTGATGACAAAGATTAAAGACTTGTTCGAGTATTATTTTATTGAACATCTGTTGCATACAGTAACTTAATGTAAAGTATGTGATTATGTGTCCTAACACCTGCTGAGGTGTGTTTGGTAATGGGGGCGGGGCCAGAGGGGCGGGGCTAATTGGAGTGAGGAGCAGAAGCAGGAGGTGGCTGCAGCCAGGAAACGGTTTGGTGCGGAAAATCTGGAGACAAAAACTGATGAAAGGTAAGAGACTTCCTGTCTAATTTTACTTCTGACTCAAATCGGACTAATACATTTTTTATTATAGATTTTTTTTTATTATAGATTATATTTATTATAGATTATTTAGTCAGGTTACATTAATAAATTAGACCTGATAAACATGGGAGAGGATTATTGTTCTGGTGGAAAAATAAATCATGGTTTAAATAATCTGAAACTAAACACTTAATGGCCTTTATATAAGCCCTAATTATGATATATATATATATATATATATATATATATATATATATATATATAT
>NC_056503.1:49557028-49569598 GCF_014905685.2 Nematolebias whitei
AAACTTTTGATCTGTGATTTGTGTTCTATTCTGAATAAAATATTAGATGTTGGCACCTCCACATCATTGCATTCAGTTTTTATTCACAATTTGTTTAGTGTCCCAACTTTTTGGGAATCCGGTTTGTGTGTGTATTTATATATATGTGTGTGTGTGTGTGTGTGTGTGTATACCTCTCTATCCAGGATGTGAACATCTTCATCCCTGAAAGAGTGACCTCTGACCTGGAGATGAGTGTAGACCTCAGAGTCCTGGCCTGATGATGTTGATCTTCTGAGCAGCTTCTGAGAAGATCAACATCCTCAGACCAGCAGAAAATCCTTTGGAAGAAAAGCCGCTGCCTTTCATGTCAGAGTTTTCTACTAAACTTATCTGTGGTAGAAATCTAGAGACATTTTTGGTTTGAAAATTAACACAATGTGAGATTTATCTGTAAAATTCTTTGTGTCGGTTGAAGTCAGTCCGCCAACAAACGGATCAGCTGTAGATGTTCAGTCAGTGAGTACTTGCTGAGCTTTTCATTATAATCCATCCTGTGGCTGATGAGATATTTTGCTAACAGCCAAAGACAGACAGGTGAAAACATGACAGCACCTTTTTCAGCTGCAGGCGATAACTGATGATGTGAGTCTCATGAGCAGAATGTTTTATTTTCCATAAAACCAATCATAAATAAAACATCAATTGTCTTGGATCAAAGGAAGTTTAATAATGGGACTCAGCAGACGAAGACTCTTCCTCCTCTTCATCCTCCTCTGTACTCCTGGAGGAGGTGATTAATTAACTGCTGGGTCCAATTAAGAAGAACTGGACTTGGAAAAGAAACGTGTGAGGGTGGATGTTTTTATCTGCATCATCTTCAGGTGATAATTAAGAACACTTGCCTGAGGTCAGCGGGTCATGTGACCTCGGAGGAGGAGGGAATTAATTTATAACTGCAGAAAATCTTAATCTGAAACGTTTGACAGGTTTTATGACCGCACGAGACTTTTTAACCTTTTAATATCATTAAAATGAAATGTCCAGGGTCAAAGGTCAGGCTAGGCTGTCTGAGAACAATGTGAGGTTTAAATAAAACATCTGTGTTCTGTTGGTTATTTATGGTGTTTTGTGTATGATCATTTATTTGGGACGCTCGTGTGGCGTTATTTGCTGCTCAGCTGCACTTTGTTATCGGTGACACTCTTCCATCCTCAGTGTGTTTCCTGTCAACCTGCCCCGCCCACTTCACCTGTGGGCTTTGTAGGTATCATACCTCATTCTGATGGTGATTTCCTCTGACGCCTGGCAGAAGAACCCGTCACATCCCATCTGAGGTGGGGGACATTGAGTCTGAATGGAATATGTTCCGCGCCTCGCTTGTTGAGGTAGTTTCCTTGAGCTGTGTCCGCAAGGTTGTCGGTGCTTCTCGCGGTGGCCATCCACGAACTCGGTGGTGGACACCCCGGGTCAGGGAGGCTGTCAAGCTGAAGAAGGAGTCCTATCGGGCCTTGTTGGCCAGTGGGACTCTGGAGGCAGCTGAGGAGTACCGGAGGGCCAAGCGGTCCACAGCCTTGGCTGTTTGCTGAGGCAAAAGCTCAGGTGTGGGAGGAGTTCAGTGAGACCCTGGATAACGGCTCTCGGTCAGCTCCGAGGAGATTCTGACAAACCACCAGGCGGCTGAGGAGGAGAAAGCAGCACTTCACTACCACTGTGTTCAGTGAAGGTAGGGTGCTGTTGACCTCAACCAGTGATGTTGTCGGGAGGTGGAAGGAATACTTCTCAGATCTTCTAAATCCCACGAGCACGTCTTCCATGGAGGAAGCTGAGTCGGGGGATTTGGGGTTGATCCGTCCATAACTGTGCCTGAGGTCGCCGAGGTAGTTAAAAAGCTCCGAGGCGGCAGGGCTCTGGGGGTGGATGAGATTCACCCTGATTTCCTTAAGGCTCTGGATGTTGTGGGGCTTTCTTGGTTGACACGCCCTTGCAACATCGCGTGGACATCGGGGGCAGTGCCACTGGATTGTTGGTTCCCTTCTTCAAAAAGGAGGACCGAAGGATATGCTCACTCTAAGTCAGCCTCCCTGATAAGGTCTGTTCAGGAGTACTGGAGAAGTGATTCCGATCGTTGGTTGAACCTCAGATCCAGGAGGAACAATGTGGGTTCTGTCCTGGCCATGGAACACTGGATCAGCTCTTTACCCTCACTAAGGTCTTCGAGGGGTTATGGGAGTTTGCCCATCCAGTCTACATGTGTTCTGTGGACTTTGAGAAGACTTTTGACTGTGTTTCTCAGGATACACTGTGGGGGGTGCTCCATGAGTATGGGATTGGAGGCCTATTGTTACAGGCTGTTCAGTCCCTACAAGCGGTGCGAGAGTTTGGTTCTCATCGTCGGTAGTAAGTCGGGCCCCTTCAGGGTGGGAGTTGGACTGCACCAGGGCTGCCCGTTGTCACTGATTCTGTTCATAACTTTTATGGACAGAATTTCTCGGTGCAGTCAGGGGGTGGAGGGAGTCCAGTCGGTGGCCTCAGGATTCATCTCTGTTCTTTGCAGATGATGTGGTCCTGTTGGTGTCATCGTGCCGTGATCTTCAGCTCTCACTGGAGCGGTTCACAGCCGAGTGTGAAGCAGCTGGGATGAGAACCAGCACCTCCAAATCTGAGGCCGTGGTCTTCAGTCGTAAAAAGGTGGATCGTTCTCTTCAGGTTGAGGGTGAGGTTCTGCCTCAAGTGGAGGAGTTCAAGTATCTCAAGGTTTCGTTCATGAGTGAGGGAAGAATGGAGCGTGAGATTGACAGATTGGTGCAGCATCTGCAGTATTGTGGACTCTGTACCGGTCCTTTGTGGTGAAGAGAGAGCTGAGCTGTAAGACAAAGCTCTCTGTTTACCGGTTGGTCTACGTTCCTCCCCTCACCGCTGGTCATGAACTCTGGTAGAGACTGAAAGAATGAGATCGTGGATCCAGGAGGTTGAAATGAGTTTCCTCTGCAGGAGCTGGACTCTCCCTTAGAGACAGGGTGAGAAGTTCAGTTATCAGGAGAGACTCAGAGTAGAACCACTGCTCCTCCACATCCAGATGAGCCAGTTGAGGTGGTTCAGGCATGTCTGACTTGGAGAAGACCCAGGACACACTGGAGAGACTACGTCTCTCAGTTGGCCTTGGAACACCTTGGAGTCCTCCCAGAAGAGCTGGAAGAGGCTGTGGAGAGAGATGTCTGGACCTCCCTGCTCAAGCTGCTGTCCCCGAGACCCGACTTTGGAACAAGCGGAAGATGATGGATGGATAGATGGATGGATAGATGGATGGGTGGATGGATGGATGGATGGATGGATGGATTTCCTCTGACGTCTTTCCTTCAGAGTATTCTGTTGAAGCTGCCAGCCTTTTGTTTTCATTTTCATAATAAATGTTTTTTTCTGGGTTCCTGCCTCCAACCAGACCTGACAGTCTCAGTTCAGGTGCAGGTTTGATGCTCAGCAACATTTAAAATGTCTGGCTTGTTGTAAAACTCGTCTCAGCATCACTTTGTCTCATCTCCTTCAGAGGTGCAGCTCGATCCGATCACCTGGGACTGAACACACAGAGAAAAATGTCTGACAGCCACATGGACCCGTCCAACCTCACAGAGCAGGAGGAGCTACAAAAGAGAGCCAATCAGGTCACAGATGAGGTAATGGTTGTCCTAGCTTATGCTACAATTAGCTTTTAGCTCGTATTCTGCCTCTTTTAGCTTGGACTGCTCAGTTTCAGCTTCTTTAGCACTTTGTAACCTGTTGTACCTTCATAGAAGTTTCACAGAAAGTTGTTTGTTTTGACCTGGAAAAGTTTGTTTTCTTGATATAACACAATAATTATTGTTTAATAAACTTCTGTCTTAGCTAAAAAGAACAGCTTCCATATTAAAGCAACTGACTGTGAATGTAAAACATAACTACGGCAGCCCAGTCAAATGACACACAGCAGAGGAGATGAGGCATCAGAACCGGTTCTAAATCTGAGGGGGGCGGTGCTTAACGACACCTGGCTCACCTGGTTGCCATGGAGATGGCTGGTCTCCCATGGCAACTGTTAGAAGAGGGACATCAGGTTCAGATGAGGTCATATTCAGTGTGAGTCAGTTCTAAACACACACGCCCTTGGAGGGGGAGGGGGGGGCGTCCTCGGGGACAGACATGATGGAGACACAGAGACCGTCTCAAGAAGCTGTTTTCAACTCCGGGGCAGGAGGTGGGGGGTTTGGTGCCTTGCTCCAGGGCTCCTCAGAAACACCTAACAGCAGGCAGATCGTTAACCGCCCAGCACGCAAACACCATGCTGATCAGGGACTCAAACTAGCAACCTGTCAGGCACCGTTGAGGCTCATAGTTTGAATATTTGTTGTGAACGAGCCGTGGTTGCACGCTCTCTGGGGTTCTGTTATCTCCCTGATTTAAATGTGGATTATTCATAGTTAAATTCATGAACTGATTTCAAATCAGACGTTTTCAGTAAAAACTCGAAACGCAAAATTAATTTGTGTTGACTTGGACGTAAAGTTTTACAAGTGAAGCTGCTGTTTGTAGAATCAAAGTTATCAAACGTAAACTGAAGTGATTTATTTATTTTATTTTAGTCTCTGGAAAGCACGAGGCGGATGGTTCAGCTGGTGGAGGAGGTACACACACACCCACACACGCACACGCACACACACACACGCACACACACACACGCACACACACACGCACACACACACGCACACGCACACACACGCACACACACACGCACGCACACACATGCACACACCCTATAGAAGTTCATTTCAGCTGCTTGGATCCAGGATCATCAATAAATCCAGAGCTTCCTCCCCTTTATACTCAACTCTATTCACCACAACTGACCAAAGCAACACCCTCATTACTGAGGAGGCCCGATCCGTGTACCCATCACTCAGGATATGTTGTCTGTAATATTCTAATTTTCTGAGAAACTAAATGTAGTTTTGTCATTAGTCATAAACACAGAAATGAACTCTCTTCTTGGAATGAATCTTTATAATATGTGAGTTTTATTTTATTTATTTTACTGAATTGCTGAAATAAACGAGTTCTTCCATGATATTGTAAAGTAGAGATGCAGCTGTCAGTGGTTTAACAATGTTCAGTTGATTTCTGAGTGATGAGGAAGAGTTTGGTGTTCTTCCTCCTGCAGAGTAAAGACCTCGGGATCAGGACTGTGGTGATGTTAGACGAACAAGGAGGTAAGATTCACTTCCTCTACATCGTCACGGAAACACTTGAATCCTCTACAATCTAAACTGTACAACACATTAAGTTTATGTTTTATAAAATCAGAAACAATTACATCTTAATTCCATTTTTTAGTGCTTTTTAGCGTTTCTCAGTTTAATAGTCTCGTTTCTGAAGTTTGAACGTTTATAGCTGTAAAACAGATTAATCCTGATTATCACAACCAAAGAAAAGATGATTTTTTGTTTGTTTGTAAAAATGCAGCAACAATTAAAAATTAATTAAATCCACTTAATGGGAGTTAATTTAATTTGACAGTTTCTGATTATTTGATTGATTATTGTGTATTTTGTTTTATCATAGATGACAATGCTGAAATATTAAAGTACTTATTTTTTGTAATTAATTTTTATGAGCTTATGAATCAATGTTTACAGGTTATTTAAAGTTAATGATCTTTATAATCTTTTTATTGATGGAAGGCATTGATGTACAGGTGCTGCTCATAAATTAGAATATCATGAAAAAGTTGATTTATTTCAGTAATTCCATTCAAAAAGTGAAACTTGTATATTATATTAATTCATTACACACAGACTGATATATTTCAAATGTATATTTATTTTAATGTTGATGATTATAACTGACAACTAATAAAAAACCCAAATTCAGAATCTCAGAAAATTAGAATATTACTTAAGACCAATAAAAAATGATTTTTAGAAATGTTGTCCAAATGAAAAGTATGAACATAAAGTAAGAACATAAAGTACGAACATAAAGTATGAATATAAAGTATGAATATAAAGTATGAACATAAAGTATGAATATAAAGTATGAACATGTTCAGCATCAGTACTTAGTTGTTGCTCCTTGTGTCTGGATCACTGCATCAATGCATCGTGTCATGGAGTGGATCAGTCTGTGTCTCTGCTCAGGTTCTGAGAGTCCAGGTTGTTCTGATAGTGGCCTTCAGATCTTCTGAATTGTTTGATCTGGTGCATCACATCATCTTCTTCACAATACTCCATAGAGTTTCTATGGGGTTAAGATCAGGAGAGTTTGCTGGATAATTAACAACAGGGATACCATGGTCCTTAAACCAGGTACTGGTATCTTTGGCACTGTGTGCAGGTGCCAAGTCCTGTTGGAAAATTAAATCTTCATCTCCATAAAGTTGGTCAGCAGCAGGAAGTCTCTAAAACTTCCTGGTAGATGCTGCGTTGACCTTGGACCTCAGAAAACATAGTGGACCAACACCAGCAGATGACATGGCCCCAAACCATCACTGACTGTGGAAACTTGACACTGGACCTCAAGCAACGTGGATTCTGTGTCTCCTCTCTTCCTCCAGACTCTGGGACCTGGATTTACAAATGAAATGCAACATTTACTTTCATCAGAGAGCATGACTTTGGACCAATCAGCAGCAGTCCCAGGCGAGACGCTTCGGATGCTGTCTCTTGTTCAAGAGTGGCTTGACACAAGGAATGCAACAGCTGGAACCCCATGTCTTGCATACGTCTGTGCGTGGTGGTTCTTGAAGCACTGACTCCAGCTGCAGTCCACTCTTTGTGAATCTCCCCCACATTTTGAATGGGTTTTGTTTCACCATCCTCCCCAGGGTGCAGTTATCTCTGTTGCTTGTACACTTTTTTCTACCACATCGTTTCCTTCCCTTCGCCTCTCTATTAATGTGCTTGGACACAGAGCTCTATGAACAGCCAGCCTCTTTAGCAATGACCTCATGTGTCTTGCCCTCCTTGTGCAAGATGTCAATGGTCGTCTTTTGGACAACTGTCAAGTCAGCAGTCGTCCCCATGATTGTGTAGCTACAGAACTAGACCGAGACCATTTAAAGGCCTTTGCAGGTGTTTTGAGTTAATCAGCTGATCAGAGTGTGGCACCAGGTGTCTTCAATATTGAACCTTTCCACAATATTTTAATTTTCTGAGATACTGAATTTGAGGTTTTCATTAGTTGTCGGTTATAATCATCAACATTAAATACGTGCCTTCATACATCTCCTCCTACATGTCTCTGCGTGAGTGCAGCTACAGCGTGCGCTCTCAGGACATTATTACCTGCAGTGTTCCCTCAGTGAGGAATGAATGAATACAATATACAAGTTTCACTTTTTGAATGGAATTACTGAAATAAATAAACTTTTTCATGATATTCTAATTTGATGACCAGCACCTGTATTTTGAGTATTTAATGTTTGAATCCCTCCCCTCCGTGAACCTGCCGTTCCTCAGAGCAGCTGGAGCGGATTGAGGAGGGCATGGAGTCCATCAACAGGGACATGAGAGAGGCCGAGAAGAACCTGACAGACATGGCCCAGTGCTGTGGTCTGTGTATCTGGCCCCTCAGGAAGTACGTCCAAGAGTTCAGGACCCAAAGCTGCACTCGCCTGCTGGTGCCCCGTTCCATTTAAAGAAATCTTCTAACAACAAAACTGGAGAATGAGCTTCAGGGTTTCCAATGAGCTCCGACCAATCACGTTAGAGAAACGTTTGGTTTAAAAAAGCAGCTTTATTTAAACCCTGAGATGTGCAGGTAATAAGTCTGATACCTGTGTGGGCTCACATCAGTCCAGCAGGAGGCAGGACGTGTTCGGACCACCAAATGTACACAGAAAAAAGAAGACCAGACTCAGGGCTTAATTTGTAAACAAAACAATGCCGGAATGCAAATAGCCCAAGGGAGTGGGGGTAAGGTGTCTGGGGCTCCTCCCCCAGAAGATTTTGAATAAAGTAGATGTCATTTCCTGCATTCTGATGTATTTTAATGGATTGTTAAACATCTACGTTTACCTACATTTATAAACATGATTCGGGAACTACTACAGAGAGCAACAAGATGTAGCCTGACCAACAAGCGCCCCCCGTGTGAATAGAGCACGCTCCGCTTCTCTCACATATTCACACACCTGCTCCAGTATCTCCACTGCCTTCAGGTGCTTCAATTCCTGGTCGTTTAGTTGCACAATAAGAAAACTTTTTAAATTAAAGTAAACTTGACTGTCTTTTCGACATTTTGATCGCTGTTATTTTGACAAATTGGTGCCGTTGTTTTGATACGTGATGTACGTCACATGATTATCCATCAAATATTTATCTCATATTTTTTAATAAATAATCAAAATTTTATTACTGACCCACTTTAACTGTAAAACTGATTTGCAATTTAGTTGTTCTGTTTAATTATATTTTTGTGTTTTAGTCAAACTGCCCACAACTTTTAGGGGCTGAGATTTATTTAAGGGTAGAAGCAGAAATGTTTACTTGAAGGAGCAGCCCTGATGTGATGTTCGGAAGCTCGTAAGGGCTGTTATGTTTAAAATTAGTGTTTATGTAATTATTTTCAGATTACATATCCAATATAGGTTTTATTTGTTCCAGGCAGTCAAATTTGTTCATAATTTTATTATTATTAAGCCTGAGAGTTACCGGATCCCAGCAGTTACCGTAACGCAACCTGTCAAAATAAGAGCGTTCCCGGATCCTGTTCTGGCAGGATCCGGCTCAAATTAAGCCCTGGCCGGACTGATTGAAGACATTTTCAGTGTGCATCTGTGCTTAGCGTTATTCCATCACTCAGGATGGATTTTAACGACGGGTCTGAACAGTCCCTGAGAGGAACCTGATGGAACTGGACACCAGGTGCAAACAGAACTCCTGACTGTGGCCTGTTTGTAGTAGAAGCTGACGCAAAGTGATGCTTTTATGATTTCTTAGCTGACTTTTAGTTTTTAAGTTGCTTTTTTCAGTTGACTTTTGCAGCTTCTGTGAAAATGTCTTTTTTTTTTATGTGGTTTTTGCTTGGCCTTCCTCCACTCCTTCGTCGTTGTCCTCCTCCTCGTCCCATAGAGCAGCTGGAGCGTGTGGAGGAGGGTCTGGATCAGATCAACTCTGACATGAAGGAGGCAGAGAAAAACCTGACAGACCTGGGGAAATGCTGCGGCCTCTGCACCTGTGAGAAGTAGGTGCAGGTGTGTTTCTGTTGAATAAATACCGACCTGCGACTGAGCGACACGTTCAACCAGCGGCACTAAGTGTTTGTTAATTATTAACCGGCTTAATTTGAAAACGAGCCTCAGTTTTCAGCAGCTGTCTCCATTTTTGCTGTTTTTGTTGCCTACTTGCTTCGCCGCGCTGCAGACACCATGTTTGTTGTTGTGGAACGTGACCCGTTCTGGACCCGTCCCGCCTCACAGGTTCTTCACTCTGACAGATGGACACGTGAAGCCTGTCAGATGCAGAATGAGGATGGGTGCAGGCTGGGTAAATAAAAACCCTTACATGAGCTCGGTCTGTCCCCCTCAGACTCAAGGCCTTTGAAGAGAGCGGGGCCTACAAGGCGGTTTGGGGCGGAGCCTCCAGTCAGGATGGGGTCGTGTCCAATCAGCCGCCGTCGTCCCGGGTCATCGATGAGCGAGAGCAAATGATCATGAGCGGAGGATACATCCGCAGGTACAGAGTTTACTGAGCAGTGTTTGCCTTTCTTTACAAATACCTGACAGGTGGTTCAGTCTCAGGAGCAGCTGGTCAAACAGGAAAACAGACAAAAACTCCCATCATCCCCTGCGGTCTGTCCTTAAACCTCTCCTGTGCTTCAGGGTGACCGACGATGCCCGTGAGGACGAGATGGAGGAGAACCTGGCTCATGTGGGCAGCATTGTGGGGAACCTGAAGAGCATGGCTCTGGACATCGGCAACGAGCTGGAATCACAGAACGATCAGATCGATCGTATTCGGGGAAAGGTACCGAGGCCACGCCGCCACACCAACTCCAAACTTATCGTCACTTTATGTCACGGAGAACCACCGGTGGTTCATGCTGCACCACTGCTGCAGAGTCCGACTACCACAAAGTGTAGCAGAACAAAACACGCAGACATGGCTGCTGATCAAAGCCTCCTGATTTATATTCAGTCAGGAAAACTATCTGAGGTTTGCAGGACTTGGCATTGATTACCAACTGGAGCGCAGCAGGACTACACCCACCTGAACATGCAGGCTCTGGAAGGTTCAGGGATACAGTAATGCTTTTTATCCGTGAAACTGTCCTGCTCAGTCCGCGCAGAAACAAATCAAAATTCCTATTTGATGCAAACGTAAAACCACCAAAACCCGATCAGCTGCACGAACTTCACATCTATAAATCTGATACTTCAGCATGTGATGAAAACCTTTCCACAGCTGAACCATCTCGACTCATGCTGCTCCGTGTCCTATTTTTCTGCCTCTGTGTGTCTCTGCAGGCGAATCTCAACGTGTCCCGGATCGACGCTGCCAACCAGCAGGCGAACAACCTCATGAAACGATAGGAGGGCTGCCTTCCTGTCTGCAGAACCCCGCGCTGCCACTGTTTGTCTCCACGATCCCTTAGGGGATAAGATGCTCATTAGTGAGGTGACCGTAATCTCTGAGGTGTGGCTCTCGTGCTAAATGAATTCAGGTTTCTCATTTGGAATCGTAGTTTTGTTGCATCACTGACACATTTGCTGTTTACACTCTGCTGTCACTCCGGACAGAGTTTAGGTCCTGGGCAGCTTTATAGATCCCTGCAGAGAGAGTGGACCATTGCAGCAGAACCACCAGAAACAAAAGCAGACTATATAAAAATATTTAAAAAACGATGAGCGCGGGGGAGATTAACTAAGTGGCCTCTTTGGGGTTTGCGTGCGTTTTAAACTTTCAAAAAAAAAAAAATTTCAAGGGATAACTGTCTTTATTTAGAATATGCTCTCATAAAAAACTTCAAATAATAGGTTAAAAAAGAAAACCACCCCCTTTCCTCCTAAATGTTTAAAGCCAGGTGTTGAATGTGTGATGGCGCCCTCTGGAGGCCGCGCTGGGTGTTGCATGCAGCAAATAAAACGCTATTTATCCTCGGAGACAGCTCTCTGGCGACACCAAGCGGACACGCGTGGAACCGCTACTTCCTGCTTCTCCATCTTTCATCATGAGGCCTGAAATTATGAAACCACGTCAAGTCAGATTTATTTATAGAGCACATTTAAAACGGAAGCTGTTACCAAAGTGCTTAACAAAAAGATCACGACATCCAATAAAAAGTAACAAGATATAATTACAGCACATGGAATAAAAATATAAAAACAGAAACAATGAAATAGGAAATCGTGACGGGATCATGTTCATCAGTGGTTTGTAGAAGCGCATCAAGATCTATTCGAAAAATGCCAAATCCTATAAATAATAGCATTTGCTGTAGATTACATGTTGTGTTTGTGCACACGTTTATTATGAAAACCAGTTTGTTTTGTTAAGATACTGTTTTCGTCTTGCTCACATTCTTGACCTTTTACTTTGATGTGAAGTATTCGGGACAAAGTGACACAATGCGTGTACATGTTGGTGTTTTTGTCATGAACTGGGTTTATGAAACAATAAAGAAAAGTGCTACATTTTTGGTCTTATAAATTCCTTAAGGACTGAGGAGGGGCTGTATGCTATGAATAAAAGTATAAAAGTTTATTTTATATATTAACATTTTAATCGTTACAGCGATAGTTGTTAGGCTAGTGGCGTTCGACATAAAATTAAAGATTTTATCTCCGCAAAGGTCTTTTTGGTAATCCTAGCCCTACTTTTTAATTTGTTAATGTTTATGTTGATTTTCTCAATTGTCAAATTAAACTTTTATGTCTAATAAACACCCCCCAAATTGATAGTAATAGCAATTACAGAGTATGTTGAAGTTTTTAGACAGTGTACTGCAGTATCCAGGCCAGCAGGGGGCGCGCAGCGGAATCAAAATGTTGCGCGTTCAAGAAGAGAAAAAAAAAAAAAAAAAATCGCACGCGCTGCGGAGTCTGCGCGTTTGCCGCCACCATTCCGAACTTTCGGGAAAACCTCGGAGGAAGGAGGGGACGATCAACGCCATTTTTTTTCTTGGTAATTATTTCCCAAAGACCCAGATTTAATGTATCGCCGCACACTTCAGCTGATTTAGAGCAGGATGCGGCGTGTTGGCCGCTAAAACGACGCGATGACCAGATCTGAGGGAAATGCGAGAATCCGAGACAGACATTTTCTTCCTCCATCCCGCCCACCGGTAATCGCGGATATTTTCACTAAAACCCGGCGGAAATGCGCTGAAACCTCTCCGGTTGTACCGCGATGTTCAGAATAATTTCCCGGACCCGCGCAGGCATCCCGTCACCGTTCGGTTATTTCCGCCGTACGGCCGCTAATGTCGATGCTGTTAACGGAGATGGCGGAGCGATCCCACCGAGTCATCGGGGAGGAGGAGAGGCTGGCGCGAGCGCCACAAAGACACCGGAGGAGAGCCGCTGATTGGCTCAGACTGACCACGTGACGAGGCCTGACGTTA
>NC_056503.1:49569698-49572257 GCF_014905685.2 Nematolebias whitei
TGTTTCATTTTTTTATGTAATTTCTTCCATGTCCTTTTCATTTTATATGCTTTCTTATGATTGTCTACTGTTGTGTTAATGTTTAAAACAGTTCTCTTGAAAATGTGTCCTTGTGACTCAATGAGACTAAGCTGTATAAATAAAAGTTGACTGAATGTACTCCACACGTTATTAATTTCCAATCCTTTAATGTTTATTTACACGTATTGTCTAATTTTATTGCCTGTTTGTTTTCATACCATGCTTTGATTTGTTCAGCACTTGTTTTAAATGTATTATATATTTAAAGTTGATTATAATATTTTACAGCACAGAACAGTAACCAGCAGGTAAAAACTCATTTTTCTTTATGGCTCTAAAAGTCGCTCAAGTAAACAACTATAAAAACTTATTTCTTCTAGTATTCATGCCAGAATTATGTTATCGGAAATCTTCACACCTGGAGTATATATGGAGAGTTGTTCCTCAGATACATAAATAAATTTAATTTACTTCATGCACATTTTATGTACGTATCACTTGTTCATGGAACTAGGTCTGCACAGAATGGAATGTGTTTAACTGATCCAGTCACCTTCTCAGAGATTCTTTATGGTCATTCCACCACATGTGGTACATGTGGAATTATGTGCCCAGGGTCCCTGTTACATCCAACAATAAAATGTAAAAGAAAAATAGTACCAGTTCCATCAAAATAGTACCAGTTTCATCCCTCTCCTGTCCTTCTTCTGTATGACTCCACCTCACTGCAGATCCCGGGACATAAATCTGGACTCAGCACCGAGCAGAGTTTAAGAGGACAGTTCACGAGGGAGGACCAGGTGGAGGGAAAGCCATGTCAACTCCGTGGAAAGAAGAAGATGATGAGCTTAGAGCAGGAGGAGTAAAAGAACAGAAACCCAAACCACCCAAACCCAGGTTCTCCTTCAATGAGATCAGGGTGCTGCTGGACGCTGTGAAGAGGAACAGATACATCCTCCTCAGTGAGTCGAAGGACTTCATCATATTTACTCTCCTTACTGCTCCTTGTTTTAAATAAAATGATGAAAGATCTGATCCAGTCACAACGGGACAGCTATCTAAAGTCAGTCCATGTAACTAAAATTCACATTGAGTTTCTTCTTCTTTCAGGGAAGTTTAACCAGGGTGTGTCAGCAGAAGCCAAGAAACAGACGTGGACTGAGATCACAAATCAGGTCAATGATTTAGGAGAGAATCACAGAGAGGTTTGCAACTTAAGCTCCACAGATTCTTCTTGAGAAATGACTTGTCTCCTGCATTCACAGGAAACTTCATTACATCATAACTGTTTTAATGATCAACATTTTATTTTAAGGTGCGGCAGATCATGAAGAAATGGACCGACCTGAAATGTGATGGGAAACGTCGGATCGTAGCTTCGCGTGGCCCCAATGGCTGCAAACTGAGGAGGAAGAACCTGGGCCCCGTGGAGAGGATGGTCCACAAGATCCTGGTGATGGGTCCTACAGGAGGTCAGGCAAAGCAAGACATGCATTTAGGAAAACCATCATCTGTGAATTAGCCAAGAAGAAACACGACAGTGAGAGGACTGAAGAGAGGAGACAGGAATATAAGGAGATGGGAAGTAGAGCAAAGAGGGAAGTAGCTAAGGCAAAGCAGAAGATGTATGATGAGTTGTATGGGAGACTGGACACTAAAGAGGGCGAGAAGGACTGGTACCGATTGGCAAGACGGAGGGATCAGGCTGGAAAGGATGTGCAGCAGGTTAGGCTTGTTAAAGGTAGTAATGGTAATGTTCTAACAAGTGAGGAGAGTGTGATGGGAAGATGGAAGGAGTACTTTGAGGAGCTAATGAATGAAGATAATGAAAGAGAAAGAAGAGTAGAGGTCATAGAAACTGTGGACCAGGAAGTGGGAAAGGTCAGTGAGGGTGAAGTCCAGAAAGCTCTGAAAAGAATGAAGAAGGCAGTAGGACCTGATGACCAGTGGAGGTTTGGAAATGTCTTGGAGAGACGGCAGTGAGGTTTTTGACTCAAATATTCAATGACATATTTGAGGATGAGAAAATGCCTCAGGAATGGAGAAGAAGCGTGCTGGTGCCCATTTTTAAGAACAAGGGTGATGTACAGAGTTGTAGCAACTACAGGGGAATTAAGTTGAGGAGCCACACGATGAAGATCTGGGAGAGAGTTGTTGAAGCAAGACTTAGACGAGAGGTGACTATCTGTGAGCAGCAGTATGGGTTCATGCTGAGAAAGAGCATCACAGATCCATCTTTGTTTTGAGGATGATGATGAAGAAGTACAGAGAGGGTCAGAAAGAACTCCATTGTGTCTTTGGATAAAGCACATGACAGGGTGCCGAGGGAGGAGGTGTGGTATTGCATGAGGAAATCTGGAGTGGCAGAAAAGTATGTTAGACTGGTACAGGACATGTATGAGGACAGCAGGACTTGTGTGAGGACAGCAGGACATGTATGAGGACAGCAGGACTTGTATGAGGACAGCAAAACACGTATGAGGACAGCAGAACATGTATGAGGACAGCAGAACATGTATGAGGACAGCAGGACATGTA
>NC_056503.1:49572357-49578813 GCF_014905685.2 Nematolebias whitei
CACCATCACCATCATCATCGACTCCATCAAAGCTCAGTTTTATTTTGCACATCTGGATTTTAAAGGAGACGACCATCGAGATCATTTAATGTTCTGCACTTTCCTAAAGTGCCTCCTCGCCGTCAAACAAGTGAACTTTTACACCACAGTCCGTGCTCAATAATCCAGGTATAAAATCTAACAACGGTCACTCAGGTCATCTGGAAACAAACTGCATCTTTGGAGTCTTACTTTAAGTATTAACGTCATCTCGCAGCTTTGATCAGTTTTGGGAGTTTCCCATCCTCACAACATTATCCTCATCTCCAGTTTCTACCTCTTCTCTGTACTTGGGTTGAGGAGGCAACAGGTCCAAGACAGAAACTCAGACCTCCTTCTCCTAAGCAACACTCCTCCTGGGGGGACGCCAAGGTGTCCCCAGGCCAGGGAGGATGTACAGTAGTCCTCATTTATCACAGGGGTTTCTGTACCCTGTCCCCCAGTGATGCACCGCCAAGTAAGAATAGTAGTAAGTAGTAGTTTTAGTATAGATATATATAGATAGATAGATAGATAGATAGATAGATAGATAGATAGATAGATAGATAGATAGATAGATAGATAGATATAATCCTTCCCACACACTTGCAATATTCTAAACAATGTTTCTAAACTCTCTAAAAGATCACAGCACGTCATGGTCTCTGCCACCTGCCAGCACTCTTGGCCACGCCCACTTCCTGCACATGTGAGCTGCACGCTAGAGTTGCATTCGGGCCTAAAAAAATCTGACCCAGCCCGGCCCGAGCCCATAGGCAACCCAACTATTAACTCTAATTACAGGCCCGAACACCCCCCCCCCCCAAAAAACTCCTTTTTTTTTCCATTTTTATTAGGCTTTTATTGCTTTTGTAAGCAAATCAGTTTGACATATTTTAAAAACGTATTTCAAAGAAAGGAAGATAAAAGATTTCTTGTTCGTTAACAAGTCACCAAATGGATATTAAGATACAAAATGAATAGCCTAAAATATCAACTGTAAAGATCGGCGATTATACCGATGAATAAAAATATTTTTAGAGCAACATTTTTTGTCAAAATATAGAACAAGGCTGTTTGAATTGAACGTGCTGCTCGCCTCGGCTTTTCTAGATGCAGGTGACAGCAGGTTGGAGACACGCGCGGCCGGTGATCAGCTGATCCATCTGAAGCTTAACGTGACTTTTTTTATCTCTTTCAACCGTTCGGTCGGACCTGAGCGTGCACCTGACTGACACACGTCAGCAGGTTTCACTGTGCCGGCTTTTTAGTGTGAGTTCTCCCGTTTTTAGCTTTTGTTTAATACTTTCCAGCTCCATTACGTCTCTTGTTGCGAGTCAGATGCAAATCCTCAGATGTGTGATAAGAGCAAAGCAGGGCGGGCGGGGCCACAGTTGTGCACTGCGCCAGCGCTACTGTCTCTTTTCACAGTCTGACTAACTTCTGCACTCTTTTCTTTCTTTCCTCATCCTCAACATATAAACTTACTGCCTCCTCCTCTACAAGTACATTAACACAATTTTATATTGTGCATTCTTATTTATGCATTTAGTTTTCTTTGTGCTGTATGATTCGTAAAACCGCATCAAAAGCCCGAGACCGCCCCACCCCACCCCAGCACATAATTTTGGCCCGACCCAACCGAGAAATCGCAACTCTACTGTACACAGATGCAGCAGGTGCAAAATAATTAAAATAATTTATTTTAAATAAAAATTTCACGCCGATCGTGCGGCTCATCCATCAATCAGCCAATTGTGTGTCATGTCCAATCTTATTTTGAAAACGCGCGAAACAGCGAGTCCGCGATAAACGAACCGCAAAGTACCGAGGGACTACTGTATCATCCCTTCAGTGAGTTCTGGGTCTATCCCGGGTCCTCTTCTGAGTGGGACAAGCCTGGACAACCTCCAAAGCGGGCGTCCAGGAGGCATCCTAATCAGATGTCTGAACCTCTTCAACTGGCACCTTTGGATGCAGAGGAGCTGCAGCCAACTTCAATCATCTGTGGATGACGGAGCTTCTCACCTTCTCTCCAACACAAAGGAAGTTCATTTGAGCTACTTGTACCTGGAACCTCATTCTTTAGGCCATGATCACAACCTCATGACCATTGAGGTGAAGGTTGGAACGTAGGTGGACCAGTAAATCAAGAGGCTTTTCCTTTCAACTCAACTCTTTCTTCACCATGACCGACCGGAACAACCCCATTATTACTGAGGACGAGGCCTCAATCTGTCGATTCATCTTTTGCTCCATCCTACTATCACTCCTGAACAAGACGCCCAGATAGTTGAATTACGTCGCCAGAGGCAAAGACTCCTTTGACCCGGAGGGGGCATTCCTCCCGTTTCTGTTTGAGAAGCATGGCCATGAATTAGAGGAGCTGACTCTCATCCCAACCGCTTCACACACAACCTTGAACCGCCCCAGTGCACGGTGAAGGTCATGGCCTGTAGATGCCAACAGAACTAACTTTCACATAAAGTTAAGATGAGACCCCGAGGTTTCCAAACCAGACACACTGGTTACATAACTGCACCTTGAGATCCTGTCCGTGAACACCACAAACAGGGCAGGAGACGAGTGACAGCACTGGCAGAGTCCAACCTGGACCAAGAACAAGCTCGATTTTCTGCCAAGAATGCACAAACAACTCCTGCTTTGTTTATACAGGGACTGGGTAGCCATTAAACCAACCCTGGCACATCATACCCCCACAGCACCCCCTACAGAATGCCTCGGATAACACGGTCTTAAGCCTTCTCCAGGTCCACAAAACACATGTAGACTGGAGAGGCAAACTCCCATGACCCTCTTAGTAACCCCAAAAGTGTGAAGATCTGGTCCAGTGTTCCACAACCAGAACAAAAGCCACACAGCTCCTCCTGAGTTTGAGGTACGACAGTTGACTGGAGCCTTCCAACACCAAGGAGCAAACGTTCCCAGGGAGGTTAAGAAGTGTGATCCCACAATCTGTGGGATCCCATCCCAAAGGACCACAATCCTGAGCAGAGCTGCAAGGGGAAGCTCTCTGTTTACCAGTCTGTCCACGTTCCTACCCTCACCTATGGTCATGAACTTTAGGTAACGACCAAAAGAACGAGGGGGTGGAAGTTGAAATGAGTTTTTTTCCGCAGGGTAGCTGGACTCTTCCGTAAAGATAGGGTGAGAAATTTCAGTTATCTGGGAGAGATAGAGCAGAGCCGTTGCTTCTCAACATGACGAGCCAGTTGAGATGGTTCAGACATCTGGTAAGGATACCCCTTGGATGCTTCCTTAGGGAGGTGTTTCAGGTATGTCTAACTGGGCTGAGACCCCCGGGGAAGACCCAGGACACGCTGGAGAGACTACGTCTTTCTGTTGTCCTGGGAACACCTTGGAGTCCTCCCAGAAGAGCTGGAAGAGGCTGTGGACAGAGATGTCTGGACTTCTCTGCTCAAGATGCTGCCCCTGAGACCCGGCTTAGCAACAAGCGACAGATAATGAATGAATGGATGAATGAATGAATGAATGAATGGATGGATCCTAAAATAAACATCAAACATGTTTTGATAAAATAAAAACTTTATGTTTAAATCTTACTTTACATGTGCATTACGTTCGAAGTCAATGATGAAATAAACCAACGAAAAATGTATTTAATTCCAGTCCTGATAAAAACAATCGATCAGCTGATCTGAAGGATCCACTCACCAAGTTCTTTTTCTGGAGAGGACAGAGGTGAAAGGTCAAAGAGATAACCTTCCTGGAAAGAGTGTGAGCTCTCGTTAAGGTTGAGGTAAGAGTAGGTTGAAGTCATGTCGTCGTTGAAGGACTTTGGAAAGTCCTCATCCTGACTCAGATCTGGATCACTGTCTTCATCTGAAAAAACAACAAAAACAAACAATAGTTTATCAGCTGACCTACAGCTGCTCAGACATGTCTTTATCTTAATTTTATGTGATTAAACTCCAACATCATGTCACTTTGCTTCAACTACAACAGTTGGTCTGGGTTTGCATCATCTGACTTATTTGGAGAAATAAGAGCATATACGTCCTAGGTGGTGAAACTGGGCTACCACACATCCTCAACCATCGCCCTGAACACTGGCACACCACAGGGGTGTGTACTCAGTGCCACCCTGTTCTCCCTCCTCACACACAACTGTATCACATTTGACACAAACACTGTTGTGAAGTTTGCAGATGACACCCTGTATCTGGACTGATCACCAACAACACCGAGTCAGCCTACATATCAGAGGTACAGAACCTGATTAGATGTCGTACTGTGAGAACAACTTCTCTCTGAACACATAGAAGACCAAAGAGCTGGTCATCAAAATTAGGAAACTCCAGGCTGAGGACAGCACTCCGATCTTCATCAGCAGAGAGGCCGGCTAGCATCAGGTTTCTTGGGAGTACACATCTCTGAAGACACTTTATTACAAACCAACAACTGCACAGGTGAAAAAGTCACAGCAGCGGTTGTTTGTACTTAAATCTTTGAAAAAGGCTGAAGTGCCACAGGAGATGCAGGTAACTTTTTACGGCCACTCCATCAAGAACATTTTATCACACTGCACCTCCACAGCTGCACTGTGGCTGACAGGAATGCACTTCAGCGGGTAGTTTCTAATGCACATTGGATAGTCAGAAGATAGAACCCAATGCCTGATGCTAGAGGCGATCTACAACCAACAATGCCACAGGAGAGCAACCAGCATATCACTGCCATACAGGCGATAAAAAATCCTCCATGGTCACAAACAGACTGAAGAACAGCTTACACACACACACACACACACACACACTTTATGCTATTTTTGCACAATCATACATACTGTCTATAATTCAGATTTTGTTTTATCTTATGTTAATTTATTATAACCTTTGTTTTACACTGAATTCACAGATGATCTTCTTCTTCTTCCGGCTTTTCCCTCTTCAGGGGTCGCCACAGCGAGTCATCCTCCTCCACCTCACTCTGTCCTCTCTCCAACTACCTCCATGTCTTCTCTAACTGCATCCATATGTCTCCTCTTTGTCTTTTTCCTGGCAGCTGCATTTCTAACATCCTTCTACCAATATACCCACTGTCCCTCCTCAGGATATGTCCAAACCACTGTCCCTCCTCTGGACATGTCCAAACCACTGTCCCTCCTCTGGACATGTCAAAACCACTGTCCCTCCTCTGGACATGTCCAAACCATCTCAGTGTGTCCTCTCTAACTTTATCTCCCAGTTGTTCAACCTGTGCTGTACCTCTGATGATCTTATTCCTGATCTTCTCCATCCTTGTCTCTCCTAAGGAGAACCTCAACATCTTCATTTCTGCCACTTCCAGTTCTGTCTCCTGTCTTTTTGTCCATGTCTCTGTCTCCAGACCATACAACATAAGCTGGTCTCACCACTGTCTTGTAAACTTTTCCTTTGACCTTTGCAGACATCGTTTTGTCTCAAATCACTCCTGAAACTTTTCTCCATCCACTCCATCCTGCCTGGACTCTCTTCTTCACCTCTTTACCACACTCCCCATGTTCCTGGACAGTGGACCCCAAGTCCTTGAAGTCCTGCACCTTTGTGACCTCTGCTCCTTGTAGCCTCACTGTTCCACCTCCTCCCTCTCATTCACACACATGGACTCTGTCTTACTATGGCTGACTTTCATTCCTCTTCTTTCAAGTGCATACCTCCACCTCTCCAAGTTCTCTTCCACCTGTTCCCTGTTCTCAACACAGATCACAATGTCATCTGTAAACATCATCGTCCATGAGGATTCCTGCCTGACCTCATCTGTTAGTTGGTCCATCACCAGAGCAAACAAGAAGGGGCTCAGAGCAGATCCTTGATGCACTCCCACCTCCACCTTGAAGATATCGGTCACTCCTACAGCACATCTCACCACTGTCCTGCTGTCCTCATACATGTCCTGCTGTTATCATACATGTTCTGCTGTCCTCATACATGTCCTGCTGTCTTCATACACGTCCTGCTGTCCTCATACATGTTCTGCTGTTCTCATACGTGTCCTGCTGTCCTCATACATGTCCTGCTGTCCTCATACATGTCCTGCTGTCCTCATACATGTTCTGCTGTCCTCATACAAGTCCTGCTGTCCTCATACATGTCCTGCTGTCCTCACACAAGTCCTGCTGTCCTCATACATGTCCTGTACCAGTCTAACATACTTTTCTGCCACTCCAGATTTCCTCATGCAATACCACACCTCCTCCCTCGGCACCCTGTCATGTGCTTTATCCAAAGACACAATGGAGTTCTTTCTGACCCTCTCTGTACTTCTCCATCATCATTCTCAAAGAAAAGATGGATGTATGGTGCTCTTTCTTGGCATGAAACCAAACTGCTGCTCACAGATTGTCACCTCTCGTCTAAGTATTGCTTCCACAACTCTCTCCCAGATCTTCATCGTGTGGCTCCTCAACTTAATTCC
>NC_056503.1:49578913-49580050 GCF_014905685.2 Nematolebias whitei
TTTGGACATGTCCAGAGGAGGGACAGTGGGTATATTGGTAGAAGGATGTTAGAAATGCAGCTGCAGGAAAAAGACAAAGAGGAGACATATGGATGCAGTTAGAGAAGACATGGAGGTAGTTGGAGAGAGGACAGAGGACAGAGGACAGAGTGAGGTGGAGGAGGATGACTCGCTGTGGCGACCCCTGAAGAGGGAAAAGCCGGAAGAAGATCATCTGTGAATTCAGTGTAAAACAAAGGTTATAATAAATTAACATAAGATAAAACAAAATCTGAATTATAGACAGTATGTATGATTGTGCAAAAATAGCATAAAGTGTGTGTGTGTGTGTGTGTGTAAGCTGTTCTTCAGTCTGTTTGTGACCATGGAGGATTTTTTATCGCCTGTATGGCAGTGATATGCTGGTTGCTCTCCTGTGGCATTGTTGGTTGTAGATCGCCTCTAGCATCAGGCATTGGGTTCTATCTTCTGACTATCCAATGTGCATTAGAAACTACCCGCTGAAGTGCATTCCTGTCAGCCACAGTGCAGCTGTGGAGGTGCAGTGTGATAAAATGTTCTTGATGGAGTGGCCGTAAAAAGTTACCTGCATCTCCTGTGGCACTTCCTTTTTCAAAGATTTAAGTACAAACAACCGCTGCTGTGACTTTTTCACCTGTGCAGTTGTTGGTTTGTAATAAAGTGTCTTCAGAGATGTGTACTCCCAAGAAACCTGATGCTAGCCGGCCTCTCTGCTGATGAAGATCGGAGTGCTGTCCTCAGCCTGGAGTTTCCTAATTTTGATGACCAGCTCTTTGGTCTTCTATGTGTTCAGAGAGAAGTTGTTCTCACAGTACGACATCTAATCAGGTTCTGTACCTCTGATATGTAGGCTGACTCGGTGTTGTTGGTGATCAGTCCAGATACAGGGTGTCATCTGCAAACTTCACAACAGTGTTTGTGTCAAATGTGATACAGTTGTGTGTGAGGAGGGAGAACAGGGTGGCACTGAGTACACACCCCTGTGGTGTGCCAGTGTTCAGGGCGATGGTTGAGGATGTGTGGTAGCCCAGTTTCACCACCTAGGACGTATATGCTCTTATTTCTCCAAATAAGTCAGATGATGCAAACCCAGACCAACTGTTGTAGTTGAAGCAA
>NC_056503.1:49580150-49580810 GCF_014905685.2 Nematolebias whitei
ACGATTAAAAATGGGCGTATCTGGCCGGCCACATCTGATTGGACGATAGAAAAAAAGGCTGAACAATAAAAAGCCGTTTGTGTGAACCACAGACACTTTATGTCTATGGTGTTAACCGGTTCAACACTGTCAGCGTTTCCATAACTTCTTTTTCCGCCTCTCTTAACGCAGAACTTCCGGTTACATTTCAAAATAAGAGCAACATAACTGGGTAGTGGGGAGAGCTAAATGTTTGTTTTTTTTAATACCAAGCCATAACATTAAAAAACAAAATCCGTTTTGGTTGTTGAAAAATGTGAAAATAGTTACAATCGATTCATAAAGAAAGAAAAATATGAATGATACTTAAACTGGCCTCGGGACAAAGGATGTTTCCTTTAACTTCACATGTTCTTGTTCGACCTGCAGTCCCTGCAGATGAGTGATGGTCAGTTTCTGTCAGATTTCTGCACCTGGAGCAGGTATTCTGTTTACTGGTTAACTTCCTCAGCTGTCTCACATTTTAAAGGTCAGTCCATGTTTCAGCTCCTGTCATGGATCAGATCTCATAGAAGAACTTCTAAAGAGCAAGTTTTGTTTTTAGCGTTTGTTTTGGGCCATTATCTGTTACAGGACTCATGATCTTTAATTGAGACCAGACTTTTTGGACAAATGGAGCAG
>NC_056503.1:49580910-49581632 GCF_014905685.2 Nematolebias whitei
AAAAAGAGCTGATGTAACTTAACTAAAGAGCAGCAGATACAGCTGCCAATCAGTGTTTGTCCTCTACAAACGCCTACTAGCCAGAAACGCCCACTTTTGGCCTGCAGAGACCCCCTTCTCCTTCTGGGAGGACTCCAAAATGTTCCCAGACCAAACAAGAGACGTAGTCTCTCCAGCGTGTCCTGGGTCTTCCCCGGGGTCTCCTCCCAGTCAGTCATGCTCGAAGCACCTCCCTAAGGAGGTGCCCAGGGAGCATCCTTACCAGATGCCTGAACCACCTCAACTGGCTCCTCTGGATGTGGAGGAGCAGTGGTTCTACTCCGAGTCTCTCCTGATAACTGAACTTCTCACCCTGTCTCTAAGGGAGAGTCCGGCTCCTGCAGAGGAAACTCATTTCAACCTCCTGGATCCACAATCTCATTCTTTCAGTCTCTACCAGAGTTCATGACCAGAGGTGAGGGGAGGAACGTAGACCGCCCAGTAAATAGACAGCTTCTCCTTACAGTTAAGCTCTCTCTTCACCACAACGGACCAGCACAAAGTCCACAATACTGCAGATGCTGCACTAATCCGTCTGTCAATTCCACACGTCATTCTTCTTGCACTCCTGAACAAAACTTCGAGACACTTGAACTCCTCCACTTGAGGCAGAACCTCACCCTCGACCTGAAGAGAACAGTCCACCCTTTTCTGACTGAGGACCACGGCCTCAGATTTGGAGG
>NC_056503.1:49581732-49583313 GCF_014905685.2 Nematolebias whitei
ACTGCTCCAGCGAGAGATGGAGATCATGACACGATGACGCCAACAGGACCACATCATCTGCAAAGAGCGGAGATGGATCCTGAGGTCACTGAACCGGACTCCCTCCTCCTCCTGTCTGCACCGAGAAGTTCTGTCCATAAAAGTTCTGAACAGAATCGGAGACGACGAGCAGCCCTGGAGGAGTCCAACTCCTGAAGAGTCCGACTTACTGCTGGGAATGAGAAGCAAACTCTCGAACCACTTGATGAGGGACCAGTTTATATTTTTAGTTCATGAAATGTTGATGTATCAAGTTTAGAAACTAATTTTCAAACAGTCTTTGTTTCTAGTTTCTTGTCCAACCAACAGATAGCGAATTAGTTTGTCCATAAAGGCTTTAAACATCTGTAACAAACATCTGTAACAAACATCTGTGACATCAGATAGAACAACGAGCTTTAAGAAGCGTCATCTCCGTGTTTAAGGTGGTCAGAAACGTTTCAGTCAAAGACCGACCTGTGAACCTCTCTCTGTCTCCTGGTCTCCACGTGACTCCATTTCTTCTGTGTTGTGTCTCCTGGTCCTTTTTGTCCTCCTCATGTGTCTTCCCACTCTTTCTTTAGACTTTTCTGTTTTCATCTCTTCCCAGTTTTGTTGTCTCCGTTTGTTTACTCCTTGTTTTCCTGTCTTCTTCACCTCCTCTTCATCTTCCATCCCCGTCCAGCCTTTGATTCTTCAAAATAAGCAACGCCTCTTTCACTTCCTGCTTCCATTCGGCTCCGTCTGTCCTTTTGTCTCCGTGGATACACCCTCTCCTCCAATTTCTCACTTCAACTTTAATCTTTTGTGTCGTTGGAAGCCACTTCTCATCCTCCTCCCGTCTAAACTTTGTGTTACGTCTCCACTTTGGCTCGAATGAAGAAGCGATTACGAAACGCAGCGCAGGCATGTAGAACAAGGAGCCAACAAGTGCTGATGAGGAGGAGTGGACGGAGCGATCACGGAGGGGAGAACATCACCATGACCGCGTGGATTTAAAGAAACAAACAGTTTATTGTAGAATCAAGCCAAACCTTGGTGACTCCTGGAAATGTTCAACTGAAGTTCAGGTCGATGAGACATAAAACAGGTCAAAATATAACGAAGCTAATGAAACTGTGAAATACTTGTTTCTGAAACTTTGATCGATGTTTTTGATTCCTGCTCAGCTCTTTAATTTGATCTTCTCTCGCCTGCAGTTAATTCAAAACTCATGTCAAGTTATGAAAACTTCCTTTTGCTAATGACGTTAAAGATCATGAGCTCTGTAGTACGGGTGCATGTGCATGTTAAAAGTTAGAGTCGGTTCTGAAGAAACGTGAGTTGTTGTCCTTTGAGAAGACGTTCTGATGATTCCAGGTTATCGTTGTCTGAATGAAGCATTCGCTGTCATCCTGTTTTCTTCTGTACATTTTACAGCTCGGTTCTCGTCCTGCAGTTTTCAGCTGTTTCAACAAATCATAAATCAAAACGTTCAGCTCCTTCAGGACAATCCTGCGCTGACTTATGGGATTGGTGCAACTTTAGCTTTTTGAAATATTTAGCTTTTTCTGCTATTTTTTT
>NC_056503.1:49588313-49605889 GCF_014905685.2 Nematolebias whitei
CACATGGACAGGTCTTAGTCCATCACAGGGACACTTGGACAGGTCTTTGTCCATCACAGGAGCACCTGGACAGGTCTCAGTCCATTACAGGGACACATGGACAGGTCTTAGTCCATCACAGGGACACTTGGACAGGTCTTAGTCCATCACAGGGACACCTGGACAGGTCTCAGTCCATCACAGGGACACCTGGAGAGGTCTCAGTCCATCACAGAGACACATGGACAGGTCTCAGTCCATCACAGGGACACCTGGACAGGTCTTAGTCCATCACAGAGACACCTGGACAGGTCTCAGTCCATCACAGGGACACCTGGACAGGTCTTAGTCCATCACAGGGACACCTAGGGACCATTTAGAGTTACCAATCAGTCTAACGTGCATGTTTTTGGTCTGTGGGATTAAACCCACGCAGCACGGAGAGAACATGTAAACTTCAGCCAAAAGGGTCTCAGGTCGGGATTTGAACCAGCCACCTGCTTGCTGAGAGACAGCAGCTCTACCGACTGATCCACCGTGCCGCTCCTTTTAGAGACGAGAAATTCAAACAGTAAAACAGAACTACCAAATGAAATGACTGACAAGCCCCTCCCCTCTTTGCTTCAGGATGGTTCCTGCCAACCACAAGTACTTCCTGCTCAGCGACCTGGCGTCGTCCCGGGACTACGAGCTGTGCGTTCTGGCCGTTTATGACGACGGCATCACGACCCTGACGGGCACCAAGCTGGTGGGCTGCGTGTCCTTCACCACAGACTCGGAGTACGGGCGCTGTCACTCCATACGAGACCAGGTCCGTGGACTCAACCAGAACTTTGGCTGCATTTATGTCGCTCTGTCGTGTTTTTTGCTGCTCTGTCCGGTTCTTCCTGTTTCTTCTTTTTAAAAGAAAACTAATGAACATTTTCCAAAGATTTGTCCATTTTGGTTTTTATTCTGTTCCTTAAACCGAATTCTGTTTCCGATGAAATGATTGTTGAACTGGACCTGCTGGGACCGGGTCTGCTCACTGAGTGTTTGTGTTTCAGTTCCTGGGGGGTACCATGATCATCATCATCGGGGGGATCATCGTGGCCTCGGTGCTCGTCTTCATCTTCATCCTCCTGATGAAGTACAAGCTTCATAGTAACCACTACAAGCAGAAAGCTGTCGCTCGCCACGCCAACGTCTGCTCGCAGACCAACGGAGGAGGAGGAGGCGGGGCCAACATCCTGGCTCCGCCTCCATCCTCCTCTGCAGGCCAAGGTAACAAACACCGCAAACATCAGGAGGGGAGAAGTTCAAGTCCACCTTTTCTAACCGCACTCCAACCTGATGTTTTCCAGCTGTTATTAAAAACTCTCCGCCGTCGTCGTCCACAGAAGGGATGGGCGGAGCTTCTCTGCGAGGGACAACAGTAGTGGACTTAAATCCTACTCATGAGGACGACGCCGTCTCCCAATAACACACAAGAAACTGTCCAACCTCTAACAACACACAAACTCTTCTTTATTTGTCTTTTTTAATTTTCTACTTGTTTCTTGTGCCTGGAGACAAACTCACTTTTACGTCATGGAGCAGCTTCAGTTCTTGGTGAGTAGCTGACGACACACACACACACACACACACACATACAATAAATCATACAGCCATGCTTAGGACTTTAATATGTCATTTTCAAAGTGTCTCCCGGTGCGCACCAGGAGACAAACGTGTCTCTCTGTGTTTGTTCCTCGGGGTCATGAACATTCTTTGATATTTTAGAAAACAACATGATGATAAGTTCCCTGCAGTAAGAGCTGCTCTGTTTGTCCATCCTGTGGTCCTGAGGCTGCAGGTTCGAGTCCAGGTGTCACACATCAAACTAATTACCAATAATTCTCAGTCGGGTCATCTGGACTGTTTCTTTTTTTATTGAGACATTTCGCCCTTGTAGTGGACTAGGCCTCTAGTTTTTGACATGGTCTCCAGTCCATCACAGAGACACCTGGACAGGTCTCCAGTCCATCACAGGGACACCTGGACTGGTCTCCAGTCCATCACAGGGACACCTGGACTGGTCTCCAGTTCATCACAGGGACACCTGGACTGGTCTCCAGTTCATCACAGGGACACCTGGACTGGTCTCCAGTCCATCACAGGGACACCTGGACTGGTCTCCAGTCCATCACAGGGACACCTGGACTGGTCTCCAGTTCATCACAGGGACACCTGGACTGGTCTCCAGTCCATCACAGGGACACCTGGACTGGTCTCCAGTCCATCACAGGGACACCTGGACTGGTCTCCAGTTCATCACAGGGACACCTGGACTGGTCTCCAGTCCATCACATGGACACCTGGACTGGTCTCCAGTCCATCACAGGGACACCTGGACAGGTCTCCAGTTCATCACAGGGACACAGAAACAAACAACCATTCTCTCTCTCACCTAGGGACATTTGAGAGTCACCTGTGTAACGTGCATGTTTTTGCTCTGTGGGAGGAAACTGGAGTACTCGGAGAAAACCCACGCAGCACGGAGAGAACATGCAAACTCCACCCAGAAAGGTCTCGGGCCGGGATTTGATCCAGCGACCTGCTGCTGAGAGGGAACAGCTGTCCAACTGAGCCCCCATTAAAATCTGTTGTATTCAATAATGTGGATTAACTCCTTCTTTCCGTTCGTTGAGGCTGCAGTTTATTAGAAACCGTCTGCAGCTGCCACCGGAGCTCGTCAGCTGATTGGTTGCTCTGCACAGGAAGTCCAAACTAATCAATCCCTGAAAACAGACAGAAATGTACCGGTACATTATTTATTTTGTTTTTATACATTTCTTATATTTGTTCCACACCACTGACGATGTTTATCAGAAATGGTTTTCATGTTTCTCTTTTGTTTGGTTGTTATTTAATAAAGATAATGAACCATAGTTTGTTTTTAGCTTCACTAAAGTCTGTAAGACTCGGTTTCCTGTCCCTCACAGGACAGATTGTGTCCCTGTCCCCGTCACGTTTCCTTCTTTTCTTTGGTGGATTTTAATGACTTGTTTTGTTTTCCTTCCTTCCTCTTCTCTTCTTTGATTCCTCAGCTCAAGCTTGTTTGGTTTGTTTTGGATCGCAGCGTTTCTCTTTATCTTCTGAAGCCTCTGCTGCCAAATCCAGCCCCAGCGCAGCCACGTTTGTCGTCTGTGTGGAGATATCCTTCCACGCTCCGGAGGATTCTCCGCCCTTCTTTATGAATCCATGTTGGATGTGAAACGTTGATCGTGTTCACTTAAATATTTGATTATTCAGCAGGAAGTGACATAAATACTTCCTCTGTTTTTGTTAACGGTGTCCTGAATCATTTCGGGACGTAGTCGGAGTTTCACGTGTCCTGGATGTTTTTGTTGCCCCAAAATCTACAGGACAAGCAGAGGATTCAAAACGGGGAAACATTTCAAATCACAGCTCGGTAATTTGATGGTAGTAGAGGGGTAGCGGTATGATAATAAGGAAATAATTCATAGGTAATATTCTGTAGTTACAGGAGTCCTTAACGTGTTGTTACATGGACGTAGCGTTACTGAAGAAGCTTCAGGTGCAGCTTTCAGATGACAACAAACCTGAATTTAAGTCATTCTGAACAATCGAGCACGACTTTACGTTTGCGTCACCCTCAGGAGAGAGTTTATGTCCTGAACCTACAGCACATGCTCCGAACAAAGATGAACTGCTGCACTTTTGTCTTTGCTCCCATTTTTCATGAGCTGAACTCAAAGATTTGACTTTTTCTATGAACACGAAAATCTTTTTCTCTCAAACATTGTTCACAAGTGTAAATCTGTTAGTGAGCACTTCTCCTTTGCTGAGAGGATGCATCCACCTGAGGCAGATCAAGATGCTGGTTAGACAACATGAGGTTTTATTTTTGCCACCACTTGCTCTCGTGCGAGACGGATGCCCTTCTTCCCTCTCCCGTCCTCCTCCTGCTTTTTCGCTCTCTGTCTGTGTATCGGAGCTTCTATTTACACATCTTCCAAACCGTAAACGACTGTCATGGATCTGGTCACCTGGACTTTCGATTAAATCGATACAATATTTTCAACAAAGCGACAGGGTCCTGGAGAACCCTCATGCCCCGCTGAGACTCACGCTGCACGTCATGGATCCGATGTGTCTATCTGTATTGTCTGGTGTGACCACTAGGGGGTGCACCGATAAATCGGACGTTACTTGCATGAGAAACCGATTTTACAGATTTGTTTTAGTTTTAACAACAATTGTCTAAACTTGTTTTATATTTCAGAAACACCACCTCATGGCCAGTTAAAACAAGTTAGTATTTTTTCTAGGATATTGTTCAAGGGTATGTTTTTCAGTATAATAAGAATGGAAAGTTGAAGGTGCATTGTGACCTAATAACCCCTGAGCGTGTCGATTATTAAAATAAATCGGTATCGGCAGGTCAGACTTTTTAGAAATCGGTGATCAGCCAGTAAACTTCAATCGGTGCACCCCTAGTGACCACCGTTTGCCTCGTGCACTGCAACACGTCTCCTTCAGAGAGTTGATCAGGTTGTTGACCGTAGAACGTTGTCCACTCTTCTGTAACTGTGACGTTGCTGGACGTTGTCAGGAACTGGAACGTGTTGTCGTGTACGTCCATCCAGAGCGTCCTAAACATGCTCAGTGGGACACGTCTGGAGAGAATGCTGGCCATGAACTGGGATGTTTTCAGCTTCCAGGAATTCTGTACAGATCTTTGCAACACGGGGCCGTGCATCATGGTGCTGCAGCTGGAGGTGATGCCATGGATGAACAACAGGCCTCAGGATCTTCTTGGTGTCTCTGTGCAGTCAAAATGCCATCAATAAAATGCACCTGTGTTCATTGTCAATAACTCAACCTGCCCATACCATGACCCCACCTCCACCATGGACCACTCCATTCACAACGCTGACATCAGCAAACTGCTAACCCACACGATGCTATACACACATTCTGCCATCTGCCCTGAAACCAGGATTCATCGGTGCAGAGAACCTCTCCATGGACTGAGCATCTGTCCACTCAGGTCGGTTATGATGATGATGAACTGCAGTCAGGTGGATCCTGACGAGGACGACGAGCAGCAGACGAGCTTCTGACAGTTTGGTTCTGCAAACTGAACGTTACAGCAGCTGGGGGCTGGTCTCAGATGACCCTGGAGGTGAAGACGCTGGATGTGGAGGTCCTGGACTGCTGAGGGCGCACGTGGTCTGAGGTTGTGAGGCTGGTTGGATGTATCGCCAAATTCTCTGAAACACCTTTGGAGCTGGTTTATGGTAGAGAAATGAACACGTGCAACAGCTCTGGTGGACGTTCCTGCAGCTGGTGCGCCTTCAAAACCTCCAACATCTGTGTCGTCGTCGTGTGAGAGAAAACCTTTTAGATCTTTGAGTTCAGCTCATGAAGTGAAAACACAAGTGTGCATTTTTGTTCAGTGTGTTTTCTTATCCAACTCTTTTCACACGGAGGCAGAAGCTTCTGGAGCCAGAGGAGGACTTTCAGGTCCGACTGACCCCGCAGACGCCTCTCAGCGGTACCACACCTGAGTGTGGCTGAGAGTTGGACCCATTTCTTGGTTTGCACGTTCCTGGAGTGAAGCCGTCTCTTGGACCTCCACAGCTTTTCCACAGAAACTACAGCGATCCGTCACGGAGCTGTGAAGTTTTACCAAACGCCGCGGCTGGAACTGAAGATCAACGGTCAAATGTCATAAAAAGGGTTCAGTTCTTGTGATTCCATCTGTTCTCACTGGATCCAGTCCAGAGCCCCGTCTCATGGTTCCAGAGGTCGTGGGGGCGGGGGGGTCCACTCTGGACAGGGTGTCACTCCATCACACATAAACACAAGTAGTTTGTCTGGACGAACTGATTTACTGAAAGTAAACCTAAATGTTTTTGGTGTGAGATGTTTGTTACTCTGTGAATAACATTTTATTTATTTATTTATTTGTTTGTCCAAGTCAACACACAGTGATCAATCCTGGCAAGAGGAGGGAGCAGTTTTATCCACCACCTGGTGAAGCCGTGGGGGGGTGGCAATGGTGGCCGTGGCCCCCATCTTTGGCCACCCCAGTCATTCAAGGAACTACACTTTTAAGCAAAATAAAAACTAGAAGGCATAGTTCCCTCAAATGATCGGGGTGGCTGGTTTACTTATTTGTATGGTGGTGGCCATCTTGGATTTTATGTATCAAACCAATTTTTGACACTTTTCTTGTGTCACACGACAAAAGTGACGTCGGTTCGTTTCCTGTTTTCCAAGTCATCGTGCTCATAAGACAAATGGACAGACGGGAATATTTCCAGTTCCCTAATCTTTCCACAGCGGGGGACAAAAGAGAACTCTTCCCACCCACTCCTAGAGACCGTTTTAAACCACCAAACAACCAGTGTGCATCTTTTGGGCTGTGGGAGGAAACCTGACGTCCTATGTGTCAAACTCGAGGCCCGAGGGCCAAACCTGGCCCATGACAACATCTCATCTGGTCCCACTAGATATTTTAAATGTAAAATCTTTTTAACTTTTTTCATTTTGCTTAAAAAAAAACTGATATATACTTAATTTAGTGCACATTTCTCATGACTGCTGCTAACTTTGAAACCAGAAAAGGTTAAATTTTTCAGTAATCTTTGATTTTTGATGTGGAGAGACCAACAGAGAAGGTAAAATGAGACGGATCAAACTCTTGTTGATGAACCTGCAGCCGAGTAAAGATCCACAGAAACGTGGCTTGAAAGATTTTAAATTTGGCCTGTTTTGTAACCGAGGTTGACGACCTTGCACATGATGCACAAAGACCCAGCCCAGTAAAGCCCAGAACCTTTAGCTGCACAGCATCAGCACCTCCTGCAGAACTGTGCACCTCCTCTTCTTATACCTGAGTCTACGTTTCTGCCTTTTCATTTGATAAACACTCGCTGAAAGTAGTTTCAGGAATGAAAGAAAACCAGACAAGACCAGCAGTGAAACATGATTATTGTTTTAGGACAACTGCTCGAGATTAATGCGAACATTGAATTCTTCAAATCTTTATTTCAGCATCTGTAGAGAAAGACAGCAGCTGTTTAGTCCCACGCCGCCTCTCCTCGTGAAGGGGTGAGAGAACCTCCACAGCCACGAGGCATCCGCGCATCATTCATAAGAGCTGTTTTAATTGTTAAATGATCATCATCCATCCTGGCGTGGAGCTGCAGCGACCCCTGGTGGTCACTCTGAACCCACAGGTTCTGAGTTTTATCCCACCAGAAGCTGTTTTTAAAGAAGTACACCGTGTGTTCTTTTACTTTTATTTGTTGGACCTTCATTTTAACAGCTCAACTGTTTGAGAACTAGTTCTTCTTCACAAACATAACCTGCGTATCTAAACATTAAAAATAAATGATTTTACTGCTGTTTGTGCATGAACTCTGCTTGAATTGATTAAATAATCCTATAAATCCAGTTCCTGTAAGGATTATAACCTGTGAACGCATCACTTTAGTCCAGAGACGGATCAAATGTGGAAACATGCAGGAGTTGTCAGATTACTCTGTTTAGTTTGGACTGTGTGCACCGACGCTGAGAATAAAATTATTTTTAAATATGAACGTAAGCACAGCCGTGACTGCTCACGGGAAAACTGACATTAAAAAACTGTAATCTGTGTTCACCCAAGATGATTATTTAGACGTTTTCTAATGAGTTGCCGTAAAGCTCCGTGTTTATTTCAAACGTTTAATTCACTTTTCAAAAGTACGGCGTCAGAAGAACTGGTTGGATCTTACTTGTCTCACACCAAACTCTTAACGCTCGAGAGTTTTAAACCAAACTATAAAAATAAGAGTTGAAGAGAAAAGTCTGAGCTTTTGTCGAGTTTGTTTCTTTAAGAATCTAAAATCTGAGTCTTTCTGTCGTTCTCTTAAACAAACGTGCTGCCTGTGAAAAAAAAAACACTTAATAATTAGTAATTACTGTCAAATTTAAGAAGAAATGTTTAATTTGTTTTGAGGGTAGTACCTTTGTTTGACCACCGGATGGCAGTATAAGACTGTTTGAATGAAGGATGGATAGTGAGGGAGCGAGCAGCGTGTCTTTTTAAGGAAAGGGAGGGAGGCCCGTTGACGTGACATGGGCTGTCCCTCTTCAGTTCTCAAGATGGCGGGCGCTCGGTGGTTTGAGCTCTTTAACATTTTTCACACAAAGTTTTTAATAAAAATCAGTAAACAAGTTCTCAGCTTCTTTTTGCAGAGAAAAACAACTTTTTACACAAAAGCACGAGTTTCAACCGTGAATTTTGGAGCTTCGACAAGACAGAGGTTTTTTCCCGAGGTCGGCCTGTTAGCTTAGCTCGTAGCTTAGCTCGTAGCTTAGCTGCTTTTAACGATCCAAAAATGTGATTTTGGACGATTAAAATTGATTTTAAAGAAAAAGAGACAGGGAGGGGTCAGAGAAGAACCGGAGCCTTTTCTCATCCAGTGTCTTCAGTAGAAAGAGAGAGACATGAAGAAACGATAAAGCTGATAAATGAAAATGAGGTTGATAATTTTCATTGATCGTGTGATTAATTGATTTATTGATTATCGTGACAGGCCTAGTGTCACAAAACGTTCAGCTCAAATTGAACAGAAGTCCTTGGATGAGAAGAGACAGAAGACTGACGCCGGACAGACGAACAGATGGATGTTTGCTGAGAGACGATCAATCAGAGGCTCTCGCTTATTGATAAGGAGAGATAGAGGGATGAAGAGAGGAAAGTTGAGGATGAGGGGGATGAGAAGAAAGCTGCAGTGAAGCACAGATTTACAGTTTAGAGGACAAAAACTTGATTAGTTCATGTTTTTAACCTCAGTCTGATTGATTGATTGATTGATTGATTGGTTGATTGGTTGATTGATTGGTTGGTTGGTTGGTTGGTTGGTTGGTTGGTTGGTTGGTTGATTGATTGATTGATTGATTGATCTTTATTTAATCCCACTGACATCACAGATCTGTTTAAAGGTTCTCCTGGACCTGAAGGCCTGGACCAGGTCCTCCTGGACCTGAAGGCCTGGACCAGGTTCTCCTGGACCTGAAGGCCTGGACCAGGTCCTCCTGGACCTGAAGGCCTGGACCAGGTCCTCCTGGACCTGAAGGCCTGGACCAGGTTCTCCTGGACCTGAAGGCCTGGACCAGGTCCTCCTGGACCTGAAGGCAGCCTGACAGGCAGGTTTTTAGTCTTTGGGAGGAAACTCACGTGGAGAACAAACTCGACCCTGAAAGGCCCCCGGCCGGGATTTGATCCGGCAAACTTCTTGTTGAGAGGCGGCAGCTCTACGAACTGATCCACCGTGCCGCATGTCTAGTTTGTCTTCTCTATAAAGTTATATTCTGTTCCATTCAGATTCTGAGGACCGTTGCAACCTTCAGATTGTCCGCAGCTGGACCATGTAACGATTTTTGTTTGTTTCTTTTAGCTTGGTTAAATTTGATTTATTTATTTATTATTTATTTTGCTTTTTATTTATTTTATATATATTTTAATCTGATTATTTTTTCCATATTATATATGTGTGTTCTGTTTTTGTATGGTCTTGCAGTTTCTTGTGAAGCACTTTGTGTTTTTTAATATGTGATGTTTTATGAATAAACTTTATTTTCAAGGCAACGGTTGGGACTTTACAGTAAATGGGATAAATATATTCATACACCACTTTCCTGTTTTTATATTTATTTTTAACTAGACGTGTTTAATATTCATCTTGTACTGTGTATTAATACTTTTAGGACCCACCGTGTTCACAGCACGAGTGTTTAAAGATCTAATCTGAGTTTACAGCTCAGATTATTAGAATATTGTGAAAACGTTCAAGTTTTGTCGTCATTTCATAAAGTCGGGCTCAGATTAATGACGCAGAGTGAAATATTTCAGTCTTCTTGTAGTTTTGGTGATTATAACCAACACATGGTGAAGAGCTTCCTGCTGTAAACTCCTGGTGTCATCAGCTGATGAACTCCTGGACATGAGCTACAGCGTCTCCTCAACTCCAGCCGCTCCTGAACCAGAGAAACATCAGAAGCGTCTTACCTGCTGAGGACACAAAGAGCTGGACTGTCTCTCAGTGGTCCAACGTCCTCTTTTCAGATTAAAGTACATTTTCACATCATTTGTAAATCAAGGTCCCAGAGTGTGGAGGAAGAGGAGACCAGAATCCATGTTGTTGAAGTTCAGAGTGAACTTTCCAGTCAGGGATGGTTTGGGTCCATGTCCTCTGCTGGTGCTGGTCCACTGGGGTTTCTGAAGTCCAGTCCACGCAGCATCCACCAGGACATTTTAAGGACTTGATGTTTCCTTCTGCTGAAGAGCTTTATGGAGATGCTGGTTTCATTTCGCAGCAGGACTCTGCTCCGGTCCACACTGACGAAGGTACCAACGTCTGGTTCTGGAACATTCTCGTTTTCTGCAGATGTTTCATCATCTGTCAGTTAAAATGATCAAAGCTAGAAGAAATAAAGGCTGAAATGTTTCACTCTGGAATAAACGAGGGTTGTTGACAAGAAAGTTAGAACTTTTTCAGCATGTTCTAGTTTTTTAGATGAACAAATGGAGAAGATGCAAAAGGTGAAAAACTCAGAAGACGGGCGAGTAGAAAACTAAAGTTCTGACGTTTTATTAGCAAAACACTCAAAGTTCACAGAAAAACGTGTTTAAAAACATAAAAGACCAACGGGAGTTTTAAAAGGGACTTTTATGTTTTGTTTTGTTTTTCAGTCCAGGACCGACTGTTTGTTTGTTTGTTTGTTTTACCTTGTGTTGATTGTTGACCCTTATCTTAACGTTGTTTCTTGATCTTTCTTACAACTTTGTGTTTTGTAGATTTACTCACCGTCAGTATTACAGCTGTGGAGGTGGAGGAGGTGGAGGAGGTGAGGGATCAGACCAACACACACACACGCTCTTCATGAAGGAGCAGCGGCCGTTAGCCGGCCTGCAGTCTGTAAATACAGCTTTGTTCTGATAAACAACGTTATTCGTCGTTATAAAAAGGTCCGGTCCGGTTCTGTCGGCAGCTCCTTCAGCGTAGACGTTTTCCTCGTTTGTTCCTCACCGCTTCATCTTGCTCACACCTTTGGACTCTTTTCACGTCTTCTCTTTAGTTCCTCCATCTCCAGTCTCTGCTCTACATGTTCCTCTTCTTTGTTTGACCCCCTCCCATCTTCATGATTTATTTCCACGTCGTTTCTTCTTCTCTTCCATCATTCTTGTCACATTTTCTTCAGTTCTGTAGATAATTATTTCTTCTGTTCTTTGAGTCTTTAACTCTGGAAGTTTTTGTTGCTGCTGCTGTTGGAGGCGGTTTGAAAACATTATTTTGTCCCAGATGTTTGATTAAAACAAAGATGTCTTCTCCACGTCTCCTCAGCATCCTGTAGTTCCATCAGAGGCCGCCAGGGGGAGACATTTATCAATATGAACCTGGTTATAAATGATGTTCCATAAACCATTTATAAAATGTCTCATTCAGTTTGTTTTAATAACTCGTTTCCAAAATAAGATTTAAAGAATTAAAATCAGTCAAATGTGTAAAAACAGTTTAAACTCTGGGATTAGTCTCCAGGCGGTAGTTTCTCAGGTTGTGCATCACAATAAAAATGTATTTAACCGTTTTGCACAACATGCAGGCAGAACATCTAAGGTGAGTCCATAAAGTTCAGAAAGATCATTTAGTTATTTCAGGATTGTAGAAGGAGGAAGAAACCACATCTGAAAAGTTGTCATCTGTAAATTATTAATAAAACCAGACTGAAATTATTTGTAAATATCATAAAACATTTTTTCCATAGTATAAACACCTGAGAAGACCAGATGATGGAGGTTTAGGAGGACCTGAAGAGACTTTAGGAGGACCTGAGGAGACCAGTTGATGGAGGTTGTAGAGGGCCTGAGGAGACCAGATGATGGAGGTTTAGGAGGACCTGAAGAGACTTTAGGAGGACCTGAAGAGACTTTAGGAGGACCTGAGGAGACTTTAGGAGGACCTGAGGAGACCAGTTGATGGAGGTTGTAGAGGGCCTGAGGAGACCAGATGTTGGTGGGTTTGAAGGACCTGAGGAGACTTTAGGAGGACCTGAGGAGACTTTAGGAGGACCTGAGGAGACCAGTTGATGGAGGTTGTAGAGGGCCTGAGGAAACCAGATGATGGAGGTTTAGGAGGACCTGAAGAGACTTTAGGAGGACCTGAGGAGACCAGATGATGGAGGTTTATGAGGACCTGAAGAGACTTTAGGAGGACCTGAAGAGACTTTAGGAGGACCTGAGGAGACCAGTTGATGGAGGTTGTAGAGGGCCTGAGGAGACCAGATGTTGGAGGGTTTGAAGGACCTGAGGAGACCAGATGTTGGAGGGTTTGAAGGACCTGAGGAGACTAGTTGTTGGTTTATCAACCATAATAATAATTAACTATTAGCAAAATATCTTGAACTAGTGGACCTGTTTTGATAAAAGTCTCAAAAATAAATACTTGGATGTACAGTATATCAAGAACTGATTGGATTTTAGAATCAACCTGGTTCAAGACAGCCATCACAGATAATCAACTTTACAAATGTCTTCAGGAAGTTTCACAGGTACTGAGCTAAACTTTGGTGTGGTAGTAGCTGAGAGTCCTCACCAACACATACTCTGAGCACTGGTGGGGTTGAATTTTAAATTTGTGCATTCTTGACAGTGGGTGATGTACATGACCTTCTAACTTAACAAGTTAAACCCTAAAGAGTGTTGTATTCTTACTTCTTCCCTTTTTATCACCAGTTTCTTCCTGATTTCTAGTGAAGACGTTTGACCTAAGGTCAACAAAACAATGGGAACTCAAACCGCCACCAACGTTTCACTTTAAGATTACAAAAGGAAACACAAAAAGGTAAACTGGGTAATAAAACCAGGCTCTGTAGCTTAGATTGCTCAGACATTTGAGATCTGTGGACAGTTAGAACTGGCTGAAGGACATTAGAGTGAAACTCTTGTACTTGATGGAGACATATTCAGTCCTAATTTCACCAGACAGTCGTTGTTGTCATCGCCTTCCCCTTATCCAGGGTCTGGGGTCACCAAATCAGTTCCTAAACCACTCCAGAGATATAATCCCCCCCAGCGTGTTCTGGGTCGGCCCCAGGGTCTCCCACCAGAACTAAATGACCTAAACAGCTCCACATGGGCCTTCAACAACAACCACAACAACTTTGGTAAAATTAGCCCTGAAGAGGTTTCCCCTCTTCCATGTCCACTTCAGTCCAGGAGACAGTGTCCAAACCCCCTCAGCTGGCTCCTCTTGATGGGCAGGACCAGCAGTTTTTGGTGGAAGACACTTTTGAGCTTGATGAGAAATAACACGAGATCTCACAAGATCTTGTATAAAAAAATAAAGGCTGTTATATGACATGTGTCAGTTGGTAACTCTGTGATCTGCTTCTTATCTTGTTTAGGTGCTCTGTGGCTCATATCCCATTTGGAGCTGTGATCAAGAGGCATCAGACCTTCAGACACATTCTGCTCGCACACCATGTTGGACCAGATGGGACGTCGGCTTCCTTTACAAAAATACAGATATTCAACCTGTTGATATGCAAAAATCTCCATGCTGCTGGGACAGACGTGTTGGAAAGGAGTCGAGATCATGTTGTGTCCTTTGGATCAGATTGGAGTTCTGCTGGATTCAGCCTCTGCCTTCAACAGTTGGAGTCTATGTGGACCTTCAGTTTTGCTCCTGGAAATCTAAACCAGATTTCAAAGGATTTGGGAAAACCTGGCCAATCTTTTTTATTCTCGTCATGGATTGGTAGCACCACTCTTCTACCCTCTCCCCTCCCCAAAACACACTCACATGCCAAAGGATTACAACAGTGTCAAGCGTATTGTAAAACTGGAACGATCACATTATTGCGAGAAGCCTCAGACTTATAAATGCACACCTCTTTATTATTAGTTAGCATTTAAAGAAAAGTTACCTGCTGGGCCTTGGAACAAGAAACAAGCTCACTGTCAGCGTCTCAAAATGCTGAAAAGAAACTTAGATGAAAGGATGGACTTCTCTGGCACTTTAGACATACACGAGTTTTCATTTCATCCCTCTGCCCATCCTTCACGCCCTCCCATTCTCATAAATGAATCGTATACTCTCCAGTGTAATCGATTGAACTCCTCTGGCTGTGGAGGATGTTAAATGTGGAAATAATCAGTACATTTGCATCCATGGTGATCCTTCCTGTGTCGGAGCATCAAAAATAAAACTGTGTCCCGAGGACAGAGCCCTGATGGACACCAAAGTAAAGCGCACGTACATCTGCAGAGGCGTTTCACTCTGGAAAGCAACTGTACACGCATGAAACGTGGGTGAAACTGAACAATTGTGCTTGAGCTACTTAAAGGTGGCACCGGGGGTCGTTAAGTGTATGAAGTGGTTTTAAAAGATGGCCAGCAGAACTTGCGCTGTCCCTTCCCTCCCCCTTTGCTGTTTGAAAGTGTCTGTGTTTGTATGTGACATACACCTAACAGTCTTCGATGGTTTGATACCCATGATTTACTTTGAATACAACAAAACACAGTAAGGAGGAAAAAACAGAACATGCAAAATGTGGAATTTTATGCTTTCATAGGCACAAATATGTGGATTTATAATGAAATAAAAAGATATTTTTCTTGGAAATGTTTGTTTTTCATTAAAAGAAAATGTAATTGAGATATTAAAGCAGCATCCATCCATCCATCATCATCTTCTTCCAGAGTCAGGTCTCGGGGGCAGCAGCTTGAGTAGGGAGGTCCAGACCTCTCTCTCCACAGCCTCTTCCAGCTCTTCTGGGAGGACTCCAAGGTGTTCCCAGACCAACCGAGAGACATAATCTGTCCAGCGTGTCCTGGGTCTTCCCCGGGGGTCTCCTCCAAGTCAAACATGCCCAAAGCATCTCCCTAGGCAGGCGCCCTAGGAGCATCCTTAATAGATGTCCGAACCACCTCAACTGGCTCCTCTCAACATGGAGGAGTAGCGGTTCTACTCCAAGTCTCCTGATAACTGAACTTCTCAGCCTGTCTCTAAGGGAGAGTCCAGCTACATCTGTAACATCTTAGCTAGCACATCTGTATTGTGCACCATTAGCTTAGCGCTACTTCTTGTTGTGTCGAGCTCTAAAACAGTTATTGAATCAAGTGTTTACTCAAACGTAGTGAGGAAAATAATATTTGAACATCCTGCAACTTCTCCCACTTAGAAATCATGGAGGGTCTGAAATGTTCATCTTTGGTGCATGTGAGAGACGTAATCTAAAAAAAATAAATCTGGAAATCACAATGTATGATTTTTTTAAATTGTGTGTTATTGCTGCAAATAAGTACTTGAACACCTGTCAATCAGCAACAGTTCTGGTCCTCAAAGACCTGTTAATCCACCTCCACTCCACTTATTATTCTAAATCAGAAGCAGATGTTTGAGGTCGGTAGCTGCATGAAGACACCGGTCCACCCCACACAATCAGTGAGACTCCAACTACTAACATGGCTAAGACCAAAGAGCTGTCCAAAGACACCAGAGACTAACTTGTAGACCTCCACAAGGCTGGAAAGATCTACAGGGCAATTGTCAAGCAGCTTGGTGAAAAAAGATCAACTGTTGGAGCAACTATTAGAAAATGGAAGAAGCTAAACACGACGGTCAATCTCCCTCGGACTGGGGCTCCATGCAAGATCTCACCTCGTGGCGTATCAGTGATCCTAAAGGTGAGGAATCAGCCCAGAACTACACGGAGGAGCTGGTGACCTGAAGAGAGCTGGCACCACTGGTTCCATGGTTACTTTACTCCAAGACGTCATAGTTTAAAATCATGCGTGGCACGAAGGTTCCCCTGATTAAATCAGCGCACGTCCAGGCCCGTCTGAAGTTTGACCATTTGAGGAGTCATGGGAGAAAGTTCTGAGGTCACATGAGACCAAGATAGAACTTTTTGGTCTTAATTCCACTCGCTGTGTTTGGAGGACGAAGAATGATGAGCACCATCCCAAAAAACACTGTCCCTACTGTGAAGCATGGGGGTGGAAGCTTCATGCTCTGGTGGTGTTTTTCTGCACACGGGACAGGACGACTGCACTGTATCAAGGAGAGGATGACCGGGGCCGTGTAGAGCATTGAAGATGGGTCGTGGCTGGTTCTTCCAACATCACAATGACCCAAAGCTCACAGCCAGGAGAACCAAGGAGTGGCTCCGTTAGAACATATCAAGGTTCTGGAGTGGCCCAGCCAGTCTCCAGACCTGAACCCTGTAGAAAATCTTTGGAGGGAGCTCAAACTCCGTGTTTCTCAGCGACCGCCCAGAAACCTGGTGATCTAGAGAAGATCTGTGGAGGACTGGACCAGAATCCTGCTGCAGTGAACCTGGTGAAGAACTACAGGAAACCTTTGACCTCTGTCTCTGCAAACAAAGACTACTGGTCCAAATATTAACAGTGATGTTCACAGGTGTTCAAATACTTATTTGCAGCAGTAACACAAATAAAATATTTAAAAAATCACGCACTGTAATTTTCAGATTTTTTTAGATCATGTCTCTCGTGCACCTAAAATGAACATTTCAGACCCTCCATGATTTCTAAGTGGCAGAAGTCGCAGCGTGTTCAAATACTTTACTTTCCTCACTGTAAATGTTTAACAACCTGTTAAAATACACCAGAATGCAGGAAATGGCATCTACTTTATTCAAAAAGTTCTGGGGGAGGACCCCAGACCCCCCACCAGTGTGTCCCCCCACACATTACAAATGCTTCTGCCGCCAACGGACACTGATGTTCAGGCCAAGAGCCACTGTCAGCACCCCTGAAGGTCCAGTTGGAGATGTTCGTCCAGTGACGACTCAAGTTTCTTTCAGGCCCGTCCACTGGCTCACAAGATATTTTGCTAACAAACATATTTTCGCCTGTCTTTAGGCAGTAGTGTCCCTGCAGAGCCAGTTTTATTTCAGACACAAGGAAAAAGTCCTTTCAGCAGAAGTTCAGATCCTCAGTTCACCAACATCCAGACTGGAAAGCCAACAGAACCAGTTGGACATGGAGCAGTCCAGAGACGGAACAGAAAGGTCCGGTTGAATCAGTGACGTCGGCTGACGGACCAACAATGAAACATGAAACGTTCTGAACGAGTCGGGTTATCAGACACGGCAGCAGAACCAGATCATGTTTGTCCAGGTTATCAAACTGGTTCAGATTAACGGAGGATTGCAGCAAACGTTCTCATTAATCTGAATCAAACCTGTTTCAGGAGTTCCTTTTTCTGCAGCTTCACCCCACGTGACGGAGGCTTGCTGCTCCTGCTGCCTTCCTGGCGCTCGGGTCGGGTTTGAGGATCAGTTAGGACGCAGACGGTCCTCGCTTCCTGTCGCGTCTCCAGACTTCAGCTGACACCTGGTCCGAAGCCCCGCAGCTGAAAGCTACGAGAGACGCAGGGTCTGGATCCAGGTGAGCGCACGTCTCCACAAACAGCCTGACAGTTTTCAGAAGCAGCACCAGAGGCTGATGAAGACAAACAGTCGTTCACAGACGTGGGCAAGTTATGTTGAATGAAAGAAAAACTCACTGAAAAAACTGGAAAACAGAC
>NC_056503.1:49605989-49623841 GCF_014905685.2 Nematolebias whitei
TGTCTGCCTGCCTGTCTGTCTGTCTTTCTACAGAGCTGTCTGTGTGCCTGTCTGTCTTTCTACAGAGCTGTCTGTCTCTCTGTCTGTCTGTCATACAGCTGTATCTGTATGTGAATGTTTAGGCTGTTGCTTCAGTCTTTATTATTTTATGTTGTATTTATTTTATAGTTCAGAATTCACTGTTTGCTGTTTTACTTTATTTTTACGTGTTTTTGTTTTTATTCTCTCCAGAGGTTGAAATGAAGTCTCATAAAAACACGTTTAGACCTTCAACACGGCACGTCTGCCTGGTTTCACTGCGACACGCAGTAAAAACCAGCACCGACACGCGTGCATCGATCCTCTGCTCCGCCACAAAATACCACGTAAAGCCAATTACCAGTAATCAATCGTAACTGAACTCTTTCATTGACGAGTAAAAAGAGAAATATCAACCGAGGTCGATGAACGCAAACAGGCATTTAATGGATCTTTGTCCCCCCCCTCCCCCAGTGGACACGAAGCTGAAACATCCATGGATCAACCGGTGTGTGTTGAGTTTAACACACAAACAGACATTATTAACCCCCCCCCCCCGGCCCCCGCCCCCCGCGCTGCACATGAAAACCTATAATTGAATAGTGTGAAGTGCAGCGAGGTCGACGCCCTCAGCACTTATTAACTGATCGTTAAGTCTTCCCTGTTGAACAGTTCTGGAAGGACTTTAAAGGAGGAAATAGAATTATTGCACGTTTGTCGCTGACAACTTTAAACTCTTGAGGATTTTAACACATTTTCTAGGTTTGCTGATTTGGATGGAAAATTTCATGCTTTTGAGACGTAAATCACACATGGCACTGAACTATGAAACTATCGGATAGATGATTTGATGGTACATGTGTAAACGGTGAGCGTTGGCCTCCGTGATCAACTAAGGGTGCGTGACTCATGTCACGAGTGTGAGACGAGATTTTAACAGTGTTTAAATTTAAAAAATATTTTGTCAGTCAGCTGACTGTTCTCTCTCCTGCCTGATTTCTTATGTCTTTTCAAACCTGAGGTCACACATGACCTTCTAACTTTTCTGTAAAACTGTGTGACCTTTGAACTCGGGTGAGGTTGAACTCGTTTTCACAAGGAGCTCAAATTAACCTCATTAGAAACCAACACGATGACATCAAAACAGCCTACAAGCCCTTCAGTGAAAATTTAAACTGTTTAAACAGTTAACCCTAATTTTACAAAGAAAACTAACAATATATCATAAGGACGCTCAGAGAACATTATGTTTAGATTCATTCAGCACAAAGAAACCATCCAGAGGACAACACTTAACTTGGTTGGATATTTAGATTTTTTTTTCTCCTTACCTCAAAGTTCTGTTTGGTTCCTCTCACCTCAAAACAATCGTTTTATTTCCTCCAGAACTCGGCTTTAAGTCTTTTCTGTTTTAAATAAATGCAACCGAAACTCTTCCCCTCAGCACGTAGCTGCAGAGCCTGCAAGGGGGCGGGAGCAGCTGCCTTCATAACATGTGCTGCATGGTCCTAGTGCCTGACGAGTTTATTTCAACCGCTGCCCCACAAACATTTAAAGTGATCTCAGTGAGTTTTCAAAATAAGTTTGTTTTTATCCATCTCAACTTGTTTTCTTGAACTGTATTTGTTTATTTTGACTTAGAAAAGCTCATTTTATGGAATTAGAAAGTAAACATGCTTAAAAATCTCTTCATGCAGTTATTTATTGAACACTTAAGCAGATCATCTCAATATTTCAACATAACGATGCTCATTTTCTCAAGATAGTGAAACTCTTCTTTTTTTGGTTTTAATTAAAGAGTTAAAGTGTTTAGTTTTTTCTCAGCCTGGAAAGGCTCACTTCTCATAAACAAAAATAATTAAAAACATTATATTTAGGCAACAGTAACACAAAATTCTCCCTGATCGTCCTATTTTGATTTAGCTCATTTGTTTTTAGGTAATATCTTGTTTTCTCAAGATAAAACTAGCTCAGTGACCAAGAGATAATGACTGATCTTGAAAAAGTCGCATTAAAACCAAAACTAGCAAAGAGATCTAGGCCTCTGTAGTTTTTAAAATAAATGTTTGGTTTTCGTTCATTGTGTGTGCGTATTTCAAACAAAACGCACTTTATGATCACGCTGTTGTCATAAATTTGGATATTGGGGGAAAGGTTGAGATGACTGAATTAGTCGTGAGACTGAAATTGACCGTGAGCTGCTGTGACAGTTATGGAAACACGTTTCAGATTTATAACCCAGTCGCAGATATTTTCAGCTCTGAGTTGATAGAGAGAAGTGGCGCCTGACTGAGTGTAGCCGTTTACAGCACTCCTCTTATTATCTCCTTTGATCTCGGCCTTTCTTTTCCTCCCCCATCTCACCTTTTCACGCAGCCTCCCACCTGATTGATCGACTGCCCATCTCCTCTCGCCTCCCACTTCATCCACCCAAAACATCACCGCCAAAACCATAAATATCATTTTGAAGAAATGAGTCACCAGTGTTTCTCCTTCCTCCTCCGTACCCTTTACTTCTCTCATCTTCTGCACTTTATCTGTCCGGAGCTGCCAAGTCGCTGACTTTAAAGTAAATGTTGGCTTTTATTTCCAAATAATTACCTCCCAGGGGCTCGTGTTCATGGCCTATTTTTCCTCTGAAATGGAGAAATGAAACGGTCAAAGAAATTAAACGGTCAAAGAAATTAAACGCTCAAACCTGACCAAAGACGTTTCCCTTTTCTCAGATAGAACAAATCACCGACCACTTTAAGGATTAGGAAACATGAAATCAACTCAAATTGTCCATCTTTGTGTGTTTGGGTTGGCCTATAAAAAAAACCTTATGTCTGTCGGTCAATATACAGGTGTTGGTCATAAATTAGAATATCATGAAAAAGTTAAAATATTTCAGTAATTCCATTCAAAAAGTGAAACTTGTATATTATATTCATTCATTACACACAGACTGATATATTTCAAATGTTTATTTATTTTAATGTTGATGATTATAACTGACAACTAATGAAAACCTCAAATTCAGTATCTCAGAAAATTAGAATATTACTTAAGACCAATAAAAAGAATGATTTTTTTTAGAAATGTTGTCCGATTGAAAATTATGAACATAAATTATGAGCATGTTCATCATCAGTACTTAGTTGTTGCTCCTTTTGTCTGGATTACTGCATCAATGCATCGTGTCATGGAGTGGATCAGTCTGTGTCTCTGCTCAGGTTCTGAGAGTCCAGGTTGTTCTGATCGTGGCCTTCAGCTCTTCTGAATTGTTGGCTCTGGTGAATCACATCTTCTTCTTCACAAGGTCATGCAAGTTTGCCTTCCGGTTTTGAACAGGGATACCATGGTCTTTAAACCAGGTACTGGTAGCTCTGGCACTGTGTGCAGGTGCCAAGTCCTGTTTGAAAATGAAATCTGCATCTCCATAAAGTTGGTCAGCAGCAGGAAGCAGGAAGTCTCTAAAGCTTCCTGGTAGATGCTGCGTTGACCTTGGACCTCAGAAAACACAGTGGACCAACACCAGCAGATGACATGGCCCCAAACCATCACTGACTGTGGAAACTTGACACTGGACCTCAAGCAACGTGGATTCTGTGTCTCTCCTCTCTTCCTCCAGACTCTGGGACCTGGATTTACAAAGGAAATACAAAATTTACTTTAATCAGAAAACATTACTTTGGACTAATCAGCAGCAGTCCCAGGCGAGATGCTTCTGACGCTTGTTCAAGAGTGACTTGACACAAGGAATGTGACAGCTGGACCCCATGTCTTGCATACGTCTGTGCGTGCTGGTTCTTGAAGCTCTGACTCCAGCTGCAGTCCACTCTTTGTGAATCTCCTCCACATTTTGAATGGGTTTTATTTCACAATCCTCTCCAGGGTGCAGTTATCCCTGTTGCTTGTACACTTTTTCTACCACATCGTTTCCTTCCCTTCTCCTCTCTTTATTACTGTGCTTGGACACAGAGCTCTATGAACAGCCAGCCTCTTTAGCAATGACCCTTTGTGTCTTGACCTCCTTGTGCAAGGTGTCAATGGTCGTCTTTTGGACAACTGTCCAGTCAGCAGTCTTCCCCATGATTGTGTAGCTACAGAACTAGACCGAGACCATTTAAAGGTCTTTCCATGTGTTTTGAGTTAATTAGCTGATCAGAGTGTGGTACCAGGTTTTCATTAGTTGTCAAATATAATCATCAACATTAAAATAAATAAACATTTGAAAAATATCAGTCTGTGTGTAATGAATGAATATAATATACAATTTTCACTTTTTGAATGGAATTACTGAAATAAATTAACTTTTTCATGATTTTCTAATTTGATGAGCTGCACCTGTACGGTTTAATACTTAAATATGGGTGGAATTACAACAATTTGTTTGGTTTTCTATCATTTTCATACAGTTTGAACCAGCTTTAACTGATCACTATTGATATGGAAGATGCAGAGGCTGTAAATTCTTTGATGTTTTCTTCTAGACTGGACATGACGTCCAACAAGCTGAAGAAAATACCTCCAGACCCGTTGTTCCTTCGGATCCCGGTGTACGCCAAGATGAAGGGTTCTCCTCTCACGGCGCTGGTTTTGAGTTTTGGTGGGAACCCTCTGCATTGTAACTGTGAGCTGGTGTGGCTGCGAAGACTGACCCGCGAGGACGACCTGGAGACCTGCGCTTCACCTAGAGACCTGGCTGGGAAATACTTCTGGACCATACGAGAGGTTTGTTAAAGTCTCTGCACATCAGGAAGGAGGACATTCATTTTCTGCTCACGTTCTCAAATTAACAACCGACAAAATGATACAGTGTCATAACTTATTTAACAAAACCATAAAAAATAAATCAACATATTAAATCTAAGTCTAAGACGTGCACATTTTGAATACTATTAAGAGGTTTAGTATCAGCACGGAGCTGCTGATCGAATTTATTAATTACCTGATCGTCAGTGGGACCATCTCTAGGGAAGCAGAAGATCTTGCTGCTGTGGAGCGTACAGGTGTGTGTTATCACAACACCAGGCAGGAAAGACATCAGCAATGACCTCAGAGAAGCAACTGTTGCTGCTCATCAATGTGGAAACGGTCAAAGATTATTTCCAAACTATCAGTTTCATTGTACAGAGAAAGCTTTTAAGACAGCTGCCAATCTTCACAGCAGATTCATCTAGAATGTCAGACCGTGCAATGTTCAAAGAAATGAGCCACAACCTCAGACTCTGCAGGCCTCTGTTAGAAGGTTAAAGGTTAAAGGTCATGGCTTGTTTGGAAGGGCTGCAGCAGAAAATCTCTTCTGTCTAAACGAACATGGCAGCACAACTTGGGTTTGGAACATTTGGAATATTTGGAGTTTCACATCCACAGTACAAAATGCCTTATCAGCTGTCAGCACGATGGTGGAGGGCTAATGGTTTGGGCTTGTTGCAGTCACTGAGCGGGCCTTGAACTCTGTAGACCAACGGGTTCAGGAGTCAAATGTGAGTCCGTCTGTCCGGCAGAGGAAGTTTGGACCAAACTGGGTCCAACAGGACAACGATCCCAAACAGCAGCTGATCTCCAACAGAATAAGAATCGAGGTGCAGCAGTGGTCTAGTCCAAGCCCAGAACTTGGACCTGACTCAGATGTTGTGGTTGGACCTTCAGAGAACGGAGCAGAATCCAGTGTCTGCAAGCATCAAGGAACTGAAGCAACAAGAGCGGCTCAGCGTTCCTCCACTTGCATCAGTGTTCAGTTTTTTACTTAGTCCCTTCAGTCTCATCTTTCTGTTGATTCAGCCCCTCTCAGCTCACCACCTGTTTTCAATTAGTAATCACCCGGGGGCTGTCCGCTCCACTTAAACTGTCTCTGTCACCACGCTAACAGCGCCTCATCGTCCCGACTCCCTGTCACATGTCTCGCTCCTCCCTTCCTGCTCCTCTGTGTTTTGTAAGTAGCTGCTGCCGTGTCGGCCATTTGTTTTCATTTATTTAATAAAACCATTTCATTTTACCCGAGCTCATCATGTCTGGGTTAGTCCCTTCATGGACCGTGACGCCGCTGCTGCTAAAGGAGCTTTTATTGTACAAGCTGCTTGGTCCCGTAACGTGATTTTTACACACTGCTTCTGGATCGTTGCGTTTTTGTTCCATAAATAAAGACAGAGTGGAGTGTGTCTCTTGTTGTTATCATCACATGCATTTTTTCACATTTCAAGACGGCAGTCAATTTAAAACAGGAATTAGACCCAAACTACTGTTGACATCAGGAGTCATTTCAGTTTACTTTGTATCCAAACAAATACTAAATAGCCACAAAGAGGTATTTAAATATTAGCATAATGTCTTGTATCATATTTACAGTTGGTTATATAACCTGAATCAGAGCTCTAACTTCTGCAGTTTGTAAAGACTTGCTGAGCATAGTATTCAGTTCAGTTCAGATTCTTTATATATAGCACCAAGTCGCAGCAGAAGTCATCTCAGGACACCGAACAGAAACATTCACACGCAAATAAATTCAGTTATTAACTTTATTTATCCAAGCTAGGGTAGCCAGCAGATCATAAGCATCAAAGCCCAAAGGTCTCAGGTGGAAGCACAGTGATGGTCAACATGGAGGATGTTTAAAAATGTCCTGACTCGATGCTCTGCATCCGTTAGAGTAGCACAGATAAACACCGATGAAAGAAAACGTTAGTGCGTGTGATGGACTGCACCGTATGTTTCACATCACATGTTCTGACATCTATTGGATTTTACCTGTGAAGTTTTGTGACTCCATTCAAAGAATAAGCAGTCCCAAGTTATTCCATCTCACCAGGTTGTGTTGCTGCAGACCATAAACAGACGTATAAACTCCTTGACTGTGTGCCGTTTCCCAGCAGGTGTCTCTAAATCACATTTTGCTCTGAAAATAGAGGCTGAAAAGAAGAAAGCAGAGGCTGAAAAGAAGAAAGCAGAGCTGTGGTTGGTGATTAAACCACAAGAGGCAACGGTAAAACAGTTGCAGCTCGACTCTTGGCCTCAACCGATCTGAACATGAGTTTTATTCTTTTTTTGTAAAATAAATATATTTATGTTATTAGTTTCATCAGAAGCGTCTGGAGGCTTGTCAGCAAAAAAAGTACAAGTGGCAAAATAAAAAGTTTAAAACCCTAGTTCTTAACCGCACACGGAGGGAAAACTTGTCTCTGTATGATGTTCAAGCAGAAAGAAATAGATCAAGCTTCAATCAAAACGTGCACGTTTTGTGAAACGTCTTGTGACATGCACATTCAGTGGTGCTTGAAAGTTTGTGAACTCTTTAATTTTCTATATTTCTGCATCAATTTCACCTAAAACATCATCAGATTTTCACACAAGTCCTAAAAGTAGATCAAGAGAACCCAGTTCATCAAATGAGACTAAATATTAAACTTGGTCGTTTGTTTATTGAGGACAATGATCCAATATTACAGATTAGTGGTAAATTATGTGAACCTCTGGGATTATCAGTTACTCTGAAGGTGAAATTAGAGTCAGGTGTTTTCAATCAATGATGATGATCAGGTGTGAGTGATCACCCTGTTTGATCTGAAGAACAGGATCTACCAACGTCTGATCTTCACAACATGTTGGTGGATCATGCAGGAACAAAGGAGGTTTCTGAGAAGCTCAGAAGAAGAGTTGTTGATGCTCATCAGGTTGGAAAAGGTCACAAAACATCTGTAAAGGGTTTGGACTCCACCAATCCACAGTCAGACAGATTGTGGACAAATGAAGGAACATTCAAGACCATTGCTCCCTCCCCAGGAGTGGTGGACCAACAAAGATCTCTCCAAGAGCGAGGAGTGTCAGTGAGGTCACAAAGGAGCCCAGGGTCACTTCTAACAACTGAAGGTCTCTCTCACATTGATGTTGATGTTCATGAGTCCACCATCAGGAGAACTCTGAACAACAGGGTTGAAGGAGAAACCACTGCTCTCCAGAAAGAACATGCTGCTCGTCTGCAGTTTGTTGAAGATCATGTGGACGAGCCAGAAGACTGTTGGAAGAATGTTTTGTGGACAATGAGACCAAAGTAGAACTTTGTTTTAAATGAAAAGAGTTATGTTTGGAGAAAGGAGAACATCATTCCTGCAGAAGAAGCTTATTCTATCTGTGAAACATGGTGGTGTTAGTATCATGGTATGGGCCTGTTCTGCTGCATCTGGACCAGGACTTCTTGCCATCATTGATGGAACAATGAATTCTGAATGATATCAGAGAATTCTGAAGGAAAATGTCAGAACATCTGTCCATGAACTGAACCTCAAGAGAAGGTGGGTCATGCAGCAACAATGACCCTCAGCACACAAGTGGTTCTACCAAAGAACGGGTCAAGAAGAACAAAGTTCATGTTCTGGAATGACCAAGTCAAAGTCCTGACCTTCATCCAATCCAGATGTTGTGGAAGGACCTGAAGCTGCAGTTAATGTGAGGAAACCATCATCTAGAGGTGAAGCTGTTCTGTACGGAGGAATGGACTAAAAGCACTGGGGGGGGTCACACCAGATACTAAAAGCAAAGGTTCACATACTTTTACCACTAATCTGTAATATTGGATCATTGTCCTCAATAAATAAAATACCAAGTTTAATATTTAGTCTCATTTGATGAACTGAGTTCTCTGGATCTACTTTTAGGACTTGTGTGAAAATCTGATGATGTTTTAGGTGAAACTGATGCAGAAATATAGAAATTTCTAAAGGTTTCACAAACTTTAAGCACCACTGTGCTGTATGTGGTGACATTAACGATGCGTTCTCGTGATGTATAGTGCATGTGTGTTGGATTGAGCACAGAGTACTGCAGCAGTAGATGCCATGTGCTGCTTTGTAGCGGTGTTTTCGTGGCATCTTCTTTGTCTTTGACGTTGCAGCAGAACGTGTGCGTCCTTCAGCAGCGCCTTGTTTCAGTTCCTCCATCTGAAAGTCAGTCGCTGGTCAACATCTCACCATGGTCTTACCACCACCTTCTGGCTCCTTTTCTTGCTGCTCTCTGATGCTCGAATCTGGGAAATCTCACTCTGGCAGTTTGTCTTCTGGTGTTCTTGTCTTTAAAGTCTGAACTGAACCACAACAGCAGCTCAAGCTTCAGTTTATTTCAGCTTCGTGTTTGTGGAATGAACGACAAACAGAAAATGTTTGTTGAATATTATTGAACACATCATACGACAGGTAGCGCCAACCTCATGACATCATGAACAACGTAGTAGTTACACAGTTCCTCTGCCAAGAACATAAAGAAATGAGCTGATGATACACATCTCTACTTACTGAAATGAGAAAAACAAGCACTGGCGACGCCTCTTACACGTAAAAACCCCAGAAGGACACGACAGCAACATAGTGCAGCCAGATCGTTAGCAGAGCGTAGTATGAGATCGTTTTTATTGGGTCACTGCTACATAATTGATGTTATGGTTTATTTATGTCAGGCAAATGTCATCTTTCATTGTTGCTTCTTAATTTCTTCACATGTCCAATAAATCCATAATTCTTGTGTAGATGACGCTGTGTACGTCAGGACAAAGATGAAATGTGACGTTATATTTTACAGCCACAAACTGTAACTCAATACACCATAGAAACTCCACATGCACAACAGAGAGCGTAACACTTTGTGCACCTAACTGTTGTGTGTTGCGTGTAAAAACAAGCTGTACGCCGATGTGCTCCATCGCTGAGGGAGATGAATGTTTCTAGTGTTTGACATGAGGGTTTTTCTGGACTGGAGTTGAACAGAGACTTAAGTAAACTTAATATTTTTGGTATAAGATGTTCAGGAGTTACACTGTGTATAGGAGTAGAGATAGTTTATTTTTATTTATGTTTGTTTGTTTGGCTGAGGCAGCGCAGAGTGGCAGATCCTGGTGAGTGTGGCCAATGGTGGCCTTGGCCACCATAGATTATTCTTTGGCCACCCCAGTCATTTGAGGAAACTATACTCTTGAGCAATATTAAGACAGACATTTAAAGCAGCAACCATCTTGGATTTTGACGTAGCAACCCACTTTTCAAAAGGAACCTTTCTTATGCATGCAGCCATACAGCTCACAAAATCCATGAATGGACGGACGGACGGAGAGTATTTCCAGTTCCCTGTCTTCTCTCCGTGATGGGACCAAACAAAGATGAAACCAAACACAGAGTAACCAGCATGCTGGAAAACTACTGTGTTGATACTTCCTGAGATAACATCAGTGGAGTTGTTCCTGGTGGGGGGGGGGGGGGGTGATGTAGGGCTTCACCTGCACATTTTCAGGAGCTGACCCTTCCAGGCTGCTACGACTCCACAGCACTACATGGAGGAGCCCTGAGATAAACATGGGATTAATCGGTGCTATCTTAAAGAAGATGTACTACAAGCCTTTGCTTCACTTTGGATAATAGATGTGGATGTCTTTGGAGAGGCAGTGTGGAGTAAAAGGATTAGCCTTGTGAAGGGGTTGAACCAGAGACCTCTGTGTCACGTGGTGTTTTTTGTTCATCAGTGCTCAGAGAATTCACACGTGTTAAAGTTTCTTCAAGAGGACATTCTGTAGGCCTCACGTCGGGGAATAACTTCTTTCATCTCATTCTTTTTCCTCTGAGCTTCTCAGGAACAGTTTGGAGTTTACAGAACACAAGTGGAAGGCGGCAGTGGTTTATCTGCAGCTGCAGTCCAGTGGTCATCGGGTCAGCCATCAGCTCTGCTGGAAACAAGATCCAAGCCTGAAAAGGTTTTCAGACTCAGAGTGGTAGGAGCGAGGAGTAAGTCACGATAAGGCCTGGACGCCCCGCTTAGCCTTCCAGTAATACTCCACCAAGGTTCTGGCTGGCTTTGCACGGGCTGAGGTGCTAGCAGAGGTGGGGGGCTGAATAATGCCAGGGCTAAAAACGTCCAAGATCGATTCGTCTTTGTGTGGAAACAACTGATTCCTCTCGTTGGAAGAACACAACTGTAGATTTAGTCAGATCTCAAATGAAAAGAAACTGTCTCCCTGAAAAGATCAGGTGCAAATTTATCGTATTTTTTCCACAAAAAATCTTTTAAATCCAATGATCCAACATTCTACATGTATTTCTCTTGTACTTTTACTTCCATTCACGTTTCTTTTACTGAGTAAAAAGGTCGTGGGGACATTTTTCTTCTTCTGCTGTCACAGGAAGAGTTTGTTTGTGAACCCCCGATGATAACTCGGCACACCTCCAAGATGTTTGTGATGGAGGGTCAGGAGGTCAGCCTGCGCTGCAAATCCATCGGGGATCCTGAACCTTCGACTCACTGGGTCAGTCCTGACGGGAAGCTGATCGGAAACACGTCCAGAACCATCTGCTATGAAAACGGTTCACTTGACATCCTCAAGGCCTCCGTCAAGGTAGACACATTCAAGGAGTTGACTCGTGTTTCATGTTATTATTTTTCTTGCCATTAGTTTGTTTTTCGGCTTGTAGAACTCAAAAAATACTTTGCGCTGATGCAGTGATTCCCAACCCTGTTCCTTGAGGAACACCATCCTGCATGTTTTAGTTTCCACCTGATTCACTGATGTAATTACTTCTTCTCATTCTGCAGAAGCCTGGTAATCTCCCATTTATTAAAATCAGGATTATTGAGCATGCATCAGGATAAAATCAGGTGTGCCTTAGCAGGAAACAACTAAAACATGCAGAATGGTGTTCCTCAAGGACCAGGGTTGGGAACCCCTGTATTAATGAATAACTGGACATTCTGTTTGGTTTAACACACTCTGAAGCTGTAACAACAACTAAATTAAAACAACAGAGGAGTATTAAAAGGCTTCAGTAGAGTTTCAGTTTCAATTTCTGGTCATTGTAGTTGTTTAAACATGGGTACAATTAGGCCTGTCGCGATAAACAATAAATCAATTAATCGCATGATTAATGAAAATTATCGACCTCATTTTCATTTATCGGCTTTATCGTTTCTTCATGTCTCTCTCTTTCTGAAGACACTGGATGACAAAAGGTTCAACTCCGGTGCTCTTCACTGACCCCTCCCTTTCTCTTTTCTTTTTAAAATAAATTTTAACGTCCAAAATTGCGTTTTTTGACATTAAAAGCAGCTAAGCTGAGAAGCTAAGATACGAGCTAAACTAACAGGCTGACCTCAGGGAAAACCTCCGTCTTGTCGAAAATTCGCGGTTGAAACTCGTGCCTTCGTCTAAAAAGTTGTTTTTCTCTGAAAAAAGAAGCTGAGAACTTGTTTATTGATTTTTTTAATTAAAAGCTTTGTGTGAAAAATGCTAAAGAGCTCAAACCACCGAGCATCCGCCATTTTGAGAACCGAAGAGAGACAGCCCATGTCATGTCAAGGTGCCTCCCTCCCATTTTTCTTAGAGACACGCTGCTCGCTCCCTCACTGTCCATCCTTCGGTTCAAACAGTCTTATACTGACATCCAGTGGTCACAAAAGGTACTACACACAAAAATTACCCAACATTTCTTCTTGAATTTTTTTTCAAACAATATTATTGTTTATCGCAATCATTTCTGAGACAATTAAACGCCCAGCAAAATTTATTAGGTACAGTCACTGATTAAACATGTTTTCTTCTTTGTTTTGCTCTTTTTAAGGATTCTGGAAAGTTCACTTGCATAGCGTCCAACGCAGCTGGTGAGGCCACCGCCCCTGTCGAGTTGGTCGTCAACCCTTCCCCGCACTTCGACCCCAAAGTGGAACTAGATCCGGGGCCTTCAGACATCCCAACGTCCATCAAATCCAACGTGAGCGGAGGCCATCCCAGGTCCGACCAGCAGAGGGTCAGTGTGTCGGAGCTAACCTCCAGCTCCGCCACCATCAGATGGCCGCCTCAAAACCACATCCCAGGAGTCCGCATGTACCAGATCCAGTACAACAGTTCTACAGATGACATACTCATTTACAGGTAAGACTGGCAGAGTGTGTGTGTGTGTGTGGGGGGGGGGGGGGGCATGTGAAAACTTCATTTGAAATTTGGATCTAGAGCCTTTGATGAAGACTTTATCAGACAGTGTTGAGCATTTAAACTAAATTATGAGTGCCTGTTCCTCTCATCATCGTCTGTTTTTCACGTCGGTCTCACCAGTTATCCTGTCCTTGTCCTGGCATCCAGCCAGAATAAAATCTATTGGCTTGTGTCTGTAGGATAAGAATAATGATGTTCTTTGTTTCTTGTTTAAGACATGGCTTTATGATACTCATTTTATTGCTGAAAGTAATTGCATTTATTAATTTTTTTACTCATTTGTTTTATTCAAGGGGCGACACAGTGACTTAAATTGAACTACAGTAGGAAAGTCCCGGGTTTGAATCTTGTCGGGACTCCTTGGTGCACTTTGCCTACGTGGGTTTTTTACTCAGATTCCCCAACAGAGCGCCTCCTGAGACGTTCCTAAATGCCTGATGTGCATGGACACGAGTTCATCGCTTCTGTTTAGGTGTTGTTTTAACCGATGATTCAAAGGTCAGTGTTGAGTCAGTGAAGGTCTGATAACTGGACTAAAATGTGTGAAAAGCCGCCAACGTCCGTAGAAAGAAATTGAGAGACGTTCAGAGAACTCGTTATCAAGACTGCAGAAATTAAATGACAAAACGTCTGACTTCTTTGAAGCATCATACAAAAATAACGAGCTGGATCTGGAGTTTCATTAAGAACAGATTCAGCTCTCAAATTAAATTTTGTTGTTTCCGAGCCTCGTGACTGCACAGGTTTAAAAAAATGTTTTTTATGTACCGTATTTTTTGCTGTATAACTCGCACCTTTTTGCATAAATCGGCATGCCTACAACTTATACAGCGAAGCGACTTATTTATGTTTTCTCCATATTTATAACCAAATTTTTTTCTGAGATCTGACAATTTCATTCATTCTGACATGGAAAATATTGAACACTACCATTTTAAGCCACTGGAGGGCAGTCGAGTAATCTGGCAAGCCAAGTGTCTCATTAATAGGTAAAAGTGGCTATTAATGAGACATTTGGCTTGCCATACCAAGCACCTTCGTCTTGCTCTGGAACTCCAGGAGCAAACATCAAATCAGCTTCATTTCACTGCGACGCCCAGCTGATTTGACCACTGAAGTGCATTTATTAAGGAAACGTTAAACTGACACATTTACTATAATGTCGAGCAAACAAATAATTGTTTTAAGTGTTAATCTTGTTAAATTCTTGTTAAAGTCCTCCCGTGCACGCTCCGGCGGCTGCCATTTGGCAGCCAATCGATTTTTGGCACAACACGGGCCCACATTTCTGGGCAGTCGGCGGTGATGCATAATAGATGCAACGTGTACGGCGGCAGGTACGGTATGTTTTTTATTTGACACAACATTCAGTATTTTGTAAAAAATAAAATAAAGAGCAGGAAACTGCCTTAAATTAAATCTCATAGTTCTGTTTAAATAGATGCTCTTTGTTACCAGATGGACTGAGAGCTTTACCTTAGTCAGGTAAATATGTTGTCATGTTTTGTGCAGGCTGCATTTTTAATTAAAATAAAAATTATATATATTTTACCGCGCAGGCAGCAGCTAAAGTGCTCAGTGTCACATACGGCAGCCGTACTGGAGGTCTGCAGGTCGCTGCAGCAACAACTGCTGACTTTGTCTCCACTGATGAGAGCAGACTGCTAATTTACTGCCCGCCACGCAGGGAAGTGTTTGATCAGCGTTCACGCTCACACCAACTAATTGTTTTGTCTTTAGCTCCAGTTGGCTTTGAAGGAAAAATGCCACATGGGTGCATAACCTAATTTCCTCTGGTGGTGTTGTGTTTGAGCTGCAAACGTTGGCAAAACTCACTTTGAGGAAACATTCATGGGCTTACCAAGCATCTGAAAAAGATTGGAGATCGATTGATTTGAATCACAGCCGTCACCTGGAATGGCGCTGATCTCCAGAGTGGAATCAAAGCTATTAACCTCAAAAAGTGTTCTCACTAAGAAGTTCCTTTTCTCAAACAGCGTTCCTTCATGTGACCAGAGGTCATAACGTCACAAGATGCAGCTGTGGTTGTGTGAGGACACTGAGAGCACTCGGAGAGATGTGCAGATTATGGTCCTCAGACAAACTGACATATTTTAATCATGCCAGATTACACTCGGTGCAGACGCCCTCCTGAACAGCAGGTGTCGCCACTGAGGGGACGATAGAGCTACATTTAAAAATGACACTAGGGCTGTGTCCCAATCCAACGGCTGCATCCTTCGAAGGACCCGGCCTTCCCAGTCGACGTAGGTCGGGTCCTTCAAAGACCACGTAGACCAGAAGTTAGCGGCTGTGAATTGGGACAGGTCTAGCCTTCAAAGTTACGTCGGCGTATGTCCTGTCGCCTAGCAACCGCGACAGCGCTCAGCCGAAAAAAGAATGGAGATCGAAACATTTTTAAGTTTTTGTACTGCTTTTTTAATTCTGGAAGTCACACAGGCAGCTCGTCGTTCAAACACAAGGTTCAACTCGTCTTAGAGGATCTTTGATTCTTTCAGTGTTTGCAGTTGAGTTTTGTTCAGCTTTACAGAAGAACAACAAAGTTCATGCTCAATCATCCAGGTATCAAATCCAATAATTGTCAGTCAGGTCATCTGGACAGTTTCTTTTTTATAGAGACGTTTCGCCCTCTATCCGGAGGGCTTCTTCAGTACAGAAGAACGTCACGGTCTTGGGAAATAGTGGGAGTTACAGCAGATGGACACCAGAGCATGAGAACTTTCAATATGAATTGATGAAAATACAAACTGTTCGTATATATTTGATATGAATCGGTTTTGTAAACGTGGCATTGAACGGTTCTTGTTGCAGATGTTAAATATACAAAGACTGTTTGTGGTTTGATAGAAGACAGCTGGACTCATCTGAGGGTTCACACCAGCCCTGATCAGTCCGCTTTAATCAAACTAGTCTGTTGCCTAGGAAGTCTGGTTTGTTTGGGGAGGTGTGAATGCGCAATCGAACGCTGGTGTGGACCAAAAAAGCGAACTCTGGTCCGCCTAAAAACCAAGGTCTCGGTTCGGTTGTAGTGAACTCTGGTGCGGTTCGAATGCAGTGTGAATACAAGCGGACCGGAGACCGCTCCAAAAGCAGGAAGTGGAGTACAGCGCAGGGCAAACAAACGTGCATTTCTCTGACCTCATACGGAGCCGTCAGCCGCCTTGTGTGAAAAACAACATCCTCCATGTCTTCTGCCTCTTCTCCTGCTCATGATGAGTCCATTGCTGAAAAATGACAAAACAGAACTCCTGAAACCGCTAAAAATTGATGCCGCTCCATTTTTGTTTTTATTTCCTGAAGAAGTCGTCTGTTCTTCAGAGGTTTTTGTGTCGTTTCCTTCAGTAGTTCTTGGTGCAGCGCCCCCACAGGCGAGCGGGGGAACAGGTCGACTGACTCAGTGCAGTGTGAATGAGAACCGCACCAGCTGACAATGTAAACAAATGTTCTGAATGTGGTCCCCAATAGAACCGAGTCCACCGGACTATCAGGTGTGAAAACGACGTTTATTCACATCGTGTGGGGGTCCAGGTTTATCAGTTTTTGTTAAAAAAGGATCGGGTCACATGAGTCTCAGAGCCGCCCCTCCATCCGGAGTTGTTCTGGCTGTCGTTCATCGAGGCCGACAGGTGAGCCGTTTGGTTCAGGTGTGGGGGGCTGTGGGTTTTGTAACGTCAGTGTTGTGCAAACCTCCATGTACATAAAAGTGACAGCGTGAACTGACGCGACCTCACCGTGTTATCAACCTGCTTCAAAGAATTAATTTGGTGGAGAAATGAACCATGACGCTGGAAAGGTTAGCTCCGTCTGTGTCGATAAATGTGCTTCGAGCTATAGCTGGATTCATCAACCACTCAGCACAAAATGTTTTACTCATCTGGAACAATTTAAGCATTTTAGAGATTTTTGACGGTTTCTTTTTGTTTGGAATAAGTTACCTGCAGCAAATTGGGTTTGTTTTAGGGAGCGCACCTGAGATTAGACCCGTCCCCAGGTTCTCTCCAGCGTTTTATTCAGAGGAATCAAACTCTGCGTACAAGAAATAATTTGATGTTCAGTCTGTTTCCTTTTGTTGTTGATTGGATTCAGATCTGCTCTGAAACACAACAAAGCTCCGGCTCACAGGAGGAAGGTTTGACAAGAAAAACGTCATCCTGAAAAACCCTGCACAGAAATGAGATCTGCAAGACGACGGCCATGAAACTCCCCATTGTTTAACAAAAGGAGGAGGATAGATATGGTAGAAGCACTTGCAGCACTTCAACTAGGAGGTAATGGAGATGAAGGAAAGTAGATGAAGTTTAATGACGATGGCAGACAAATGTAAGCTTTTCAACTTTGATACTTAATGAAGAAAAGTGTTCAGGGTGACGAATCTTTACAGCAGCACTTGATAAATTTTACATTAAATATAAATTGTACTTCTGTCTTACAAAGCATAACTGTCCAAGTCCATAAACGTTAGACTTTGCACTTAAAGTTGTGCATTTCTCAGGAAGTGAAGGAGCAGCTGGGCTTCCACCAGCCCCTCCGTCCAGCAGCTCGAGGGTCGCCTTGTGATCACCAGATGTGACTCTTCGAGTCTGTCTGAGGCTCGAGAGCGGGCCTTCTGTCAGCCCACCATTCGGAGTGACCGCTGAATGCTCTCAGCACCATTTAGGCTGCTCGTCACCTAGCAACTCGGTCCAGAATGCATAATTGAGTGTTATTATGAAGCGTTTTCAGGGCTGACAGATGACGGCTTGAAACAGGCCCAACTGCAATAATTCTCATTTTAACCAGCAACAATGACGCGCTGGTGACCACTTTCTAACTCTCAAATCAAGAGAGCCCTTTCAGAGGGCTGAAATGGATCACAGCAGAAAAACACTGA
>NC_056503.1:49633841-49641237 GCF_014905685.2 Nematolebias whitei
AGATATTTGCTGCTATTTCTGAGGTGGTTGGAATAAAATTGACCCTAATCCCCTGAGTGTCTTGTTTGGGTCTCTTCTGCAGGGCCCCCCTTAATCCCATCTCTGGGTAATTTTCTGGCTTTCTTACCTTTATTGCTCGGACAGTGATACTGCTTAAATGAAAAGTACCTCACCCCCCCTCTTTTTTGCACTGGCTCAGGGATGGAGTTAAACGACTACATATTTTTAAAAGTCGATTTCGACGAGTCGACGACGTCATAGGAACTCAAGACACTATATCATATTTGCAAATATATTTATATATATATATATATATATATATATATATTTATTTATTCATATATAAATTAGGGGGGGGGAGTCATTTATTGTTAACAAAAAAAAAGAACAACAAAACATCAGGAGTATGTTTATGCTCCTACCATTTATTATGTTGCAAATAAGTCAAAGGAAAAGAAAAACTATTATCAAGCTGCAAAAATTTCTGCTGATTTTAGTTTTATTTTATTTACAGCGGGGGAGGGGGTGCAACTAGTCGTCGCGATATATAAAAACTTGGGATTGTCTAGAATCGACTAGTCGACTAGTCGACTAATCGATCGGTCTATTCAACTCCTACTCAGGGATCTTGTTTTTTCCTTAAACTTGAGAACGTCAGGATGTCGCTGCATGGCTCTCCTGAGCAAGTCACACGTGTTTATCAACCAGTGCAACCGTTGCCTAAACTTAAACTATTATTTATTTGTTTCTTACCTTTGTATAACTTTATATGTTGACGAGATCAGGCGCTTTTCTTTTTGTCTCGTATCTTTTTTGTTGTCGAGAGTTGAAGCTGCTCGTTTGTGTGTTTTTCCTCGTTTTTATTCACTGTGTTCATGTTTTTCTTTTGTATGTGGGCTAAAAAGAAAAATGTCAAAATAAAAGTTTGAAAAAAATAGATGAATGAACTCGTTTCGTGCTCTTTTCATTAACTTAAAGAGAAGATTTGGTAGAAAAAGTTAATTTGTTAAAGTAAATGTGTTCTGTCAGTTGACCAGAACTGACTGGGTTTGATTAAAGCAAACTGCTCCTCTCTGGGTAAATTTGTTCATCAAGGAGCTCAGTCTCAAAATATTGCTCTCAAACTACTTAAATAAATTAAAAGAAACGCTTCTCGTTAATCTTATCTGCTTCTTAAATATTTCCAATATTCTGTGTTGGAGCTGCAGATTGGATCGCTTGAGTTTAATCAGCTTCTGTCTTTAATCGCTGTGAACAAGTCAGATTCTTGATGCAACCGTCAGATAACTTTATTTATTTTCAGCTGCTGAACAAATGAACCGGAGGCTCCCGTGTTTCATGTGAACAACAAAAATTAATAGAAGAGCCGGAGTCGCTTTCCTCCATCAGGCAGACGCAGTTTTATAGAAGTGTGTTGGTTTCACAGGATGTGTAGCTGAGCCAGTGAAGCGATCAAACCGACAACTTTTCCTCCCGAGGAAATAAGAAATATATGCTTCTGTGTCCGGCAGGTGCTGGTTCTCCTCCGTGTCCATTAATAATGGAGCGTAAAAGAAGCGGGCCCTCTCCTTCATTCAGAATATGAACACAGAGCGGCCGATGTTCAATCTAACCCCATGATGACTTGGATTTAGTGTCACGCCTCGTGAAAAATCCAAAATGGCTCCATTTCATTTGGGCCGTGGCCAATGCATTATTCACAACGCTGCCACGAGAGAACGGAGAGGCGCCGCTTCTGCCCGTTTTCCTCTCTAAATCCTGCGTGACGTTTGTCCTTTTTCCCATCATTACGACCACTGCATTATTCACAAGTCTTAAATGATGCACACTGTCTTCCCGGCATATTTAAATGGCAGTTTTCTCCGATCAGTCATAAATTTCATTATGCAGGATTCTAACTTGTTCTGTGCCCAAGGCAAGAGTAATATGGAGCATAAAGCTTTAGCATAAAGAATAACCTTGACAGGCTGTGAATGTAGCCATCCATTCTTCTGAGATCTTCAGACCAGCAGGCATTCAAAGGGAATGAAAGTAGATTTATTCAACTATCTGTCTTCTGCAAAAATAATTTTAATGTCCGTGGTTTGAGGGCCTTTGTAAACGGCTGTAAAATCTCTTTTTTAATGGCCCTTTTTTTTAAGACATCAACAAAGCCATTGCTTTTTATTTACTGCTCCAACTACCCCTGTTGGAACGGAGAGCTTGACTGAACCTCAGGGTTGGATATAAAACGTATCCTTACATTATCGACTTACTTAACAAAAGGAGCCGCACATGGGCCTGTCACGATAACACGTTTAACTGGGCGATTAATTGGCTCAGAAATTATTGCGATAAATATTGTTTGAAATTTGACAAGAATTGGTAATAACTGTCAAATTTAAGAAGAAATGTTGGTAAATTTTTGAGTGTAATACAATTTTGTGACCACCAGGTGGCAGTATAAGACTGTTTGAATGAAGAATGGATAGTGAGGGAGTGAGCAGCGTGTCTTTTTAAGGAAAATGGGAGGGAGGCCCCTTGACGAGACATGGGCTGTCTCGCTTCGGTTCTCAAAATAGCAGACGCTGTATGTGGTTTGAGCTCTTTAGCGTTTGTCACACAGAGCTTTTAATAAAAAATCAGTAAACAAGTTCTCAGCTTCTTTTTACACAAAGGCACGAGTTTCAACCGTGAATGTTGGAGCTTCGACAAGACGGAGGTTTGTTTCCTGAGGTCGGCCTGTTAGCTTAGCTTGTAGCTTAGCTGCTATCAACGATCCAAAAACACAATTTTGGACGATTAAAATGGATTTTAAATAGAAAAGAGAAAGGGAGGAGTCAGTGAAGAACACCGGAGTTGATCCTTTTGTCATCCAGTGTCTTCAGTAGAACGAGATATGAAGAAACGATAAAGCTGATAAATGAAAATGAGGTTGATAATTTTCATTAATCACGCGATTAATTGATTTATTGTTTATCGCGACAGGCCTAATCCTTACATTATCTACTTACTTAAAAAAGGAGCCACAGAAAAACAGGAGAAGATGTTTAACCCTTGCAAAGGCAGACAGTCATGAAACAGGCTTGTACAGATGTTCAAAGTTACATGTTAAGAGCCTCGTCATGAGAATCTACAGCCGGGCAGTGAGCAGGAAGTGTTTTTTAATATAATACACGGTTATCAGCTCCTCCTCCAGCTGTGTCAGGCTCCTCTCTGAGAGAGAAAAGAACTCTCTGACCTCACACACATGGTAACAGTTTCACATTAGCAGTGATAAACGCCCATAAACCTTTACCTAAAGTCCCCTGACACAGACTCTGAGTTGTGGAGTACTTGTTCACCTGTACTGAGTTGCTAAGGGGGCTTGGGAGCCTGACTGTCCAGTCTGCGTGAGTTACGTGGATTTGGAGAAGTTTACAACCCTGTCTGGGTGCTGGGATCGCCTTAACTGATCAAGCTGTGCTCAAACTCAGCGAAAAGTCGACCTTCTGGTGGGAGTGGGACTTTTCCAGAGCTGAACCTTGTTTGTGGCGTGGATAGGATGCAGCCTGGTTGGGGAACCTCATCTCTGCCTTTTGCAGACCATGTGGTTCTATTGTGGATTTGTTGCATTGTGAGGTCCCGCCCAGCCCTGGTCCACCCGGCTCAGGTCTTCCCCGGCTCTGCGCAGCCTTGGTTGTGTTTGCACGTGGGCAGGATCATCGAAGCAGAGCGCTCGAGGCTCACGAGTCAATTTTCACAACAACAATGGGAAGCGTGGAGCTCCTGCTGTTCGTCCTTCTTTCTGTCTTCAGAACAAGTTCTAACAGAGCCAGAGAAGGCTGCAGCTGCTGGAAGAAACTGCAGAAAGATTCATGAGCGTGCACGAGGCCACACAGAGGCACCATGCTGATGCAGGAGAACAAGACGACGTACGAAGATAAGCTAATGCTAGCTAATGCTAGCTCGTTTACAGTCGATTGAGAAGCTGCACGTACAACCGGGGCAGAGCACCGATCAATGGCGTCGCTGTCGGTTCTTTGTTCTTCAGGTTCTGCATCAAAGTGTGAACGAGAACAGATTATTCACTTTGACCTTGAAAGAACGTAAATAATCAAATGAGTGGAATTACTGCAGGACAGCCATGTTCTATTATTATTATCAAATAATTTCATTTTATTTAAATCATTATTTAATTCAATAATTGTTTTAAGACAGAAGTCTGAAGACTGCTGTTGTTTTGTCCTCCATCTTTCTTCTCTTTCGTCTCCTCCCTTCTTTTTCGTGTCTGGTTCGGGGGATTATCTTGAAGGTGGCTCCAGATTTAATCCTTATTTTCAATCTCTTGAACAGGCAGATAAACTGCACGTAATGAAACGGTCAAATCTCACCTCCAGACAAAGGAAGTGGACGTGAAACTCCGTCAGCCGGTCTGTGCTCAGAGGAAACGACGAGAGAGACTCTCGGCTACTACCACACCACATTTTAGCTCATTGTTTGTCAAAGTGACTGAGTTGTAGTCGTGTTCGGGGTGAGTAGCTGTGTCGGCCATCTTAATATTGAACCCAAACGTTTATCGTCTGTAAACCTCTTGGATCAGACCGGCTCCATCTCTCGGTGTTTTGGGTGAAATCTTGTTTAAATCCGCGTGAGAGCTCAGATTATCCCACTACTTAATAATTAATAAACTTCATAATTCTACTTGTTCTTATAGTTTAATTTAAAGGCTTTCATGTGCTTCATTGTTTTCTGTTTCTTTTTATTTTATGTGCAGCACTTTGGCAAAAGTCTGCTATTTTTAAATGTGTTGTATAAATAAATTAGATTTGATATCTGTCCACTGGTTTAAGAGATATTTTACTAACAGACAGGCAAACAAATACATCCACACAGACACATAATTACTTACCTTGCAAAGTACGAGGCAATAATAAATAAATACATGTAGCAGCAAGAAATCTGAACCTTTTAAATATATTTTTCTAACTTAAAACGCTTAACATTTAAACAAAAATGTGTGTTCTTATAAAGTAAAATGGCTGTTTTCGGTTCTTGGACTTTTTATTATTATTATTTTATGAGGCTGAGTAATAAAGTCCTCCATGCTCAGAGAAGCTTCTGGCTCCGGTTGTTCTGGAGACTTTTTGGTGAAACTTCCCGTTGGTTTCCAGCGCTCTGAGGATCAACGCTGCTCGTCTCTCTCCGTCTCTTAACGAGCTCTCAGGTGTGAACTGATTGAGAGGCGGCGCCTCAGTCCAGCTCTGCGGCAGCTTCGTTGGACGTTCCTCTTCAGAGAGCGGCTCTCTTGGCTCAGATTTCTGCTGACTCAGCAGCAGGTCCTGGTTGTAACAGCTGCACCACCTCTGGACCTTAATAAGACGATAATAAGATTGTGTTAAATACTGAGCATAAAGGATGAACTGCAGCTCCACAAGCAGCTCCCTGATAACGCTGTTCAAAGAAACTTTGACCAGTGTTTAAATAAATATACAAAGTACTGTAGCTCATGTATTGTATAATTACCGTATGTTCCGCCGCACACGTATCACCGCCCTATAAGCCTCATCAGTCCAAAAATGTCTAATAAAGTGGAAAAATCCATAAATACGTCGCATCTATTACACGTCACCGCCGACAACCTGGAAATGTGGGCCGGTGTTGTGGCAAAAGTCGACTGACTGCCAAATGGCGGGAGCGTGCACGGGAGGACTTTATCAAGAATTTAACAAGATTAACACTTAAAAATAATTATTTGTTTGCTCGACATTATAGCAAAGTTGTGTCTCAGTTGAGCTTTAACTTAATGAATGCACTTTGACATGAAATCAGCTGCACGTCTCCGGGGCGGCGCAGAGACATGAAGCTGATTTGACGTTTGCTCCAGGCGAGCTGGACGAAGGTGGCTCTGTATGGCAAGCCGATTGTGTCATTAATAGCCACTTTTACCTATTACATGACACAACAGCATGCCATACTTCTCGAGTGCCATCTAGTGGCTGAAAATGGTAGTGTTCAATATTTTCAGTCAGAATGAATGAACATCATATCTCAGTCAAATATTGGTTTATAAATATTGGAAAAAAATCCATAAATACGTCCCTTCGATTGATACGTCGCAGGGCATGTGAATTATGAAAAAAACTGCAACTTGCAGGCCGAGAAATATGATACTGAACACCTTTTTATTATTATCCAGCTGTTTTTCATTTCCTTCACATTTCTGGTTTGATGATTTCCCTGCAGCTTCAGACAAAAACAGCCAAATCAATCAACACATGTAATCAAGCAGCTTGATCAGAAACAACGTGTGACATTTATTGGAAGTACCACAGATGTGTCTCACAGCTGCAGGACTGATGGGATGCTCTGAAATCCTCCCAGAGGTCCCAGTAAGCACAGACAAACTCCCATTGACTTCCAGTTCATTTATATATTTATTCAGTATGAAGTGAAGTCTGTTGACCTGCTCATATCTCCTTTAACAAGCTTAGGGCTTACAGATGTTTTAGCCTCAACGCGTCAAGTTTTTCTTTTCTACAATTTACAGTTTACACACAGCAACATTTTGTTTGAGGCTCACTTTCTACTCTGCACTTCTGTCTGCCTGTCTAATAATTAGGACTGCTGTGTGACTTTTAGACATTTTATCCTGAAAAGTTTCAACAAGTAAAACTAAATAACAGCCTGAGCAGGATTTAGGTTTTAAAGTTCAACCATTCCTAAAGAGCAGAACCTCAAATGCCCTTCAGAATAAGAGTCTTTTAATGTTTCAAAATTAACTTGGTTTTGTTCACGTCTGGCAACAATGGATGCTCTTCAACATGGCTTCAGAATCGTTCTGACTTTATTAACGGCTAAAGATAATGTGTTGAAATGGTTAACGTGACACAGGTTGTTGCTGCTGCTGCTCTTGGGTCAAGTGGTCCAGAACCGCAGGTCTACAGGCTCATTTAGTCCCTACATCTTCAGTTGGGTTTCAAGAGGCGTTTGTACAGATTTGTAAGATTTGAAGGTTTTCCAGAAATTAGAGAAAAATAAACAAATCTTTTTCAGGAGGAGACGACTGATGAAATTTATTATAACTTTAATTTAACCAGGAAAGTCCCACTGAGATCACAGACCTCTTTTGACGACTGATGAAAACATCTGGTTCCAGTGAAACGTCTTACTTTACTATAAACTGTTCTTCAACCAAACACATGTCCAACACTGAGACCTTTGACACACAGAACAGACCAGACCAGACCAGAATAGAATAGAATAGAATAGAATAGAATAGAATAGAATAGAACAGTGTTTGCTGTCATTTTATGACTCGTTCACAATGAGATTGATCAATTGATCTAGTTGATTCTTCACCATTTGTTTGGTTTATATATCCACTCATCATCCACCCATCATCCATCCATCATCCATCTGTCCATCCATCTGTCCA
>NC_056503.1:49641337-49658893 GCF_014905685.2 Nematolebias whitei
GTCTGTTTTCCAGTTTTTTCAGTGAGTTTTTCTTTCATTCAACATAATTTGCCCACGTCTGTGAACGACTGTTTGTCTTCATCAGCCTCTGGTGCTGCTTCTGAAAACTGTCAGGCTGTTTGTGGAGACGTGCGCTCACCTGGATCCAGACCCTGCGTCTCTCGTAGCTTTCAGCTGCGGGGCTCCGTCGGACCAGGTGTCGGCTGAAGTCTGGAGACGCGACAGGAAGCGAGGACCGTCTGCGTCCTAGCTGATCCTCAAACCCGACCCGAGCGCCAGGAAGGCAGCAGGAGCAGCAAGCCTCCGTCACGTGTGGTGGGGTGAAGCTGCAGAAAAAGGAACTCCTGAAACAGGTTTGATTCAGATTAATGAGAACGTTTGCTGCAATCCTCCGTTAATCTGAACCAGTTTGATAACCTGGACAAACATGATCTGGTTCTGCTGCCGTGTCTGATAACCCGACTCGTTCAGAACGTTTAATGTTTCATTGTTGGTCCGTCAGCCGACGTCACTGATTCAACCGGACCTTTCTGTTCCGTCTCTGGACTGCTCCATGTCCAACTGGTTCTGTTGGCTTTCCAGTCTGGATGTTGGTGAACTGAGGATCTGAACTTCTGCTGAAAGGACTTTTTCCTTGTGTCTGAAATAAAACTGGCTCTGCAGGGACACTACTGCCTAAAGACAGGCGAAAATATGTTTGTTAGCAAAATATCTTGTGAGCCAGTGGACGGGCCTGAAAGAAACTTGAGTCGTCACTGGACGAACATCTACAACTGGACCTTCAGGGGTGCTGACAGTGGCTCTTGGCCTGAACATCAGTGTCCGTTGGCGGCAGAAGCATTTATAATGTGTGGGGGGACACACTGGTGGGGGGTCTGGGGTCCTCCCCCAGAACTTTTTGAATAAAGTAGATGCCATTTCCTGCATTCTGGTGTATTTTAACAGGTTGTTAAACATTTACAGTGAGGAAAGTAAAGTATTTGAACACGCTGCGACTTCTGCCACTTAGAAATCATGGAGGGTCTGAAATGTTCATTTTAGGTGCACGAGAGACATGATCTAAAAAAATCTGAAAATTACAGTGCGTGATTTTTTAAATATTTTATTTGTGTTACTGCTGCAAATAAGTATTTGAACACCTGTGAACATCACTGTTAATATTTGGACCAGTAGTCTTTGTTTGCAGAGACAGAGGTCAAAGGTTTCCTGTAGTTCTTCACCAGGTTCACTGCAGCAGGATTCTGGTCCAGTCCTCCACAGATCTTCTCTAGATCACCAGGTTTCTGGGCGGTCGCTGAGAAACACGGAGTTTGAGCTCCCTCCAAAGATTTTCTACAGGGTTCAGGTCTGGAGACTGGCTGGGCCACTCCAGAACCTTGATATGTTCTAACGGAGCCACTCCTTGGTTCTCCTGGCTGTGAGCTTTGGGTCATTGTGATGTTGGAAGAACCAGCCACGACCCATCTTCAATGCTCTACACGGCCCCGGTCATCCTCTCCTTGATACAGTGCAGTCGTCCTGTCCCGTGTGCAGAAAAACACCACCAGAGCATGAAGCTTCCACCCCCATGCTTCACAGTAGGGACAGTGTTTTTTGGGATGGTGCTCATCATTCTTCGTCCTCCAAACACAGCGAGTGGAATTAAGACCAAAAAGTTCTATCTTGGTCTCATGTGACCTCAGAACTTTCTCCCATGACTCCTCAAATGGTCAAACTTCAGACGGGCCTGGACGTGCGCTGATTTAATCAGGGGAACCTTCCGTGCCACGCATGATTTTAAACTATGACGTCTTGGAGTAAAGCAACCATGGAACCAGTGGTGCCAGCTCTCTTCAGGTCATGGACCAGCTCCTCCGTGTAGTTCTGGGCTGATTCCTCACCTTTAGGATCACTGATACGCCACCAGGTGAGATCTTGCATGGAGCCCCAGTCCGAGGGAGATTGACTGTCGTGTTTAGCTTCTTCCATTTTCTAATAGTTGCTCCAACAGTTGATCTTTTCTCACCAAGCTGCTTGGCAGTTGCCCCGTAGATCTTTCCAGCCTTGTGGAGGTCTACAGTTTAGTCTCTGGTGTCTTTGGACAGCTCTTTGGTCTTAGCCATGTTAGTAGTTGGAGTCTCACTGATTGTGTGGTGGACAGGTGTCTTCATGCAGCTACCGACCTCAAACAGGTGCTTCTGATTTAGAATAAGAAGTGGAGGTGGAGTGGACTAACAGGTCTTTGAGGACCAGAACTGTTGCTGATTGACAGGTGATCAAGTACTTATTTGCAGCAGTAACACACAAATTATTTTAAAAAATCATACATTGTGATTTCCAGATTTATTTTTTTTAGATTACGTCTCTCGCATGCACCAAAGATGAACATTTCAGACCCTCCATGATTTCTAAGTGGGAGAAGTTGCAGGATGTTCAAATATTATTTTCCTCACTGTACGTTTGAGTAAACACTTGATTCAATAACTGTTTTAGAGCTCGACACAACAAGAAGTAGCGCTAAGCTAATGGTGCACAATACAGATGTGCTAGCTAAGATGTTACAGATGTAGCTGGACTCTCCCTTAGAGACAGGCTGAGAAGTTCAGTTATCAGGAGACTTGGAGTAGAACCGCTACTCCTCCATGTTGAGAGGAGCCAGTTGAGGTGGTTCGGACATCTATTAAGGATGCTCCTAGGGCGCCTGCCTAGGGAGATGCTTTGGGCATGTTTGACTTGGAGGAGACCCCCGGGGAAGACCCAGGACACGCTGGACAGATTACGTCTCTGGGTTGGTCTGGGAACACCTTGGGAGTCCTCCCAGAAGAGCTGGAAGAGGCTGTGGAGAGAGATGTCTGGACCTCCCTACTCAAGCTGCTGCCCCCGAGACCTGACTCTGGAAGAAGATGATGATGGATGGATGGATGCTGCTTTAATATCTCAATTACATTTTCTTTTAATGAAAAACAAACATTTCCAAGAAAAATATCTTTTTATTTCATTATAAATCCACATATTTGTGCCTATGAAAGCATAAAATTCCACATTTTGCATGTTCTGTTTTTTCCTCCTTACTGTGTTTTGTTGTATTCAAAGTAAATCATGGGTATCAAACCATCGAAGACTGTTAGGTGTATGTCACATACAAACACAGACACTTTCAAACAGCAAAGGGGGAGGGAAGGGACAGCGCAAGTTCTGCTGGCCATCTTTTAAAACCACTTCATACACTTAACGACCCCCGGTGCCACCTTTAAGTAGCTCAAGCACAATTGTTCAGTTTCACCCATGTTTCATGCGTGTACAGTTGCTTTCCAGAGTGAAACGCCTCTGCAGATGTACGTGCGCTTTACTTTGGTGTCCATCAGGGCTCTGTCCTCGGGACACAGTTTTATTTTTGATGCTCCGACACAGGAAGGATCACCATGGATGCAAATGTACTGATTATTTCCACATTTAACATCCTCCACAGCCAGAGGAGTTCAATCGATTACACTGGAGAGTATACGATTCATTTATGAGAATGGGAGGTCGTGAAGGATGGGCAGAGGGATGAAATGAAAACTCGTGTATGTCTAAAGTGCCAGAGAAGTCCATCCTTTCATCTAAGTTTCTTTTCAGCATTTTGAGACGCTGACAGTGAGCTTGTTTCTTGTTCCAAGGCCCAGCAGGTAACTTTTCTTTAAATGCTAACTAATAATAAAGAGGTGTGCATTTATAAGTCTGAGGCTTCTCGCAATAATGTGATCGTTCCAGTTTTACAATACGCTTGACACTGTTGTAATCCTTTGGCATGTGAGTGTGTTTTGGGGAGGGGAGAGGGTAGAAGAGTGGTGCTACCAATCCATGACGAGAATAAAAAAGATTGGCCAGGTTTTCCCAAATCCTTTGAAATCTGGTCTTTAGATTTCCAGGAGCAAAACTGAAGGTCCACATAGACTCCAACTGTTGAAGGCAGAGGCTGAATCCAGCAGAACTCCAATCTGATCCAAAGGACACAACATGATCTCGACTCCTTTCCAACACGTCTGTCCCAGCAGCATGGAGATTTTTGCATATCAACAGGTTGAATATCTGTATTTTTGTAAAGGAAGCCGACGTCCCATCTGGTCCAACATGGTGTGCGAGCAGAATGTGTCTGAAGGTCTGATGCCTCTTGATCACAGCTCCAAATGGGATATGAGCCACAGAGCACCTAAACAAGATAAGAAGCAGATCACAGAGTTACCAACTGACACATGTCATATAACAGGCTTTATTTTTTATACAAGATCTTGTGAGATCTCGTGTTATTTCTCATCAAGCTCAAAAGTGTCTTCCACCAAAAACTGCTGGTCCTGCCCATCAAGAGGAGCCAGCTGAGGTGGTTTGGACACTGTCTCCTGGACTGAAGTGGACATTGAAGAGGGGACACCTATTCAGGGCTAATTTTACCAAAGTTGTTGTGGTTGTTGTTGAAGGCCCATGTGGAGCTGTTTAGGTCATTTAGTTCTGGTGGGAGACCCTGGGGCCGACCCAGAACACGCTGGGGGGGATTATATCTCTGGAGTGGTTTAGGAACTGATTTGGTGACCCCAGACCCTGGATAAGGGGAAGGTGATGACAACAACGACTGTCTGGTGAAATTAGGACTGAATATGTCTCCATCAAGTACAAGAGTTTCACTCTAATGTCCTTCAGCCAGTTCTAACTGTCCACAGATCTCAAATGTCCGAGCAATCTAAGCTACAGAGCCTGGTTTTATTATCCAGTTTACCTTTTTGTGTTTCCTTTTGTAATCTTAAAGTGAAACGTTGGTGGCGGTTTGAGTTTCCATTGTTTTGTTGACCTTAGGTCAAACATCTTCACTAGAAATCAGGAAGAAACTGGTGATAAAAAGGGAAGAAGTAAGAATACAACACTCTTTAGGGTTTTAACTTGTTAAGTTAGAAGGTCATGTACATCACCCACTGTCAAGAATGCACAAATTTAAAATTCAATCCCACCAGTGCTCAGAGTATGTGTTGGTGAGGACTCTCAGCTACTACCACACCAAAGTTTAGCTCAGTACCTGTGAAACTTCCTGAAGACATTTGTAAAGTTGATTATCTGTGATGGCTGTCTTGAACCAGGTTGATTCTAAAATCCAATCAGTTCTTGATATACTGTACATCCAAGTATTTATTTTTGAGACTTTTATCAAAACAGGTCCACTAGTTCAAGAGATATTTTGCTAATAGGTAATTATTATTATGGTTGATAAACCAACAACTGGTCTCCTCAGGTCCTTCAAACCCTCCAACATCTGGTCTCCTCAGGCCCTCTACAACCTCCATCAACTGGTCTCCTCAGGTCCTCCTAAAGTCTCTTCAGGTCCTCCTAAAGTCTCTTCAGGTCCTCATAAACCTCCATCATCTGGTCTCCTCAGGTCCTCCTAAAGTCTCTTCAGGTCCTCCTAAACCTCCATCATCTGGTTTCCTCAGGCCCTCTACAACCTCCATCAACTGGTCTCCTCAGGTCCTCCTAAAGTCTCCTCAGGTCCTCCTAAAGTCTCTTCAGGTCCTCCTAAACCTCCATCAACTGGTCGTCTCAGGTGTTTATACTATGGAAAAAATGTTTTATGATATTTACAAATAATTTCAGTCTGGTTTTATTAATAATTTACAGATGACAACTTTTCAGATGTGGTTTCTTCCTCCTTCTACAATCCTGAAATAACTAAATGATCTTTCTGAACTTTATGGACTCACCTTAGATGTTCTGCCTGCATGTTGTGCAAAACGGTTAAATACATTTTTATTGTGATGTACAACCTGAGAAACTACCGCCTGGAGACTAATCCCAGAGTTTAAACTGTTTTTACACATTTGACTGATTTTAATTCTTTAAATCTTATTTTGGAAACGAGTTATTAAAACAAACTGAATGAGACATTTTATAAATGGTTTATGGAACCTCATTTATAACCAGGTTCATATTGATAAATGTCTCCCCCTGGCGGCCTCTGATGGAACTACAGGATGCTGAGGAGACGTGGAGAAGACATCTTTGTTTTAATCAAACATCTGGGACAAAATAATGTTTTCAAACCGCCTCCAACAGCAGCAGCAACAAAAACTTCCAGAGTTAAAGACTCAAAGAACAGAAGAAATAATTATCTACAGAACTGAAGAAAATGTGACAAGAATGATGGAAGAGAAGAAGAAACGACGTGGAAATAAATCATGAAGATGGGAGGGGGTCAAACAAAGAAGAGGAACATGTAGAGCAGAGACTGGAGATGGAGGAACTAAAGAGAAGATGTGAAAAGAGTCCAAAGGTGTGAGCAAGATGAAGCGGTGAGGAACAAACGAGGAAAACGTCTACGCTGAAGGAGCTGCCGACAGAACCGGACCGGACCTTTTTATAACGACGAATAACGTTGTTTATCAGAACAAAGCTGTATTTACAGACTGCAGGCCGGCTAACGGCCGCTGCTCCTTCATGAAGAGCGTGTGTGTGTGTTGGTCTGATCCCTCACCTCCTCCACCTCCTCCACCTCCACAGCTGTAATACTGACGGTGAGTAAATCTACAAAACACAAAGTTATAAGAAAGATCAAGAAACAAAGTTAAGATAAGGGTCAACAATCAACACAAGGTAAAACAAACAAACAAACAAACATTCGGTCCTGGACTGAAAAAAAAAAAAAGACATAAAAGTCCCTTTTAAAACTCCCGTTGGTCTTTTATGTTTTTAAACACGTTTTTCTGTGAACTTTGAGTGTTTTGCTAATAAAACGTCAGAACTTTAGTTTTCTACTCGCCCGTCTTCTGAGTTTTTCACGTTTTACATCTTCTCCATTTGTTCTTCTAAAAAACTAGAACATGCTGAAAAAGTTCAAATTTTCTTGTCAACAACCCTCGTTTATTACAGAGTGAAACATTTCAGCCTTTATTTCTTCTAGCTTTGATCATTTTAACTGACAGATGATGAAACATCTGCAGAAAACGAGAATGTTCCAGAACCAGATGTTGGTACCTTCGTCTGTGTGGACCGGAGCCGAGTCCTGCTGCGAAATGAAACCAGCATCTCCATAAAGCTCTTCAGCAGAAGGAAACATCAAGTCCTTAAAATGTCTTGGTGGATGCTGCATGGACTGGACTTCAGAAACCCCAGTGGACCAGCACCAGCAGAGGACATGGACCCAAACTATCCCTGACTGGAAAGTTCACTCTGAACTTCAACAACATGGATTCTGGTCTCCTCTTCCTCCACACTCTGGGACCTTGATTTACAAATGATGTGAAAATGTACTTTAATCTGAAAAGAGGACGTTGGACCACTGAGAGACAGTCCAGCTCTTTGTGTCCTCAGCAGGTAAGACGCTGCTGATGTTTCTCTGGTTCAGGAGCGGCTGGAGTTGAGGAGACGTTTGTAGCTCATGTCCAGGAGTTCATCAGCTGATGACACCAGGAGTTTACAGCAGGAAGCTCTTCACCATGTGTTGGTTATAATCACCAAAACTACAAGAAGACTGAAATATTTCACTCTGCGTCATTAATCTGAGCCCGACTTTATGAAATGACGACAAAACTTGAACGTTTTCACAATATTCTAATAATCTGAGCTGTAAACTCAGATTAGATCTTTAAACACTCGTGCTGTGAACACGGTGGGTCCTAAAAGTATTAATACACAGTACAAGTTAAATATTAAACACGTCTAGTTAAAAATAAATATAAAAACAGGAAAGTGGTGTATGAATATATTTATCCCATTTACTGTAAAGTCCCAACCGTTGCCTTGAAAATAAAGTTTATTCATAAAACATCACATTTAAAAAACACAAAGTGCTTCACAAGAAATTGCAAGACCATACAAAAACAGAACACATATATATAATATGGAAAAAATAATCAGATTAAAATATATATAAAATAAATAAAAAGCAAAATAAATAATAAATAAATAAATCAAATTTAACCAAGCTAAAAGAAACAAACAAAAATCGTTACATGGTCCAGCTGCGGACAATCTGAAGGTTGTAACGGTCCTCAGAATCTGAATGGAACAGAATATAACTTTATAGAAAAGACAAACTAGACATGCGGCACGGTGGATCAGTTCGTAGAGCTGCCGCCTCTCAACAAGAAGTTTGCCGGATCAAATCCCGGCCGGGGGCCTTTCAGGGTGGAGTTTGTTCTCCACGTGAGTTTCCTCCCAAAGACTAAAAACCTGCCTGTCAGGCTGCCTTCTGGTCCAGGAGAACCTGGTCCAGGCCTTCAGGTCCAGGAGGACCTGGTCCAGGCCTTCAGGTCCAGGAGAACCTGGTCCAGGCCTTCAGGTCCAGGAGGACCTGGTCCAGGCCTTCAGATCCAGGAGGACCTTTAAACAGATCTGTGATGTCAGTGGGATTAAATAAAGATCAATCAACCAATCAACCAACCAATCAATCAATCAATCAATCAATCAATCAATCAATCAATCAGACTGAGGTTAAAAACATGAACTAATCAAGTTTTTGTCCTCTAAACTGTAAATCTGTGCTTCACTGCAGCTTTCTTCTCATCCCCCTCATCCTCAACTTTCCTCTCTTCATCCCTCTATCTCTCCTTATCAATAAGCGAGAGCCTCTGATTGATCGTCTCTCAGCAAACATCCATCTGTTCGTCTGTCCGGCGTCAGTCTTCTGTCTCTTCTCATCCAAGGACTTCTGTTCAATTTGAGCTGAACGTTTTGTGACACTAGGCCTGTCACGATAATCAATAAATCAATTAATCACACGATCAATGAAAATTATCAACCTCATTTTCATTTATCAGCTTTATCGTTTCTTCATGTCTCTCTCTTTCTACTGAAGACACTGGATGAGAAAAGGCTCCGGTTCTTCTCTGACCCCTCCCTGTCTCTTTTTCTTTAAAATCAATTTTAATCGTCCAAAATCACATTTTTGGATCGTTAAAAGCAGCTAAGCTACGAGCTAAGCTACGAGCTAAGCTAACAGGCCGACCTCGGGAAAAAACCTCTGTCTTGTCGAAGCTCCAAAATTCACGGTTGAAACTCGTGCTTTTGTGTAAAAAGTTGTTTTTCTCTGCAAAAAGAAGCTGAGAACTTGTTTACTGATTTTTATTAAAAACTTTGTGTGAAAAATGTTAAAGAGCTCAAACCACCGAGCGCCCGCCATCTTGAGAACTGAAGAGGGACAGCCCATGTCACGTCAACGGGCCTCCCTCCCTTTCCTTAAAAAGACACGCTGCTCGCTCCCTCACTATCCATCCTTCATTCAAACAGTCTTATACTGCCATCCGGTGGTCAAACAAAGGTACTACCCTCAAAACAAATTAAATATTTATTATCGTGACAGGCCTAGTTGAAAGTGATGCTGAGTTTCTGTAGAGGTCTCTCAGAGGAAGAAGAAGGTTAGAAACTAAGAGAATTAAGAGTTAAGACGCTCGTCAGGGGATGGATTTAGATCACTCGCTCCAGTCCGACCCTTTACGTCCTCAAACATCAGCCAAGTCGACTCAAGTCTTTAAACTGTTGTAAAGGAACAATTTAACTTTCTCCCAGAAAATTATTCTGCTTTGGTTTTGAACTGAATCAGACGAGGATTAAATAAAGTTTGGCACCAAGTTCTAAATAAACAACTTTAATCTTGTCATTTTCAATAGTTTATAATAAGTGTTTTTTTTTTTAACAGGCAGCACGTTTGTTAAAGAGAACGACAGAAAGACTCAGATTTTAGATTCTTAAAGAAACAAACTCGACAAAAGCTCAGACTTTCCTCTTCAACTCTTATTTTTATAGTTTGGTTTAAAACTCTCGAGCGTTGAGAGTTTGGTGTGAGACAAGTAAAATCCAACCAGTTCTTCTGACGCCGTACTTTTGAAAAGTGAATTAAACGTTTGAAATAAACACGGAGCTTTACGGCAACATGAGGTGAAAATGAAGAATCTCCTCGTTCATAGCAACTCATTAGAAAACGTCTAAATAATCATCTTGGGTGAACACAGATTACAGTTTTTTAATGTCAGTTTTCCCGTGAGCAGTCACGGCTGTGCTTACGTTCATATTTAAAAATAATTTTATTATCAGCGTCGGTGCACACAGTCCAAACTAAACAGAGTAATCTGACAACTGTTTCCACATTTGATCCGTTTCTGGACTAAAGTGATGCGTTCACAGGTTATAATCCTTACAGGAACTGGATTTATAGGATTATTTAATAAACTCAAGCAGAGTTCATGCACAAACAGCAGTAAAATCATTTATTTTTTATGTTTAGATACGCAGGTCATGTTTGTGAAGAAGAACTAGTTCTCAAACAGTTGAGCTGTTAAAATAAAGGTCCAACAAATAAAAGTAAAAGAACACACGGTGTATTTCTTAAAAAACAGCTTCTGGTGGGATAAAACTCAGAACCTGTGGGTTCAGAGTGACCACCAGGGGTCGCTGCAGCTCCACGCCAGGATGGATGATGATCATTTAACAATTAAAACAGCTCTTATGAATGATGCGCGGATGCCTCGTGGCTGTGGAGGTTCTCTCACCCCTTCACGAGGAGAGGCGGCGTGGGACTAAACAGCTGTTGTCTTTCTCTACAGATGCTGAAATAAATATTTGAAGAATTTAATGTTCGCATTAATCACGAGCAGTTGTCCTAAAACCATAATCATGTTTCACTGCTGGTCTTGTCTGGTTTTCTTTCATTCCTGAAACTACTTTCAGCGAGTGTTTATCAAATGAAAAGGCAGAAACGTAGACTCAGGTATAAGAAGAGGAGGTGCACAGTTCTGCAGGAGGTGCTGATGCTGTGCAGCTAAAGGTTCTGGGCTTTACTGGGCTGGGTCTTTGTGCATCATGTGCAAGGTCGTCAACCTCGGTTACAAAACAGGCCAAATTTAAAATCTTTCAAGCCACGTTTCTGTGGATCTTTACTCGGCTGCAGGTTCATCAACAAGAGTTTGATCCGTCTCATTTTACCTTCTCTGTTGGTCTCTCCACATCAAAAATCAAAGATTACTGAAAAATTTAACCTTTTCTGGTTTCAAAGTTAGCAGCAGTCATGAGAAATGTGCACTAAATTAAGTATATATCAGTTTTTTTTAAGCAAAATGAAAAAAGTTAAAAAGATTTTACATTTAAAATATCTAGTGGGACCAGATGAGATGTTGTCATGGGCCTGGTTTGGCCCTCGGGCCTCGAGTTTGACACATAGGACGTCAGGTTTCCTCCCACAGCCCAAAAGATGCACACTGGTTGTTTGGTGGTTTAAAACGGTCTCTAGGAGTGGGTGGGAAGAGTTCTCTTTTGTCCCCCGCTGTGGAAAGATTAGGGAACTGGAAATATTCCCGTCTGTCCATTTGTCTTATGAGCACGATGACTTGGAAAACAGGAAACGAACCAACGTCACTTTTGTCGTGTGACACAAGAAAAGTGTAAAAAATTGGTTTGATACATAAAATCCAAGATGGCCACCACCATACAAATAAGTAAACCAGCCACCCCAATCATTTGAGGGAACTATGCCTTCTAGTTTTTATTTTGCTTAAAAGTGTAGTTCCTTGAATGACTGGGGTGGCCAAAGATGGGGGCCACGGCCACCATTGCCGCCCCCCACGGCTTCACCAGGTGGTGGATAAAACTGCTCCCTCCTCTTGCCAGGATTGTTCACTGTGTGTTGACTTGGACAAGCAAATAAATAAATAAATAAAATGTTATTCACAGAGTAACAAACATCTCACACCAAAAACATTTAGGTTTACTTTCAGTAAATCAGTTCGTCCAGACAAACTACTTGTGTTTATGTGTGATGGAGTGACACCCTGTCCAGAGTGGACCCCCCCGCCCCCACGACCTCTGGAACCATGAGACGGGGCTCTGGACTGGATCCAGTGAGAACAGATGGAATCACAAGAACTGAACCCTTTTTATGACATTTGACCGTTGATCTTCAGTTTCAGCCGCGGCGTTTGGTAAAACTTCACAGCTCCGTGACGGATCGTTGTAGTTTCTGTGGAAAAGCTGTGGAGGTCCAAGAGACGGCTTCACTCCAGGAACGTGCAAACCAAGAAATGGGTCCAACTCTCAGCCACACTCAGGTGTGGTACCGCTGAGAGGCGTCTGCGGGGTCAGTCGGACCTGAAAGTCCTTCTCTGGCTCCAGAAGCTTCTGCCTCCGTGTGAAAAGAGTTGGATAAGAAAACACACTGAACAAAAATGCACACTTGTGTTTTCACTTCATGAGCTGAACTCAAAGATCTAAAAGGTTTTCTCTCACACGACGACGACACAGATGTTGGAGGTTTTGAAGGCGCACCAGCTGCAGGAACGTCCACCAGAGCTGTTGCACGTGTTCATTTCTCTACCATAAACCAGCTCCAAAGGTGTTTCAGAGAATTTGGCGATACATCCAACCAGCCTCACAACCTCAGACCACGTGCGCCCTCAGCAGTCCAGGACCTCCACATCCAGCGTCTTCACCTCCAGGATCACCTGAGACCAGCCACCAGCTGCTGTAACGTTCAGTTTGCAGAACCAAACTGTCAGAAGCTCGTCTGCTGCTCGTCGTCCTCATCAGGATCCACCTGACTGCAGTTCATCATCATCATAACCGACCTGAGTGGACAGATGCTCAGTCCATGGAGAGGTTCTCTGCACCGATGAATCCTGGTTTCAGGGCAGATGGCAGAATGTGTGTATAGCATCGTGTGGGTTAGCAGTTTGCTGATGTCAGCGTTGTGAATGGAGTGGTCCATGGTGGAGGTGGGGTCATGGTATGGGCAGGTTGAGTTATTGACAATGAACACAGGTGCATTTTATTGATGGCATTTTGACTGCACAGAGACACCAAGAAGATCCTGAGGCCTGTTGTTCATCCATGGCATCACCTCCAGCTGCAGCACCATGATGCACGGCCCCGTGTTGCAAAGATCTGTACAGAATTCCTGGAAGCTGAAAACATCCCAGTTCATGGCCAGCATGCTCTCCAGACGTGTCCCACTGAGCATGTTTAGGACGCTCTGGATGGACGTACACGACGTCACAGTTACAGAAGAGTGGACAACGTTCTACGATCAACAACCTGATCAACTCTCTGAAGGAGACGTGTTGCAGTGCACGAGGCAAACGGTGGCCACTAGGGGTGCACCGATTGAAGTTTACTGGCTGATCACCGATTTCTAAAAAGTCTGACCTGCCGATACCGATTTAGTTTAATAATCGACACGCTCCGGTGTTATTAGGTCACAATGCACCTTCAACTTTCCATTCTTATTATACTGAAAAACATACCCTTGAACAATATCCTAGAAAAAATACTTGTTTTAACTGGCCATGAGGCGGTGTTTCTGAAATATAAATCAAGTTTAGACAATTGTTGTTAAAACTAAAACAAATCTGTAAAATCGGTTTCTCATGCAAGTAACGTCCGATTAATCGGTGCACCCCCTAGTGGTCACACCAGACAATACAGATAGACACATCGGATCCATGACGTGCAGCGTGAGTCTCAGCGGGGCATGAGGGTTCTCCAGGACCCTGTCGCTTTGTTGAAAATATTGTATCGATTTAATCGAAAGTCCAGGTGACCAGATCCATGACAGTCGTTTACGGTTTGGAAGATGTGTAAATAGAAGCTCCGATACACAGACAGAGAGCGAAAAAGCAGGAGGAGGACGGGAGAGGGAAGAAGGGCGTCCGTCTCGCACGAGAGCGAGTGGTGGCAAAAATAAAACCTCATGTTGTCTAATCAGCATCTTGATCTGCCTCAGGTGGATGCATCCTCTCAGCAAAGGAGAAGTGCTCACTAACAGATTTACACTTGTGAACAATGTTTGAGAGAAAAAGATTTTCGTGTTCATAGAAAAAGTCAAATCTTTGAGTTCAGCTCATGAAAAATGGGAGCAAAGACAAAAGTGCAGCAGTTCATCTTTGTTCGGAGCATGTGCTGTAGGTTCAAGACATAAACTCTCTCCTGAGGGTGACGCAAACGTAAAGTCGTGCTCGATTGTTCAGAATGACTTAAATTCAGGTTTGTTGTCATCTGAAAGCTGCACCTGAAGCTTCTTCAGTAACGCTACGTCCATGTAACAACATGTTAAAGACTCCTGTAACTACAGAATATTACCTATGAATTATTTCCTTATTATCATACCGCTACCCCTCTACTACCATCAAATTACCGAGCTGTGATTTGAAATGTTTCCCCGTTTTGAATCCTCTGCTTGTCCTGTAGATTTTGGGGCAACAAAAACATCCAGGACACGTGAAACTCCGACTACGTCCCGAAATGATTCAGGACACCGTTTCTTATTTGGGTGAACGCCCCAAACAAAAACAGAGGAAGTATTTATGTCACTTCCTGCTGAATAATCAAATATTTAAGTGAACACGATCAACGTTTCACATCCAACATGGATTCATAAAGAAGGGCGGAGAATCCTCCGGAGCGTGGAAGGATATCTCCACACAGACGACAAACGTGGCTGCGCTGGGGCTGGATTTGGCAGCAGAGGCTTCAGAAGATAAAGAGAAACGCTGCGATCCAAAACAAACCAAACAAGCTTGAGCTGAGGAATCAAAGAAGAGAAGAGGAAGGAAGGAAAACAAAACAAGTCATTAAAATCCACCAAAGAAAAGAAGGAAACGTGACGGGGACAGGGACACAATCTGTCCTGTGAGGGACAGGAAACAGAGTCTTACAGACTTTAGTGAAGCTAAAAACGAACTATGGTTCATTATCTTTATTAAATAACAACCAAACAAAATAGAAAATAACATGAAAACCATTTCTGATAAACATCGTCAGTGGTGTGGAACAAATATAAGAAATGTATAAAAACAAAATAAATAATGTACCGGTACATTTCTGTCTGTTTTCAGGGATTGATTAGTTTGGACTTCCTGTGCAGAGCAACCAATCAGCTGACGAGCTCCGGTGGCAGCTGCAGACGGTTTCTAATAAACTGCAGCCACAACGAACGGAAAGAAGGAGTTAATCCACATTATTGAATACAACAGATTTTAATGGGGGCTCAGTTGGACAGCTGTTCCCTCTCAGCAGCAGGTCGCTGGATCAAATCCCGGCCCGAGACCTTTCTGGGTGGAGTTTGCATGTTCTCTCCGTGCTGCGTGGGTTTTCTCCGAGTACTCCAGTTTCCTCCCACAGAGCAAAAACATGCACGTTACACAGGTGACTCTCAAATGTCCCTAGGTGAGAGAGAGAATGGTTGTTTGTTTCTGTGTCCCTGTGATGAACTGGAGACCTGTCCAGGTGTCCCTGTGATGGACTGGAGACCAGTCCAGGTGTCCATGTGATGGACTGGAGACCAGTCCAGGTGTCCCTGTGATGAACTGGAGACCAGTCCAGGTGTCCCTGTGATGGACTGGAGACCAGTCCAGGTGTCCCTGTGATGGACTGGAGACCAGTCCAGGTGTCCCTGTGATGAACTGGAGACCAGTCCAGGTGTCCCTGTGATGGACTGGAGACCAGTCCAGGTGTCCCTGTGATGGACTGGAGACCAGTCCAGGTGTCCCTGTGATGAACTGGAGACCAGTCCAGGTGTCCCTGTGATGAACTGGAGACCAGTCCAGGTGTCCCTGTGATGGACTGGAGACCAGTCCAGGTGTCCCTGTGATGGACTGGAGACCTGTCCAGGTGTCTCTGTGATGGACTGGAGACCATGTCAAAAACTAGAGGCCTAGTCCACTACAAGGGCGAAATGTCTCAATAAAAAAAGAAACAGTCCAGATGACCCGACTGAGAATTATTGGTAATTAGTTTGATGTGTGACACCTGGACTCGAACCTGCAGCCTCAGGACCACAGGATGGACAAACAGAGCAGCTCTTACTGCAGGGAACTTATCATCATGTTGTTTTCTAAAATATCAAAGAATGTTCATGACCCCGAGGAACAAACACAGAGAGACACGTTTGTCTCCTGGTGGCACCGGGAGACACTTTGAAAATGACATATTAAAGTCCTAAGCATGGCTGTATGATTTATTGTATGTGTGTGTGTGTGTGTGTGTGTGTCGTCAGCTACTCACCAAGAACTGAAGCTGCTCCATGACGTAAAAGTGAGTTTGTCTCCAGGCACAAGAAACAAGTAGAAAATTAAAAAAGACAAATAAAGAAGAGTTTGTGTGTTGTTAGAGGTTGGACAGTTTCTTGTGTGTTATTGGGAGACGGCGTCGTCCTCATGAGTAGGATTTAAGTCCACTACTGTTGTCCCTCGCAGAGAAGCTCCGCCCATCCCTTCTGTGGACGACGACGGCGGAGAGTTTTTAATAACAGCTGGAAAACATCAGGTTGGAGTGCGGTTAGAAAAGGTGGACTTGAACTTCTCCCCTCCTGATGTTTGCGGTGTTTGTTACCTTGGCCTGCAGAGGAGGATGGAGGCGGAGCCAGGATGTTGGCCCCGCCTCCTCCTCCTCCGTTGGTCTGCGAGCAGACGTTGGCGTGGCGAGCGACAGCTTTCTGCTTGTAGTGGTTACTATGAAGCTTGTACTTCATCAGGAGGATGAAGATGAAGACGAGCACCGAGGCCACGATGATCCCCCCGATGATGATGATCATGGTACCCCCCAGGAACTGAAACACAAACACTCAGTGAGCAGACCCGGTCCCAGCAGGTCCAGTTCAACAATCATTTCATCGGAAACAGAATTCGGTTTAAGGAACAGAATAAAAACCAAAATGGACAAATCTTTGGAAAATGTTCATTAGTTTTCTTTTAAAAAGAAGAAACAGGAAGAACCGGACAGAGCAGCAAAAAACACGACAGAGCGACATAAATGCAGCCAAAGTTCTGGTTGAGTCCACGGACCTGGTCTCGTATGGAGTGACAGCGCCCGTACTCCGAGTCCGTGGTGAAGGACACGCAGCCCACCAGCTTGGTGCCCGTCAGGGTCGTGATGCCGTCGTCATAAACGGCCAGAACGCACAGCTCGTAGTCCCGGGACGACGCCAGGTCGCTGAGCAGGAAGTACTTGTGGTTGGCAGGAACCATCCTGAAGCAAAGAGGGGAGGGGCTTGTCAGTCATTTCATTTGGTAGTTCTGTTTTACTGTTTGAATTTCTCGTCTCTAAAAGGAGCGGCACGGTGGATCAGTCGGTAGAGCTGCTGTCTCTCAGCAAGCAGGTGGCTGGTTCAAATCCCGACCTGAGACCCTTTTGGCTGAAGTTTACATGTTCTCTCCGTGCTGCGTGGGTTTAATCCCACAGACCAAAAACATGCACGTTAGACTGATTGGTAACTCTAAATGGTCCCTAGGTGTCCCTGTGATGGACTAAGACCTGTCCAGGTGTCCCTGTGATGGACTGAGACCTGTCCAGGTGTCTCTGTGATGGACTAAGACCTGTCCAGGTGTCCCTGTGATGGACTGAGACCTGTCCATGTGTCTCTGTGATGGACTGAGACCTCTCCAGGTGTCCCTGTGATGGACTGAGACCTGTCCAGGTGTCCCTGTGATGGACTAAGACCTGTCCAAGTGTCCCTGTGATGGACTAAGACCTGTCCATGTGTCCCTGTAATGGACTGAGACCTGTCCAGGTGCTCCTGTGATGGACAAAGACCTGTCCAAGTGTCCCTGTGATGGACTAAGACCTGTCCATGTG
>NC_056503.1:49663893-49665470 GCF_014905685.2 Nematolebias whitei
AAAAAAATAGCAGAAAAAGCTAAATATTTCAAAAAGCTAAAGTTGCACCAATCCCATAAGTCAGCGCAGGATTGTCCTGAAGGAGCTGAACGTTTTGATTTATGATTTGTTGAAACAGCTGAAAACTGCAGGACGAGAACCGAGCTGTAAAATGTACAGAAGAAAACAGGATGACAGCGAATGCTTCATTCAGACAACGATAACCTGGAATCATCAGAACGTCTTCTCAAAGGACAACAACTCACGTTTCTTCAGAACCGACTCTAACTTTTAACATGCACATGCACCCGTACTACAGAGCTCATGATCTTTAACGTCATTAGCAAAAGGAAGTTTTCATAACTTGACATGAGTTTTGAATTAACTGCAGGCGAGAGAAGATCAAATTAAAGAGCTGAGCAGGAATCAAAAACATCGATCAAAGTTTCAGAAACAAGTATTTCACAGTTTCATTAGCTTCGTTATATTTTGACCTGTTTTATGTCTCATCGACCTGGACTTCAGTTGAACATTTCCAGGAGTCACCAAGGTTTGGCTTGATTCTACAATAAACTGTTGTTTGTTTAAATCCACGCGGTCATGGTGATGTTCTCCCCTCCGTGATCGCTCCGTCCACTCCTCCTCAGCACTTGTTGGCTCCTTGTTCTACATGTCCGCGCTGCGTTTCGTAATCGCTTCTTCATTCGAGCCAAAGTGGAGACGTAACACAAAGTTTAGACGAGAGGAGGATGAGAAGTGGCTTGCAACGACACAAAAGATTAAAGTTGAAGTGGGAAATTGGAGGAGAGGGTGTATCCACGGAGACAAAAGGACAGACGGAGCCGAATGGAAGCAGGAAGTGAAAGAGGCGTTGCTTATTTTGAAGAATCAAAGGCTGGACGGGGATGGAAGATGAAGAGGAGGTGAAGAAGACAGGAAAACAAGGAGTAAACAAACGGAGACAACAAAACTGGGAAGAGATGAAAACAGAAAAGTCTAAAGAAAGAGTGAGAAGACACATGAGGAGGACAAAAAGGACCAGGAGACACAACACAGAAGAAATGGAGTCACGTGGAGACCAGGAGACAGAGAGAGGTTCACAGGTCGGTCTTTGACTGAAACGTTTCTGACCACCTTAAACACGGAGATGACGCTTCTTAAAGCTCGTTGTTCTATCTGATGTCACAGATGTTTGTTACAGATGTTTGTTACAGATGTTTAAAGCCTTTATGGACAAACTAATTCGCTATCTGTTGGTTGGACAAGAAACTAGAAACAAAGACTGTTTGAAAATTAGTTTCTAAACTTGATACATCAACATTTCATGAACTAAAAATATAAACTGGTCCCTCATCAAGTGGTTCGAGAGTTTGCTTCTCATTCCCAGCAGTAAGTCGGACTCTTCAGGAGTTGGACTCCTCCAGGGCTGCTCGTCGTCTCCGATTCTGTTCAGAACTTTTATGGACAGAACTTCTCGGTGCAGACAGGAGGAGGAGGGAGTCCGGTTCAGTGACCTCAGGATCCATCTCCGCTCTTTGCAGATGATGTGGTCCTGTTGGCGTCATCGTGTCATGATCTCCATCTCTCGCTGGAGCAGT
>NC_056503.1:49665570-49666292 GCF_014905685.2 Nematolebias whitei
CCTCCAAATCTGAGGCCGTGGTCCTCAGTCAGAAAAGGGTGGACTGTTCTCTTCAGGTCGAGGGTGAGGTTCTGCCTCAAGTGGAGGAGTTCAAGTGTCTCGAAGTTTTGTTCAGGAGTGCAAGAAGAATGACGTGTGGAATTGACAGACGGATTAGTGCAGCATCTGCAGTATTGTGGACTTTGTGCTGGTCCGTTGTGGTGAAGAGAGAGCTTAACTGTAAGGAGAAGCTGTCTATTTACTGGGCGGTCTACGTTCCTCCCCTCACCTCTGGTCATGAACTCTGGTAGAGACTGAAAGAATGAGATTGTGGATCCAGGAGGTTGAAATGAGTTTCCTCTGCAGGAGCCGGACTCTCCCTTAGAGACAGGGTGAGAAGTTCAGTTATCAGGAGAGACTCTGAGTAGAACCACTGCTCCTCCACATCCAGAGGAGCCAGTTGAGGTGGTTCAGGCATCTGGTAAGGATGCTCCCTGGGCACCTCCTTAGGGAGGTGCTTCGAGCATGACTGACTGGGAGGAGACCCCGGGGAAGACCCAGGACACGCTGGAGAGACTACGTCTCTTGTTTGGTCTGGGAACATTTTGGAGTCCTCCCAGAAGGAGAAGGGGGTCTCTGCAGGCCAAAAGTGGGCGTTTCTGGCTAGTAGGCGTTTGTAGAGGACAAACACTGATTGGCAGCTGTATCTGCTGCTCTTTAGTTAAGTTACATCAGCTCTTTTT
>NC_056503.1:49666392-49667059 GCF_014905685.2 Nematolebias whitei
CTGCTCCATTTGTCCAAAAAGTCTGGTCTCAATTAAAGATCATGAGTCCTGTAACAGATAATGGCCCAAAACAAACGCTAAAAACAAAACTTGCTCTTTAGAAGTTCTTCTATGAGATCTGATCCATGACAGGAGCTGAAACATGGAGTGACCCTTAAAATGTGAGACAGCTGAGGAAGTGAACCAGTAAACAGAATACCTGCTCCAGGTGCAGAAATCTGACAGAAACTGACAATCACTCATCTGCAGGGACTGATTTAAAAGTCGAACAAGAAAATGTGAAGTTAAAGGAAACCTCCTTTGTCCCGAGGCCAGTTTAAGTATCATTCATATTTTTCTTTCTTTATGAATCGATTGTAACTATTTTCACATTTTTCAACAACCAAAACGGATTTTGTTTTTTAATGTTATGGCTTGGTATTAAAAAAAAACAAACATTTAGCTCTCCCCACTACCCAGTTATGTTGCTCTTATTTTGAAATGTAACCGGAAGTTCTGCGTTAAGAGAGGCGGAAAAAGAAGTTATGGAAACGCTGCCAGTGTTGAACCGGTTAACACCATAGACATAAAGTGTCTGTGGTTAACACAAACGGCTTTTTATTGTTCAGCCTTTTTTTTTTATCGTCCAATCAGATGTGGCCGGCCAGATACGCCCATTTTTAATCGT
>NC_056503.1:49667159-49668217 GCF_014905685.2 Nematolebias whitei
TGGACCCAAGTTGGTCAAAAATTGGTCCCAGGTTGGACACAGGTTGGTCCCAGGTTGGACTCAGGTTGGACCAAGGTTGGTCCCTGGTTGGACCAAGGTTGGTCCCAGGTTGGACCAAGGTTGGACCAAGGTTGGACCCAGGTTGGTCAAAAGTTGGACCCAGTTTGGACCATGGTTGGACCCAAGTTGGTCAAAAATTGGTCCCAGGTTGGACACAGGTTGGACCCAGGTTGGACTCAGGTTGGACCAAGGTTGGTCCCTGGTTGGTCCCAGGTTGGACCAAGGTTGGTCCCATGTTGGGCACAGGTTGGTCCCAGGTTGGACCAAGGTTGGTCCCAGGTTGGACCAAGGTTGGTCCCTGGTTGGTCCCAGGTTGGTCCCTGGTTGGTCCCAGGTTGGACCCAGGTTGGACTCAGGTTGGACCAAAGTTGGTCCCAGGTTGGACTCAGGTTGGACCAAAGTTGGTCCCAGGTTGGACCGAGGTTGGACCAAGGTTGGACACAGGTTGGACCAAGGTTGGTCCCAGGTTGGACACAAGTTGGACTCAGGTTGGACCAAAGTTGGTCCCAGGTTGGACCAAGGTTGGTCCCAGGTTGGTCCTAGGACTTTCTGGGTGGAACTAATTGGTTTAGGTCTGGTTTCTCATGCAGTTTTAAACCGCACACATTAATGAGAAGAGTGTGTCTCATTTGTCTCTGCGTGTCCCTGTGATGGACATGAGTCTACTGACTGTCCCGTGGACATAACCCCCCTCAGAGGACGTAGAAGTGTGTGTGACTAGACGCTCCGTCTTTCTTCATGTTATTTACACGAGAAAGAAAAACAAATCTTTTCTTGTACAAAACACATTTTGACGTGCAGGTTTCAGGAGCTGTTTTACTTCCATATGTTAGTTTATTATTATCGGGGGTAAGTAGAGAGTGGGAATTAAATTTAGAATATATAATATGTTACATATTATAAATTTATTTTAGACTTTAGCCTGAGATACATTTCTTTAAATACATTTTAATTGAGATACAGAGATTAATCAGAGCTTTATTCAAATTCAATTCAAA
>NC_056503.1:49668317-49675600 GCF_014905685.2 Nematolebias whitei
ATTGAGATACAGAGATTAATCAGAGCTTTATTCAAATTCAATTCAAATACTTTATTAATCCCAGAGGGAAATTATTTTGTTGTTGTAACTCGTTATCCTCATTTCATTAAGATATGTTATAGATGCTGATGCTGTAGGCAGGAAGGATCTCTTGTAAAGGTCCATCCCACAGTGGATCCTAAGAAATTGGCTGCAGATGTCATCCGATCCGTCCACCCAGACTCAGCTGGCCTCTCAGTTCCCCCGGGCTGTAGGAATGCCAGGAAGAACTCCTCCCAGAGCGATGGTCACTCCTCCCAGCAGTCTGCCGAGCTCCTCGTCACTTTGGACAGCCATCTGTAGGTGCTGAGGGACGATCCTGTCCTTCTTCTGTCATGAGCCGTGTTTCCTGGTAGTTCCAGGATCTCAGTGGTCAGGCACTCGAGCACAGCTGGCAGGTAGATGAGAATGCATCCACAGAACATCCTTTTCAACTCATTTGAGATTTGGGGCTGTAGTTGAGATATTATTTGAGCTTTTGAGATGTTATTCAGCTGCTGTTGTTGTAGAAAACTGCCTTGTTGCCATGGTTACGCATCATATCAAATGTCCAAAACTAAAAAAGTTTCAGTAAAAATCCTTCCAGCTGCACAGCATCTGATACCAGAGGAAACAATCATCCAAAAAATGTGACTTACATCCAGAAAGAGGAATTAAAGTTTCCAAAAGCAAAATCTCAGAATGAAAGTAACAGAGCTGCTCCAACATGCAGCCACCTTGAGCTGCATGTTGGAGCAGGTCCAACTTTAATCAACTTTTGTGATCCAACTTTACACATCTGGATGTTGTTATGCAGCTTTACTTAGAAAAGTTTAAGATCAAAAGAAAAATGTGTCTGCTTGATGTAAAAAGTTGTTTAATTTATGTTAAATCTTCAGTTTTGATTTTAGGATCATAAGATAAGATGGAACTTTATTGATCCTGCTGGAAATTGTTGTGCCAGAGTTTCAGTACAAAGGAACAAGGAATCACACAAGATATAAAAATAACAGAGAATATAAAAATACCATCAATAAGTTCTGAACTGGTGCAGACAGAAACATTAAAGAGTTTGTTTTGGTGCAGGATTCATTTTATTGTGTAGAAAGGGGGAGGTGTTGAAAAGTTTGAAGGACTTCCTGTTGTTCTGTGGAGCACCTCGTGGTCTCAGTCTGACTGAAGGTGCTGCTGTAAGAGTCCAGGGTGTCATGCAGGGGGGGTGACGTGTTCCTCAGCATCCTCTGCTCAGACACCTCTGTCAGAGACTGCAGGTCCACTCCCAGAACTGAACCAGCTCTCTTCATGAGTTTATGAGTCTGTTGGCATCAGCTTTCTTCACCCTGCTGCTCCAGTAAACCACAGCGTAGAAGATGCTGGAGACCACCGAGTGGTAAAACATCTGCAGCACGGTCCTGCAGATGTTTTAATTGTTCATGTGTTTTCTCCTGACCCCGTCAGTGTCCACAGTTTAAATTACCTGAGCTGGTGGTTCTTCAGCAGCTTGTTTCCTCTTCCTCCACGTATCCGATGTCCTGCCTGGCTGTTTCTCACTAAAACCCCTGAGGCATGAATTGCTTCATCCTGCTGGCCTCTAGTGAAAACAGAAAATAAAGAACTAAATATCAAATCTGAGCCTCTCCAGGTTTCCATCTGAAGACATCTGAGCAGAAATATCCCTGACAGAAGTGCCTTTTGTCTGAAACATGTTGGTTTGGTGTGTCAGCTTCAGTTCAAACTCGTCGTCTTTAGAAAAGGTTGAATTATCCTGAGAGCAAGAAGAACCACGTGTCGTTCGTCTTCTCTTCAGATGTTAGGCCTGCTTTATATGAGCGCAACAGAATAAATGAAAATTACTGAGCAGAGAAACTTTAAAGTCAACACAGAACTACAATTTAAGTTCACATTTCTTTATATTCAACTTTAAACAACTTTATTGTTGTGTGTCTGATACAAGTAATGAGACTGAACCAATTATCAAGAAAACACTGGAAATTTTGCTGAGTTGTTTTGGGTTTAAGATCAGATCATATAAGATCAGATAAGATAAGATCAGATCAGATATAATCATATAAGATCAGATAAATTCAGATAAGATCAGATATAATCATATAAGATCAGATAAGATCAGATCATATAAGATCAGATCAGATAAGATAAGATCAAATAAGATCAGATAAGAAAAGATCAGATAAGAAAAGAAAAGATCAGATCAGATAAGATCAGATCATATAAGATCAGATCAGATAAAATCAGATAAGATCAGATAAGATCAGATAAGATCAGATCATATAAGATCAGATAAGATCAGATCAGATAAGATAAGATCAAATAAGATCAGATAAGAAAAGATCAGATAAGAAAAGAAAAGATCAGATCAGATAAGATCAGATAAAATAAGATCAGATCATATAAGATCAGATCATATAAAATCAGATAAAATCAGATAAGATCAGATAAGATCAGATAAGATCAGATAAAACTTTACTGATCCCACAGGAAATTGTGAAAATACCATAAACTAACCTGTGCACTGTTTATTTATTCATTTTAGTTTATTATGGCTTTATTACTATTCTGAGCACAGACCAGATGAGCTCAGCAAAGCAAATTGTTTTTTCTGTTGTCAAAATATATTTAAAAAAACAACTACAAAAAAACACTGATTTATGTGAAACAAAAGTACTTTTTTTTTCTGGCTGGAGGAGCTGATGCAGCCTGGGCTCAAACCTGCAGCCTCAGGATTATGAGACAGTAGCACCGACCACTGAGCTACCGCAACACACCTTCACAGCAAAAGTTCATAAAATATTATTGTAGTTATAAAGTTTGACAGCTAACCAAGAAGTTTGTTTTCAGTTCTGTGCCTGGAGCAAACGGTGAGACGGCTGGTCTTGACTCTGTTCAACCTGTTTTAACTTTGTTCAGATGTCCCTGACTCAAAGCGTCCCGTCTGTGATTCAGACACATCCTTATTCAAAGCTGCCCTGCTGCTGTTTATAAACCTGAAAACATTCATGCTCATCTGGAATGTCCTGCACCTTTCTGACATAAAGTTCATGCAGCTGCACGCTGGCACCAAACCACGTTACCTGTCTGAACAGTGCAGCTGTGGGCGGGGCTAAGGTTCATCCTGGAAGTCAGAGAGGGACGTCTGTCCTGTTGGCTTCTGCTGCCTGACCTTAACGGCACGCTCATCGTGGATTTAAACCAGTGAGTCCAGTGGACAGTCTCTGCTGCTGTTACAGGTGAAGCAGGTGGACGTCCTCTGCAGCCTCTCAGCTGATTCTCCGCTCCGTCGCTGGCAGAGCTGCTCGGCTCGGAGCGATTAGCTCTGACAGTCCAAGCGGGGGCAGCAGCAGAAGGAGCGCGGCGAATAACAGGATTTCAGCTCAAGACGTGCTCTGAAAAATGGAGCTAGACAAAAAAAAACTTTGGGGCTGTCAAATTAGACACAACTGTCTGTGGCTTCCAGCAGCAGGAGCTCTGAGGTCATGGAGTAAAACGTGAGCAGAAACTAAAACAAGCCCATCACATGACAGCATCTCGCCCACATCAGACCATCGTTTGCTGGAGGAATCACAGTCTGAGGTCAAACCGTGAAAAGAACTGACTCAGAGTCTGTTATAAATCAGGGGCTCCCAAACGTCGCCATGCCCCCCCCCCCCCCCCCCAAACAGCATTAGCTTCTGGTCGAGCCCCGCTCACGAACCCACAAACAATGCTACAAAATATGTAAAGAAACATCAACTTTTAGAATGTTGTATCTTTTATTCACTTTATTCAGTAAATTACAGCATAAAATGTTATTAGCATGTTTAAACACTGAATTATTTTCCCACTGAAAAAACAACTTTTCAACAAACTGTTGATCAGAAGAACAAAACAAAATAAATCTAACCTCTCTCAAGCGTGTTTATCTGGAAATGACGGGTACAGATGGTCATAGTGGGAGGAATGGGGGTCATAGTGGGAGGAATGGGCCTGGTGGCTCCTACACAGTTGGTCTGACCTGGGCTTAATGTCTGTCCGTGCCATACACATGTCACTGTCCACATGTAGACGTGCTCTGAGTTCTGTACGCCACGACTTGTTGGTTTTGTTTTTGGCAGCAGTTTCCACCACGGCAGAGCTGCTGGTCGGTTCCTTCAGGCTTTTAGAAACGTCTTCATTTCGTTCTTGAAGAGTAAAGCAGCTTGAAACATTTCACTGGCAGCCCATCAGAAAGAAGAGCATGGTGAACAATATGTTATTATAAAATATATCATATTAATAATATATATATATATTATTAATATGATATATATATTATAATATATATATATAATATATATAAATATATATCTTATATATAATAATATATAATTATTATTATAAAATATATGTTAACATAATTATTGAAAAATAGATTTGATTTTATTACAGTAATTTAAATATATTTATATATTTTTTTTTTGTTGTTGTTGCTTTTTTTTTAATCTTCTCTCCAGAATTTTGGTGCCCTCTGGCAGCCCCACAGGGGGCCGTGGCCCCCACTTTGAAAACCACGGTTATAAATGACTGTCAGCTCAGTATCTGTACATTTACTGACCCATTTATGTGTTTCCTAAGGTCAGCTGGCTGTGGCCGCCATGTTGAACTGTTTGCTCATTGACTCAGTTGATTTAATTCAATTCAGTTTATTTATAAAGCACCAAATAACAACAAAGTTGTCTCAGGGCACTTTACAGGAACATTCACATAAAAGCCAGTTAGTAAAGTTCTCTATCTAAGGAATCCAGCAGACAAGTTGAATCTTGGCTTCGTTGCAGTCTCCCATCCTGAGCAAGCACAGTGGAGACAGTGGAAAGAAAAACTCCCTTTAACAGGAAGAAACCTCCAGCAGAACCAGCTCAGGACAAGAGACCATCTGCTTTGACCAGCTGGTTGAGAGGACAGGAAGGAGAGACAGACGAACACAGAATAGGTATATATAGGTATAGGTCCAGGTATATCTGAAAGACAAAAAAAAAAAAAAAACACATGTTAAGGATAGAAAGAATAATTACAAATACAAAACAGGTTGAGTAAGTAAAGACAGTAGCAGAGTGAAAATTGTGGTCAGTTTGTAGTAACGTTTTTAATGTGGGGGATAAAAGACATGTCCTGATCAAAAATAACACCAAGATTTTTAACATTAGAGCTGGAGGACAGATTAATGCATCTAAGGAGGGAGAAAGACTGAAACATTCATTCCTAAGGTGCTCAGGTCAAAAAACTAAAACCTCAGTCTTGTCTGTTCAACAGGAGAAAATTTATGGTCATCCAGGTTTTTATTTCTTTAAGACATGCTTGTAACAAGTAACTGATTGGATTTATTGGGTTTCATGAATATAATTGTGTGTCATCAGCATAACAATGAAAATTTATCCCATGCTGTTTAATAACTTTACCTAATGGAAACATAGATAAAGTAAATAGTATTGTTCCAAGCACTGAGCCCTGAGGAACTCCATGACTAACTTTGGTGTATGAAGACGTTAAAAATCAAAAACCAAGTGATGAACATGAAGGACGCAGACAAGGATGAAGGTTGGACGAAGGACCGAGGGCTGAAGGAAGGTTTGTAGTTTGGAATCACAGGACTGGTTTTGAACCAGCAGCTTGTGCCTCTTTGTGGCGTTGCAGTGGTTAGTTTCTCCTCAAACACAGAGTTTTACTGAGCATGATCAGGACTCTCTTCCTGCTGCAGTCGCACGAAGACGCTGCATGAGGACCCAGACGGACACGTCTCGTCCCGTCGGTCAGACTTCTGGTTTATGAAGCTTCACGGACAGAAAAAGTTGTTTGTACAGGACTCACTTCACCTGAACTTTGCCACAGGGCAAGAATCATCCGACCAGCTTTATGTTTGGCCCCACGCACTGACGCTCTCACACACACACGCACACGTGCACGCTGAGGATTATGGGTGCGGGGCGAGCTCAGCCTCAGTCGGCAGCAGGAAATGAAGATATCGATTCTTCCTGCTTTAATATTCGTTTCTGGTTCTTTCCCGTCTCTTCCCACACCAGGAGGTTGATGCTTGCGTGTCTGCATGAAGGGCCAGTGCACGTTTGAATATGTGCACGAGCTTTCTAATTACCACGGTGCCTGGTGCTGCAGGATAGATTAAAGCAGAGAGAGGCAGGTGGGATGGAGCTGCGGCTGCAGACGAGCCGGTGAACGCAGCGCTGTGAGCTGATGGATGTGGAGGGAAACAGGAAGTGGGGGGGGACAGCTGATCATATTGAAGTGACGAGGCATCAGCTTTCATCTCCTACAACTCTTTTTACTCATCTTTCCATGTCACTCCATCAGCACTCTCTGTAATGTGACCTTCTGTTTTTCATACCTCCTGTCCTCCTTCATCATCTCTCCATCCTCTTCCTCCGTCCACCACTCGTCCCTTCGTCTCAGGAAGATCTCACCATGAGAGAAAGATGACAGCCGGGCTATCAGGCTCATGTAAAACCAGAAACGAACCTTTTTTTTAAACAAATGACGGAGCTTTGGCCTGTGTCTGTGTGCTGGTTTGTTTGTACTGTTAGTAAAATATCTCGTGAAGCAGTGGTCAGGTCTGAGTGGAGTGGGAGTGACCAACACAGAAGTGGCTGTAGCTCAGCTGATATGGAGCTAACAGTTGGTGTGGTAGTAGCTGAGAGTCTTACAAGTGACATCATGCACGACATCAGATCAAAACAGCTGCAGCTCCGTCATAACTTCATCCTGTTTTTAAAGGCAGCAGGTGATAAGCACTCCTTCAGAGAGTCCGATGTCATTAATCAGTTTTAATCAATAAGTTTCCACCATCAGCTTCACGTGTCTCTTTCATCCGTCCACCGTTGTCTCCAGTCCGGACGCAGAGACATGTTGATGCGTTCAAGCTGTAGAAAGTCTGACGTGTTTCCGCTGGTGACGCCACCGTCTGTCATTCTGTGGCGTCGTTCCATCCCAGCTGTCTAAACATTTATAACATACCAAGGAGCAAACAGGAAGTAGGAACAACGTGTAGTTTTCACGTGTTTCCATGAAGCGAAGCGTGTTGAATTGTGCTGGTTTGTGTTTGTTCGACGCTTTTTATTTTCATATCCTCGTTCGCACCGTCTTTGGGATGAAGACTCGTGTTTTGTGTTCAACGGGAGTCTGGGCGCAGGCTTTTGTTTCGTGTCTCGCTTCATCGACACAAAGAACTCATCTTTCCTTCTCCTCGTCCTCTCTTCTTCCTTTGCGCTCCGTCTGACCTCAAA
>NC_056503.1:49675700-49678986 GCF_014905685.2 Nematolebias whitei
GTGTCCCTGTGATGGACTGAGACCTGTCCAGGTGTCCCCCACCTCTCACACGGTGACAGAGCACCAGTGACCCACATGACCTGAAAAGGAAGGAGTGAGTAAAGATTAAGGATGGATGTCGACACACACTTTGGATATTTATTCAGGTTGTGAGAAATAACAACTTTAAATCACTTTAAACTAAACAACAACAACAAAATCCATCAAGTTGAAGGAAAAAACATTTACAACCAAGAAACTTTCTTCAGGCCTCGACAGATTTATGCTAATAATTTGAATAATGGAGGACTTCTGCTGACTCGTCGTGAACCTCGTGTTCAAAAGTAAATAAGGTCATTAATAAAAAGGCAGATTTATTTTAAAAAGTGTGTTTTTTAATAAAAAGTCCTCGTCTGGACTTCACAGAACTTTTGAAGAACCGTGATGTCACAGTTTGTCTCCCTCATGCTAACGTTCAGCTAGCGCTAACTGTTTCAGTCAGTTTCTTCTTTTCTGTCCTGATCCTGCAGCTCTGAGCTCTGCTGCGAACAGATGTTTACTGCACATCAGGCAACAACAAGAGATACAAAACAAACAAACAAACAAACAAACAAGAAGAGAGTTTGGTTGTTTGCAGGTGCTTTCTGTCCCAGCTCAGACTACTCTCTGCTCTTTGAAAAGGTTTTCATGTGGATCTTCTCCGCTCCAGAGTCCAGCACAGTTTCAACACGTCTGTTGTTTTCTGTCCAAGCAGAGGTCACAAATAAACAAACAACATAAACAACAGTTAGAATAAAACCCAGAGCAGAGCACATGGGGCTTAAAATGACTCTGATCCTCACACGGCCTCCATTAGGACAACCTCCATCTCCTCCTTCTGCTGCTGCTCATCTGCGGTCGAGCTGTGGAGGCAACAGGTCCAGGAGAGAAACCCAGACCTCCCTCTCCTCAGAAACACTCTCCAGCTCCTGCTGGAGGACCTGAGGTGTCCCCAGGCCAGAGAAGATGCACAGTCCCTCCAGATGGTTCTGGGTCTGCTCTGGAGCCTCTTCTCAGAGGGACATGTCCAGAAAACCTCCAGCGGGAGGCGTCCAGATCAGATGGACCTCCTCAGCTGACTTCTTTTGAAGCAGAGGAGCAACAGCTCTACTCCGAGCTCCTCCTGGGTGACGGACCTCCTATGAAGGAAGCTCATTTCAGCTGCTTGGATCCAGGATCTGGTTCTGTCGGTGCAGATCCAAACCTGAGGACCACAGGTGAGGGTTGGAACAGACAGACCAGTAAATCTAGAGCTTTAGCTTTCGACTCAACTCTTTCTTCACTACAAATGACTGAAGCAACGCCCTCATTACTGAGGATAAGGTCCTGATCCGCCTCTCGTTAGTCAGGGACAAGAGGCCCAGGTACCTGAACTGCTCCACCTGAGGGATCTGGACCACGTGGAGCACGGCGGTGGATCTTTACGTCAAGTCATGGCGTTGTTTTATTGCACAACAAATGATTTCTGTACGTCAGGTCTTCATTCTGCACAACTTGTTCTCATCCTCCAGCTGTTAGAAACGTCTGGTTTTAAAACGTTTGAAGTATTTACCGCAGCTAAATCTGACATGTGTCTGACGGTTCACAAAGAGCCGAAACCTGCTCAACGTTACAGGTCAACCCAGGACGAAGACGGGTTTCTTCCAGCTTCTTCACACGGCTGCAAATTAACGAACACGTCCGTCGTGTTTCTGTTCGGCTTGAATGAAACTAGAGAAAATGCATTTCCTGCGAATATGCAGCGTGAATGCTTATTGCTGAAGAACTGGCTGAAAAACAGCTGAAATTAGCTAAAAGCATGCTGAATTTTAGCTGACAAGGAAGAGCAAGCTTAAATTAGCAGAAGAAAGCACATATTTGCTGAATTGGGTTTAAATAAACGTGGAGCACAAGTGAATGCACCAGCAGAAAACGGGACACCCCTCGTATTATAGTTTATAGTACTTCAGGCAGAGCACGGTACAAAAGTATTATTTACACGTCGCTGTCGGCTCATTTAAAAGAGGCACAGCGTTCATTTGGATTTCGAGACCCGTTGCATTCGGCGCTGGGGGTGCTGAGCCTGCCGGGTCCTTTCTGTGCAGAAAGGACCTGACACCGGCAGTTTCAATCTACCACATGTGTAACATAAGAAGAACTGAGCACAAGAGTGAGGACATTAGCAAAGAATAGCTGAAAAGGTAGAAAAAAGCTTAAACTGTGGAAGGAGCTGAAATGAGCTAAGAAATGTGGAATTAGCTGATAAAGCTAAAAATAACATAAAACAGCTAAATAGTATCAGAAATAATTTAAACAAGCTGAAAATAGCATAAAGCATTTAATTAGGCTGAAAGTAGAATTTACCACAAAAAACTTGAATCAATCTGAAAACAGCTGAAATTAGCTAAAAATGCTAAAAAGTTAGATGAAAACGTAGAACAAGCTTAAATTAGCATAAGAAAGGAGAAATAACACGTTTGTCCAATTAGGATCAAAGAAGCAGAAATGAGCACAAAAAGGTGGAATTCTTAAAAAAGCTGAAATTAGCAAAAAACAGCTGAAAAGTTAAAAGGGCAGAAAGCAGCTTAAATTACCAAAAGGAAGTGGAGAGAGCACATTTTTGCTGAATTGGGCTGAAAAAAAAGTTGAAATGAGTGTAAATATTTGGAATTTGCCAGAAAAGCTAAAATTGGCATAAAAACAGCTAAATAGTAGCTGAAATAGCAAAAAAAACAAACAAAAAAAAACAAAACTGAAATTTGCTGAAATAAGCTGAAAGGAGCAGAAAGAAGTTAGAAGAAGCACAAAATTGTTGTAGTTACCAGAAAGCATCTGAAAGGAGCACAAAACAGCTAAAAAGCAGCTGAAAGTAGCTGAAAATGCTAAAAAGTTAGATGAAAATGTAGAACAAGCTTAAATTAGCATAAGAAAGGAGAAAAAACACGTTTGTCCAATTAGGATTAAAGAAGCAGAAATGAGCACAAAAAGGTGGAATTCTTAAAAAAGCTGAAATTAGTAAAAAACAGCTGTAAAGTTAAAAGGGCAGAAAGCAGCTTAAATTACCAAAAGGAAGTGGAGAGAGCACATTTTTGCTGAATTGGGCTGAAAAAAAAGTTGAAATGAGTGTAAATATTTGGAATTTGCCAGAAAAGCTAAAACTGGCATAAAAACAGCTAAATAGTAGCTGAAATAGCAGAAAAAAACTGAAATTTGCTGAAATAAGCTGAAAGGAGCAGAAAGAAGTTAGAAGAAGCACAAAAATGTTGTAGTTAGCAGAAAGAATCTGAAA
>NC_056503.1:49679086-49682127 GCF_014905685.2 Nematolebias whitei
GAGCACAAAACAGCTAAAAAGCAGCTGAAAGTAGCTGGAAAAATGTACAAACTTGCAGAAGGAAGCTGAAACAGCTGAAGCAGATCAAACTGAAAGGAGCAATAAAATGTTGTAAACAGATCTAAAGATTTGAAGGATGTAAAATGAGCTCAATTCATTTTCTATGAGAAAAAAAAAATAGCAGAAAAAGCTAAATATTTCAAAAAGCTAAAGTTGCACCAATCCCATAAGTCAGCGCAGGATTGTCCTGAAGGAGCTGAACGTTTTGATTTATGATTTGTTGAAACAGCTGAAAACTGCAGGACGAGAACCGAGCTGTAAAATGTACAGAAGAAAACAGGATGACAGCGAATGCTTCATTCAGACAACGATAACCTGGAATCATCAGAACGTCTTCTCAAAGGACAACAACTCACGTTTCTTCAGAACCGACTCTAACTTTTAACATGCACATGCACTCGTACTACAGAGCTCATGATCTTTAACGTCATTAGCAAAAGGAAGTTTTCATAACTTGACATGAGTTTTGAATTAACTGCAGGCGAGAGAAGATCAAATTAAAGAGCTGAGCAGGAATCAAAAACATCGATCAAAGTTTCAGAAACAAGTATTTCACAGTTTCATTAGCTTCGTTATATTTTGACCTGTTTTATGTCTCATCGACCTGAACTTCAGTTGAACATTTCCAGGAGTCACCAAGGTTTGGCTTGATTCTACAATAAACTGTTTGTTTCTTTAAATCCACGCGGTCATGGTGATGTTCTCCCCTCCGTGATCGCTCCGTCCACTCCTCCTCATCAGCACTTGTTGGCTCCTTGTTCTACATGCCTGCGCTGCGTTTCGTAATCGCTTCTTCATTCGAGCCAAAGTGGAGACGTAACACAAAGTTTAGACGGGAGGAGGATGAGAAGTGGCTTCCAACGACACAAAAGATTAAAGTTGAAGTGAGAAATTGGAGGAGAGGGTGTATCCACGGAGACAAAAGGACAGACGGAGCCGAATGGAAGCAGGAAGTGAAAGAGGCGTTGCTTATTTTGAAGAATCAAAGGCTGGACGGGGATGGAAGATGAAGAGGAGGTGAAGAAGACAGGAAAACAAGGAGTAAACAAACGGAGACAACAAAACTGGGAAGAGATGAAAACAGAAAAGTCTAAAGAAAGAGTGGGAAGACACATGAGGAGGACAAAAAGGACCAGGAGACACAACACAGAAGAAATGGAGTCACGTGGAGACCAGGAGACAGAGAGAGGTTCACAGGTCGGTGTTTGACTGAAACGTTTCTGACCACCTTAAACACAGAGATGATCGTTGTTCTATCTGATGTCACAGATGTTTGTTACAGATGTTTGTTACAGATGTTTAAAGCCTTTATGGACAAATTAATTCACTATCTGTTGGTTGGACAAGAAACTAGAAACACCAAGACTGTTTGAAAATTAGTTTCTAAACGATAAATCTACATTTCATGAACTAAAAATATAAACTGGTCCCTCATCAAGCGGTTCGAGTGTTTGCTTCTCACTCCCAGCAGTAAGTCGGACTCTTCAGGAGTTGGACTCCTCCAGGGCTGCTCGTCGTCTCCGATTCTGTTCAGAACTTTTATGGACAGAACTTCTCGGTGCAGACAGGAGGAGGAGGGAGTCCGGTTCAGTGACCTCAGGATCCATCTCCGCTCTTTGCAGATGATGTGGTCCTGTTGGCGTCATCGTGTCATGATCTCCATCTCTCGCTGGAGCAGTTCACAGCTGAGGGTGAAGCAGCTGGGATGAGAATCAGCTCCTCCAAATCTGAGGCCGTGGTCCTCAGTCAGAAAAGGGTGGACTGTTCTCTTCAGGTCGAGGGTGAGGTTCTGCCTCAAGTGGAGGACTTCAAGTGTCTCGAAGTTTTGTTCAGGAGTGCAAGAAGAATGACGTGTGGAATTGACAGACGGATTAGTGCAGCATCTGCAGTATTGTGGACTCTGTGCTGGTCCGTTGTGGTGAAGAGAGAGCTTAACTGTAAGGAGAAGCTGTCTATTTACTGGGCGGTCTACGTTCCTCCCCTCACCTCTGGTCATGAACTCTGGTAGAGACTGAAAGAATGAGATTGTGGATCCAGGAGGTTGAAATGAGTTTCCTCTGCAGGAGCCGGACTCTCCCTTAGAGACAGGGTGAGAAGTTCAGTTATCAGGAGAGACTCGGAGTAGAACCACTGCTCCTCCACATCCAGAGGAGCCAGTTGAGGTGGTTCAGGCATCTGGTAAGGATGCTCCCTGGGCACCTCCTTAGGGAGGTGCTTCGAGCATGACTGACTGGGAGGAGACCCCGGGGAAGACCCAGGACACGCTGGAGAGACTACGTCTCTTGTTTGGTCTGGGAACATTTTGGAGTCCTCCCAGAAGGAGAAGGGGGTCTCTGCAGGCCAAAAGTGGGCGTTTCTGGCTAGTAGGCGTTTGTAGAGGACAAACACTGATTGGCAGCTGTATCTGCTGCTCTTTAGTTAAGTTACATCAGCTCTTTTTTTAAACTGAAGGTTTCTAAGAACCAGCGTTAACTCTACTGTCAAACACAAGAAGATCCTCTTTTGTTCTTGGTTGTAGCTGCACCTGACACAGGTTGCCTTGAGTCTGGTCTGGGTACAATGAAATATGAAACATCTGAAGTGAAACCTGCTCCATTTGTCAAAAAGTCTGGTCTCAATTAAAGATCATGAGTCCTGTAACAGATAATGGCCCAAAACAAACGCTAAAAACAAAACTTGCTCTTTAGAAGTTCTTCTATGAGATCTGATCCATGACAGGAGCTGAAACATGGACTGACCTTTAAAATGTGAGACAGCTGAGGAAGTTAACCAGTAAACAGAATACCTGCTCCAGGTGCAGAAATCTGACAGAAACTGACCATCACTCATCTGCAGGGACTGCAGGTCGAACAAGAACATGTGAAGTTAAAGGAAACATCCTTTGTCCCGAGGCCAGTTTAAGTATCATTCATATTTTTCTTTCTTTATGAATCGATTGTAACTATTTTCACATTTTTCAACAACCAAAACGGATTTTGTTT
>NC_056503.1:49682227-49689562 GCF_014905685.2 Nematolebias whitei
TGGACAGATGGATGGACAGATGGATGATGGATGGATGATGGGTGGATGATGAGTGGATATATAAACCAAACAAATGGTGAAGAATCAACTAGATCAATTGATCAATCTCATTGTGAACGAGTCATAAAATGACAGCAAACACTGTTCTATTCTATTCTATTCTATTCTATTCTATTCTATTCTATTCTATTCTATTCTATTCTATTCTGGTCTGGTCTGGTCTGGTCTGTTCTGAGTGTCAAAGGTCTCAGTGTTGGACATGTGTTTGGTTGAAGAACAGTTTATCGTAAAGTAAGACGTTTCACTGGAACCAGATGTTTTCATCAGTCGTCAAAAGAGGTCTGTGATCTCCTCCTGAAAAAGATATGTTTATTTTTCTCTAATTTCTGGAAAACCTTCAAATCTTACAAATCTGTACAAACGTGTCTTGAAACCCAACTGAAGATGTAGGGACTAAATGAGCCTGTAGACCTGCGGTTCTGGACCACTTGACCCAAGAGCAGCAGCAGCAACAACCTGTGTCACGTTAACCATTTCAACACGTTAACCGTTAATAAAGTCAGAACGATTCTGAAGCCATGTTGAAGAGCATCCATTGTTGCCAGACGTGAACAAAACCAAGTTAATTTTGAAACATTAAAAGACTCTTATTCTGAAGGGCATTTGAGGTTCTGCTCTTTAGGAATGGTTGAACTTTAAAACCTAAATCCTGCTCAGGCTGTTATTTAGTTTTACTTGTTGAAACTTTTCAGGATAAAATGTCTAAAAGTCACACAGCAGTCCTAATTATTAGACAGGCAGACAGAAGTGCGGAGTAGAAAGTGAGCCTCAAACAAACTGTCGCTGTGTGTAAACTGTAAATTGTAGAAAAGAAAAACTTGACGCGTTGAGGCCAAAACATCTGGAAGCCCTAAGCTTGTTAAAGGAGATATGAGCAGGTCAACAAACTTCACTTCATACAGAATAAATATATAAATGAACTGGAAGTCAATGGGAGTTTGTCTGTGCTTACTGGGACCTCTGGGAGGATTTCAGAGCATCCCATCAGTCCTGCAGCTGTGAGACACATCTGTGGTACTTCCAATAAATGTCACACGTTGTTTCTGATCAAGCTGCTTGATTACATGTGTTGATTGATTTGGCTGTTTTTGTCTGAAGCTGCAGGGAAATCATCAAACCAGAAATGTGAAGGAAATGAAAAACAGCTGGATAATAATAAAAAGGTGTTCAGTATCATATTTCTCGGCCTGCAAGTTGCAGTTTTTTCATAATTCACATGCCCTGCGACGTATCAATCGAAGGGACGTATTTATGGATTTTTTTCCAATATTTATAAACCAATATTTGACTGAGATATGATGTTCATTCATTCTGACTGAAAATATTGAACACTACCATTTTCAGCCACTAGATGGCACTTGAGTAGTATGGCATGCTGTTGTGTCATGTAATAGGTAAAAGTGGCTATTAATGACACAATCGGCTTGCCATACAGAGCCACCTTCGTCCAGCTCGCCTGGAGCAAACGTCAAATCAGCTTCATGTCTCTGCGCCGCCCCGGAGACGTGCAGCTGATTTCATGTCAAAGTGCATTCATTAAGTTAAAGTTCAACTGAGACACAACTTTGCTATAATGTCGAGCAAACAAATAATTATTTTTAAGTGTTAATCTTGTTAAATTCTTGATAAAGTCCTCCCGTGCACGCTCCCGCCATTTGGCAGTCAGTCGACTTTTGCCACAACACCGGCCCACATTTCCAGGTTGTCGGCGGTGACGTGTAATAGATGCGACGTATTTATGGATTTTTCCACTTTATTAGACATTTTTGGACTGATGAGGCTTATAGGGCGGTGATACGTGTGCGGCGGAAAATACGGTAATTATACAATACATGAGCTACAGTACTTTGTATATTTATTTAAACATTGGTCAAAGTTTCTTTGAACAGCGTTATCAGGGAGCTGCTTGTGGAGCTGCAGTTCATCCTTTATGCTCAGTATTTAACACAATCTTATTATCGTCTTATTAAGGTCCAGAGGTAGTGCAGCTGTTACAACCAGGACCTGCTGCTGAGTCAGCAGAAATCTGAGCCAGGAGAGCCGCTCTCTGAAGAGGAACGTCCAACGAAGCTGCCGCAGAGCTGGACCGAGGCGCCGCCTCTCAATCAGTTCACACCTGAGAGCTCGTTAAGAGACGGAGAGAGACGAGCAGCGTTGATCCTCAGAGCGCTGGAAACCAACGGGAAGTTTCACCAAAAGTCTCCTGAACAACCGGAGCCAGAAGCTTCTCTGAGCATGGAGGACTTTATTACTCAGCCTCATAAAATAATAATAATAAAAGGTCCAAGAACCGAAAACAGCCATTTTACTTTATAAGAACACACATTTTTGTTTAAATGTTAAGCGTTTTAAGTTAGAAAAATATATTTAAAAGGTTCAGATTTCTTGCTGCTACATGTATTTATTTATTATTGCCTCGTACTTTGCAAGGTAAGTAATTATGTGTCTGTGTGGATGTATTTGTTTGCCTGTCTGTTAGTAAAATATCTCTTAAACCAGTGGACAGATATCAAATCTAATTTATTTATACAACACATTTAAAAATAGCAGACTTTTGCCAAAGTGCTGCACATAAAATAAAAAGAAACAGAAAACAATGAAGCACATAAAAGCCTTTAAATTAAACTATAAGAACAAGTAGAATTATGAAGTTTATTAATTATTAAGTAGAGGGATAATCTGAGCTCTCACGTGGATTTAAACAAGATTTCACCCAAAACACCGAGAGATGGAGCCGGTCTGATCCAAGAGGTTTACAGACGATAAACGTTTGGGTTCAATATTAAGATGGCCGACACAGCTACTCACCCCGAACACGACTACAACTCAGTCACTTTGACAAACAATGAGCTAAAATGTGGTGTGGTAGTAGCCGAGAGTCTCTCTCGTCGTTTCCTCTGAGCACAGACCGGCTGACGGAGTTTCACGTCCACTTCCTTTGTCTGGAGGTGAGATTTGACCGTTTCATTACGTGCAGTTTATCTGCCTGTTCAAGAGATTGAAAATAAGGATTAAATCTGGAGCCACCTTCAAGATAATCCCCCGAACCAGACACGAAAAAGAAGGGAGGAGACGAAAGAGAAGAAAGATGGAGGACAAAACAACAGCAGTCTTCAGACTTCTGTCTTAAAACAATTATTGAATTAAATAATGATTTAAATAAAATGAAATTATTTGATAATAATAATAGAACATGGCTGTCCTGCAGTAATTCCACTCATTTGATTATTTACGTTCTTTCAAGGTCAAAGTGAATAATCTGTTCTCGTTCACACTTTGATGCAGAACCTGAAGAACAAAGAACCGACAGCGACGCCACTGATCGGTGCTCTGCCCCGGTTGTACGTGCAGCTTCTCAATCGACTGTAAACGAGCTAGCATTAGCTTATCTTCGTACGTCGTCTTGTTCTCCTGCATCAGCATGGTGCCTCTGTGTGGCCTCGTGCACGCTCATGAATCTTTCTGCAGTTTCTTCCAGCAGCTGCAGCCTTCTCTGGCTCTGTTAGAACTTGTTCTGAAGACAGAAAGAAGGACGAACAGCAGGAGCTCCACGCTTCCCATTGTTGTTGTGAAAATTGACTCGTGAGCCTCGAGCGTTCTGCTTCGATGATCCTGCCCACGTGCAAACACAACCAAGGCTGCGCAGAGCCGGGGAAGACCTGAGCCGGGTGGACCAGGGCTGGGCGGGACCTCACAATGCAACAAATCCACAATAGAACCACATGGTCTGCAAAAGGCAGAGATGAGGTTCCCCAACCAGGCTGCATCCTATCCACGCCACAAACAAGGTTCAGCTCTGGAAAAGTCCCACTCCCACCAGAAGGTCGACTTTTCGCTGAGTTTGAGCACAGCTTGATCAGTTAAGGCGATCCCAGCACCCAGACAGGGTTGTAAACTTCTCCAAATCCACGTAACTCACGCAGACTGGACAGTCAGGCTCCCAAGCCCCCTTAGCAACTCAGTACAGGTGAACAAGTACTCCACAACTCAGAGTCTGTGTCAGGGGACTTTAGGTAAAGGTTTATGGGTGTTTATCACTGCTAATGTGAAACTGTTACCATGTGTGTGAGGTCAGAGAGTTCTTTTCTCTCTCAGAGAGGAGCCTGACAGCTGGAGGAGGAGCTGATAACTGTGTATTATATTAAAAAACACTTCCTGCTCACTGCCTGGCTGTAGACTCTCATGACGAGGCTCTAAACATGTAACTTTGAACATCTGTACAAGCCTGTTTCATGACTGTCTGCCTTTGCAAGGGTTAAACATCTTCTCCAGTTTTTCTGTGGCTCCTTTTTTAAGTAAGTAGATAATGTAAGGATTAGGCCTGTCGCGATAAACAATAAATCAATTAATCACGTGATTAATGAAAATTATCGACCTCATTTTCATTTATCAGCTTTATCGTTTCTTCATATCTCGTTCTACTGAAGACACTGGATGACAAAAGGATCAACTCCGGTGTTCTTCACTGACTCCTCCCTTTCTCTTTTCTATTTAAAATCCATTTTAATCGTCCAAAATTGTGTTTTTGGATCGTTGACAGCAGCTAAACTGAGAAGCTAAGCTACGAGCTAAGCTAACAGGCCGACCTCGGGGAGAAACCTCCGTCTTGTCGAAGCTCCAACATTCACGGTTGAAACTCGTGCCTTTGTGTAAAAAGTTGTTTTTTTATTAAAAGCTCTGTGTGACAAACACTAAAGAGCTCAAACCACATACAGCGTCTGCTATTTTGAGAACCGAAGCGAGACAGCCCATGTCTCGTCAAGGGGCCTCCCTCCCATTTTCCTTAAAAAGACACGCTGCTCACTCCCTCACTATCCATTCTTCATTCAAACAGTCTTATACTGCCACCTGGTGGTCACAAAATTGTATTACACTCAAAAATTTACCAACATTTCTTCTTAAACTTGACAGTTATTACCAATTCTTGTCAAAGTTCAAACAATATCATTTATCTCCTGATGCATGCTCAATATCATTTATCGCAATAATTTCTGAGCCAATTAATCGCCCAGTTAAACGTGTTATCGTGACAGGCCCATGTGCGGCTCCTTTTGTTAAGTAAGTCGATAATGTAAGGATACGTTTTATATCCAACCCTGAGGTTCAGTCAAGCTCTCCGTTCCAACAGGGGTAGTTGGAGCAGTAAATAAAAAGCAATGGCTTTGTTGATGTCTTAAAAAAAAGGGCCATTAAAAAAGAGATTTTACAGCCGTTTACAAAGGCCCTCAAACCACGGACATTAAAATTATTTTTGCAGAAGACAGATAGTTGAATAAATCTACTTTCATTCCCTTTGAATGCCTGCTGGTCTGAAGATCTCAGAAGAATGGATGGCTACATTCACAGCCTGTCAAGGTTATTCTTTATGCTAAAGCTTTATGCTCCATATTACTCTTGCCTTGGGCACAGAACAAGTTAGAATCCTGCATAATGAAATTTATGACTGATCGGAGAAAACTGCCATTTAAATATGCCGGGAAGACAGTGTGCATCATTTAAGACTTGTGAATAATGCAGTGGTCGTAATGATGGGAAAAAGGACAAACGTCACGCAGGATTTAGAGAGGAAAACGGGCAGAAGCGGCGCCTCTCCGTTCTCTCGTGGCAGCGTTGTGAATAATGCATTGGCCACGGCCCAAATGAAATGGAGCCATTTTGGATTTTTCACGAGGCGTGACACTAAATCCAAGTCATCATGGGGTTAGATTGAACATCGGCCGCTCTGTGTTCATATTCTGAATGAAGGAGAGGGCCCGCTTCTTTTACGCTCCATTATTAATGGACACGGAGGAGAACCAGCACCTGCCGGACAAGAAGCATATATTTCTTATTTCCTCGGGAGGAAAAGTTGTCGGTTTGATCGCTTCACTGGCTCAGCTACACATCCTGTGAAACCAACACGCTTCTATAAAACTGCGTCTGCCTGATGGAGGAAAGCGACTCCGGCTCTTCTATTAATTTTTGTTGTTCACATGAAACACGGGAGCCTCCGGTTCATTTGTTCAGCAGCTGAAAATAAATAAAGTTATCTGACGGTTGCATCAAGAATCTGACTTGTTCACAGCGATTAAAGACAGAAGCTGATTAAACTCAAGCGATCCAATCTGCAGCTCCAACACAGAATATTGGAAATATTTAAGAAGCAGATAAGATTAACGAGAAGCGTTTCTTTTAATTTATTTAAGTAGTTTGAGAGCAATATTTTGAGACTGAGCTCCTTGATGAACAAATTTACCCAGAGAGGAGCAGTTTGCTTTAATCAAACCCAGTCAGTTCTGGTCAACTGACTGAACACATTTACTTTAATAAATTAACTTTTTCTACCAAATCTTCTCTTTAAGTTAATGAAAATTGCACGAAACGAGTTCATTCATCTATTTTTTTTCAATCTTTTATTTTGACATTTTTCTTTTTAGCCCACATACAAAAGAAAAACATGAACACGGTGAATAAAAACGAGGAAAAACACACAAACGAGCAGCTTCAACTCTCCACAACAAAAAGGATACGAGACAAAAAGAAAAGCGCCTGATCTCGTCAGCATATAACGTTATAAAAAGGTAAGAAACAAATAAATAATAGTTTAAGTTTAGGCAACGGTTGCACTGGTTGATAAACACGTGTGACTTGCTCAGGAGAGCCATGCAGCGACATCCGGACGTTCTCAAGTTTAAGGAAAAAACAAGATCCCTGAGTAGGAGCTGAATAGACCGATCGATTAGCCGACTAGTCGACTCTAGACAATCCCAAGTTTTTATATTTCACAACGACTAGTTGCACCCCCCCACCCCGCTGTAAATAAAATAAAACTAAAATCAGCAGCATTTTTGCAGCTTGATAATAGTTTTTCTTTTCCTTTGACTTATTTGCAACATGATAAATGGTAGGAGCATAAACATACGCCTGATGTTTTGTTGTTCTTTTTTTTGTTAACAATAAATTACTTCCCCCCCTAATTTATATATAAATATATATATATATATTTGCAAATATGATATAGCGTCTTGAGTTCCTATGACGTCGTCGACTCGTCGAAATCGACTTTTAAAAATATGTAGTCGTTTAACTCCATCCCTGAGCCAGTGCAAAAAAAGAGGGGGGGTGAGGTACTTTTCATTTAAGCAGTATCACTCTCCGAGCAATAAAGGTCATAAAAGCTAGAGAATTACCCAGAGATGGGATTAAGGGGGGCCCTGCAGAAGAGACCCAAACAAGACACTCAGGGGATTAGGGTCAATTTTATTCCAACCACCTCAGAAATAGCAGCAAATATCT
>NC_056503.1:49699562-49717733 GCF_014905685.2 Nematolebias whitei
TCAGTGTTTTTCTGCTGTGATCCATTTCAGCCCTCTGAAAGGGCTCTCTTGATTTGAGAGTTAGAAAGTGGTCACCAGCGCGTCATTGTTGCTGGTTAAAATGAGAATTATTGCAGTTGGGCCTGTTTCAAGCCGTCGTCTGTCAGCCCTGAAAACGCTTCATAATAACACTCAATTATGCATTCTGGACCGAGTTGCTAGGTGACGAGCAGCCTAAATGGTGCTGAGAGCATTCAGCGGTCACTCCGAATGGTGGGCTGACAGAAGGCCCGCTCTCGAGCCTCAGACAGACTCGAAGAGTCACATCTGGTGATCACAAGGCGACCCTCGAGCTGCTGGACGGAGGGGCTGGTGGAAGCCCAGCTGCTCCTTCACTTCCTGAGAAATGCACAACTTTAAGTGCACAGTCTAACGTTTATGGACTTGGACAGTTATGCTTTGTAAGACAGAAGTACAATTTATATTTAATGTAAAATTTATCAAGTGCTGCTGTAAAGATTCGTCACCCTGAACACTTTTCTTCATTAAGTATCAAAGTTGAAAAGCTTACATTTGTCTGCCATCGTCATTAAACTTCATCTACTTTCCTTCATCTCCATTACCTCCTAGTTGAAGTGCTGCAAGTGCTTCTACCATATCTATCCTCCTCCTTTTGTTAAACAATGGGGAGTTTCATGGCCGTCGTCTTGCAGATCTCATTTCTGTGCAGGGTTTTTCAGGATGACGTTTTTCTTGTCAAACCTTCCTCCTGTGAGCCGGAGCTTTGTTGTGTTTCAGAGCAGATCTGAATCCAATCAACAACAAAAGGAAACAGACTGAACATCAAATTATTTCTTGTACGCAGAGTTTGATTCCTCTGAATAAAACGCTGGAGAGAACCTGGGGACGGGTCTAATCTCAGGTGCGCTCCCTAAAACAAACCCAATTTGCTGCAGGTAACTTATTCCAAACAAAAAGAAACCGTCAAAAATCTCTAAAATGCTTAAATTGTTCCAGATGAGTAAAACATTTTGTGCTGAGTGGTTGATGAATCCAGCTATAGCTCGAAGCACATTTATCGACACAGACGGAGCTAACCTTTCCAGCGTCATGGTTCATTTCTCCACCAAATTAATTCTTTGAAGCAGGTTGATAACACGGTGAGGTCGCGTCAGTTCACGCTGTCACTTTTATGTACATGGAGGTTTGCACAACACTGACGTTACAAAACCCACAGCCCCCCACACCTGAACCAAACGGCTCACCTGTCGGCCTCGATGAACGACAGCCAGAACAACTCCGGATGGAGGGGCGGCTCTGAGACTCATGTGACCCGATCCTTTTTTAACAAAAACTGATAAACCTGGACCCCCACACGATGTGAATAAACGTCGTTTTCACACCTGATAGTCCGGTGGACTCGGTTCTATTGGGGACCACATTCAGAACATTTGTTTACATTGTCAGCTGGTGCGGTTCTCATTCACACTGCACTGAGTCAGTCGACCTGTTCCCCCGCTCGCCTGTGGGGGCGCTGCACCAAGAACTACTGAAGGAAACGACACAAAAACCTCTGAAGAACAGACGACTTCTTCAGGAAATAAAAACAAAAATGGAGCGGCATCAATTTTTAGCGGTTTCAGGAGTTCTGTTTTGTCATTTTTCAGCAATGGACTCATCATGAGCAGGAGAAGAGGCAGAAGACATGGAGGATGTTGTTTTTCACACAAGGCGGCTGACGGCTCCGTATGAGGTCAGAGAAATGCACGTTTGTTTGCCCTGCGCTGTACTCCACTTCCTGCTTTTGGAGCGGTCTCCGGTCCGCTTGTATTCACACTGCATTCGAACCGCACCAGAGTTCACTACAACCGAACCGAGACCTTGGTTTTTAGGCGGACCAGAGTTCGCTTTTTTGGTCCACACCAGCGTTCGATTGCGCATTCACACCTCCCCAAACAAACCAGACTTCCTAGGCAACAGACTAGTTTGATTAAAGCGGACTGATCAGGGCTGGTGTGAACCCTCAGATGAGTCCAGCTGTCTTCTATCAAACCACAAACAGTCTTTGTATATTTAACATCTGCAACAAGAACCGTTCAATGCCACGTTTACAAAACCGATTCATATCAAATATATACGAACAGTTTGTATTTTCATCAATTCATATTGAAAGTTCTCATGCTCTGGTGTCCATCTGCTGTAACTCCCACTATTTCCCAAGACCGTGACGTTCTTCTGTACTGAAGAAGCCCTCCGGATAGAGGGCGAAACGTCTCTATAAAAAAGAAACTGTCCGGATGACCTGACTGACAATTATTGGATTTGATACCTGGATGATTGAGCATGAACTTTGTTGTTCTTCTGTAAAGCTGAACAAAACTCAACTGCAAACACTGAAAGAATCAAAGATCCTCTAAGACGAGTTGAACCTTGTGTTTGAACGACGAGCTGCCTGTGTGACTTCCAGAATTAAAAAAGCAGTACAAAAACTTAAAAATGTTTCGATCTCCATTCTTTTTTCGGCTGAGCGCTGTCACGGTTGCTAGGCGACAGGACATACGCCGACGTAACTTTGAAGGCTAGACCTGTCCCAATTCACAGCTGCTAACTTCTGGTCTACGTGGTCTTTGAAGGACCCGACCTACGTCGACTGGGAAGGCCGGGCCCTTCGAAGGATGCAGCCGTTGGATTGGGACACAGCTCTAGTGTCATTTTTAAATGTAGCTCTATCGTCCCCTCAGTGGCGACACCTGCTGTTCAGGAGGGCGTCTGCACCGAGTGTAATCTGGCATGATTAAAATATGTCAGTTTGTCTGAGGACCATAATCTGCACATCTCTCCGAGTGCTCTCAGTGTCCTCACACAGCCACAGCTGCATCTTGTGACGTTATGACCTCTGGTCACATGAAGGAACGCTGTTTGAGAAAAGGAACTTCTTAGTGAGAACACTTTTTGAGGTTAATAGCTTTGATTCCACTCTGGAGATCAGCGACATTCCAGGTGACGGCTGTGATTCAAATCAATCGATCTCCAATCTTTTTCAGATGCTTGGTAAGCCCATGAATGTTTCCTCAAAGTGAGTTTTGCCAACGTTTGCAGCTCAAACACAACACCACCAGAGGAAATTAGGTTACGCACCCATGTGGCATTTTTCCTTCAAAGCCAACTGGAGCTAAAGACAAAATAATTAGTTGGTGTGAGCGTGAACGCTGATCAAACACTTCCCTGCGTGGCGGGCAGTAAATTAGCAGTCTGCTCTCATCGGTGGAGACAAAGTCAGCAGTTGTTGCTGCAGCGACCTGCAGACCTCCAGTACGGCTGCCGTATGTGACACTGAGCACTTTAGCTGCTGCCTGCGCGGTAAAATATATATAATTTTTATTTTAATTAAAAATGCAGCCTGCAGAAAACATGACAACATATTTACCTGACTAAGGTAAAGCTCTCAGTCCATCTGGTAACAAAGAGCATCTATTCAAACAGAACTATGAGATTTAATTAAAGGCAGTTTCCTGCTCTTTATTTTATTTTTTACAAAATACTGAATGTTGTGTCAAATAAAAAACATACCGTACCTGCCGCCGTACACGTTGCATCTATTATGCATCACCGCCGACTGCCCAGAAATGTGGGCCGGTGTTGTGCCAAAAATCGATTGGCTGCCAAATGGCAGCCGCCGGAGCGTGCACGGGAGGACTTTAACAAGAATTTAACAAGATTAACACTTAAAACAATTATTTGTTTGCTCGACATTATAGTAAATGTGTCAGTTTAACGTTTCCTTAATAAATGCACTTCAGTGGTCAAATCAGCTGGGCGTCGCAGTGAAATGAAGCTGATTTGATGTTTGCTCCAGGAGTTCCAGAGCAAGACGAAGGTGCTTGGTATGGCAAGCCAAATGTCTCATTAATAGCCACTTTTACCTATTAATGAGACACTTGGCTTGCCAGATTACTCGACTGCCCTCCAGTGGCTTAAAATGGTAGTGTTCAATATTTTCCATGTCAGAATGAATGAAATTGTCAGATCTCAGAAAAAAATTTGGTTATAAATATGGAGAAAACATAAATAAGTCGCTTCGCTGTATGTATGCATGCTGATTTATGCAAAAAGGTGCGAGTTATACAGCAAAAAATACGGTACATAAAAAACGTTTTTTTTAAACCTGTGCAGTCACGAGGCTCGGAAACAACAAAATTTAATTTGAGAGCTGAATCTGTTCTTAATGAAACTCCAGATCCAGCTCGTTATTTTTGTATGATGCTTCAAAGAAGTCAGACGTTTTGTCATTTAATTTCTGCAGTCTTGATAACGAGTTCTCTGAACGTCTCTCAATTTATTTATATGGACGTTGGTGGCTTTTCACACATTTTAGTCCAGTTATCAGACCTTCACTGACTCAACACTGACCTTTGAATCATCGGTTAAAACAACACCTAAACAGAAGCGATGAACTCGTGTCCACGCACATCAGGCATTTAGGAACGTCTCAGGAGGCGCTCTGTTGGGGAATCTGAGTAAAAAACCCACGTAGGCAAAGTGCACCAAGGAGTCCCGACAAGATTCAAACCCGGGACTTTCCTACTGTAGTTCAATTTAAGTCACTGTGTCGCCCCTTGAATAAAACAAATGAGTAAAAAAATTAATAAATGCAATTACTTTCAGCAATAAAATGAGTATCATAAAGCCATGTCTTAAACAAGAAACAAAGAACATCATTATTCTTATCCTACAGACACAAGCCAATAGATTTTATTCTGGCTGGATGCCAGGACAAGGACAGGATAACTGGTGAGACCGACGTGAAAAACAGACGATGATGAGAGGAACAGGCACTCATAATTTAGTTTAAATGCTCAACACTGTCTGATAAAGTCTTCATCAAAGGCTCTAGATCCAAATTTCAAATGAAGTTTTCACATGCCCCCCCCCCCCCCCACACACACACACACACTCTGCCAGTCTTACCTGTAAATGAGTATGTCATCTGTAGAACTGTTGTACTGGATCTGGTACATGCGGACTCCTGGGATGTGGTTTTGAGGCGGCCATCTGATGGTGGCGGAGCTGGAGGTTAGCTCCGACACACTGACCCTCTGCTGGTCGGACCTGGGATGGCCTCCGCTCACGTTGGATTTGATGGACGTTGGGATGTCTGAAGGCCCCGGATCTAGTTCCACTTTGGGGTCGAAGTGCGGGGAAGGGTTGACGACCAACTCGACAGGGGCGGTGGCCTCACCAGCTGCGTTGGACGCTATGCAAGTGAACTTTCCAGAATCCTTAAAAAGAGCAAAACAAAGAAGAAAACATGTTTAATCAGTGACTGTACCTAATAAATTTTGCTGGGCGTTTAATTGTCTCAGAAATGATTGCGATAAACAATAATATTGTTTGAAAAAAAATTCAAGAAGAAATGTTGGGTAATTTTTGTGTGTAGTACCTTTTGTGACCACTGGATGTCAGTATAAGACTGTTTGAACCGAAGGATGGACAGTGAGGGAGCGAGCAGCGTGTCTCTAAGAAAAATGGGAGGGAGGCACCTTGACATGACATGGGCTGTCTCTCTTCGGTTCTCAAAATGGCGGATGCTCGGTGGTTTGAGCTCTTTAGCATTTTTCACACAAAGCTTTTAATTAAAAAAATCAATAAACAAGTTCTCAGCTTCTTTTTTCAGAGAAAAACAACTTTTTAGACGAAGGCACGAGTTTCAACCGCGAATTTTCGACAAGACGGAGGTTTTCCCTGAGGTCAGCCTGTTAGTTTAGCTCGTATCTTAGCTTCTCAGCTTAGCTGCTTTTAATGTCAAAAAACGCAATTTTGGACGTTAAAATTTATTTTAAAAAGAAAAGAGAAAGGGAGGGGTCAGTGAAGAGCACCGGAGTTGAACCTTTTGTCATCCAGTGTCTTCAGAAAGAGAGAGACATGAAGAAACGATAAAGCCGATAAATGAAAATGAGGTCGATAATTTTCATTAATCATGCGATTAATTGATTTATTGTTTATCGCGACAGGCCTAATTGTACCCATGTTTAAACAACTACAATGACCAGAAATTGAAACTGAAACTCTACTGAAGCCTTTTAATACTCCTCTGTTGTTTTAATTTAGTTGTTGTTACAGCTTCAGAGTGTGTTAAACCAAACAGAATGTCCAGTTATTCATTAATACAGGGGTTCCCAACCCTGGTCCTTGAGGAACACCATTCTGCATGTTTTAGTTGTTTCCTGCTAAGGCACAACTGATTTTATCCTGATGCATGCTCAATAATCCTGATTTTAATAAATGGGAGATTACCAGGCTTCTGCAGAATGAGAAGAAGTAATTACATCAGTGAATCAGGTGGAAACTAAAACATGCAGGATGGTGTTCCTCAAGGAACAGGGTTGGGAATCACTGCATTAGCGCACAGTATTTTTTGAGTTCTACAAGCCGAAAAACAAACTAATGGCAAGAAAAATAATAACATGAAACACGAGTCAACTCCTTGAATGTGTCTACCTTGACGGAGGCCTTGAGGATGTCAAGTGAACCGTTTTCATAGCAGATGGTTCTGGACGTGTTTCCGATCAGCTTCCCGTCAGGACTGACCCAGTGAGTCGAAGGTTCAGGATCCCCGATGGATTTGCAGCGCAGGCTGACCTCCTGACCCTCCATCACAAACATCTTGGAGGTGTGCCGAGTTATCATCGGGGGTTCGCAAACAAACTCTTCCTGTGACAGCAGAAGAAGAAAAATGTCCCCACGACCTTTTTACTCAGTAAAAGAAACACGTGAATGGAAGTAAAAGTACAAGAGAAATACATGTAGAATGTTGGATCATTGGATTTAAAAGATTTTTTGTGGAAAAAATACGATAAATTTGCACCTTATCTTTTCAGGGAGACAGTTTCTTTTCATTTGAGATCTGACTAAATCTACGGTTGTGTTCTTCCAACGAGAGGAATCAGTTGTTTCCACACAAAGACGAATCGATCTTGGACGTTTTTAGCCCTGGCATTATTCAGCCCCCCACCTCTGCTAGCACCTCAGCCCGTGCAAAGCCAGCCAGAACCTTGGTGGAGTATTACTGGAAGGCTAAGCGGGGCGTCCAGGCCTTATCGTGACTTACTCCTCGCTCCTACCACTCTGAGTCTGAAAACCTTTTCAGGCTTGGATCTTGTTTCCAGCAGAGCTGATGGCTGACCCGATGACCACTGGACTGCAGCTGCAGATAAACCACTGCCGCCTTCCACTTGTGTTCTGTAAACTCCAAACTGTTCCCGAGAAGCTCAGAGGAAAAAGAATGAGATGAAAGAAGTTATTCCCCGACGTGAGGCCTACAGAATGTCCTCTTGAAGAAACTTTAGCACGTGTGAATTCTCTGAGCACTGATGAACAAAAAACACCACGTGACACAGAGGTCTCTGGTTCAACCCCTTCACAAGGCTAATCCTTTTACTCCACACTGCCTCTCCAAAGACATCCACATCTATTATCCAAAGTGAAGCAAAGGCTTGTAGTACATCTTCTTTAAGATAGCACCAATTAATCCCATGTTTATCTCAGGGCACCTCCATGTAGTGCTGTGGAGTCGTAGCAGCCTGGAAGGGTCAGCTCCTGAAAATGTGCAGGTGAAGAAAAGCCCTACATCACCCCCCCCCCACCAGGAACAACTCCACTGATGTTATCTCAGGAAGTATCAACACAGTAGTTTTCCAGCATGCTGGTTACTCTGTGTTTGGTTTCATCTTTGTTTGGTCCCATCACGGAGAGAAGACAGGGAACTGGAAATACTCTCCGTCCGTCCGTCCATTCATGGATTTTGTGAGCTGTATGGCTGCATGCATAAGAAAGGTTCCTTTTGAAAAGTGGGTTGCTACGTCAAAATCCAAGATGGTTGCTGCTTTAAATGTCTGTCTTAATATTGCTCAAGAGTATAGTTTCCTCAAATGACTGGGGTGACCAAAGAATAATCTATGGTGGCCAAGGCCACCATTGGCCACACTCACCAGGATCTGCCACTCTGCGCTGCCTCAGCCAAACAAACATAAATAAAAATAAACTATCTCTACTCCTATACACAGTGTAACTCCTGAACATCTTATACCAAAAATATTAAGTTTACTTAAGTCTCTGTTCAACTCCAGTCCAGAAAAACCCTCATGTCAAACACTAGAAACATTCATCTCCCTCAGCGATGGAGCACATCGGCGTACAGCTTGTTTTTACACGCAACACACAACAGTTAGGTGCACAAAGTGTTACGCTCTCTGTTGTGCATGTGGAGTTTCTATGGTGTATTGAGTTACAGTATGTGGCTGTAAAATATAACGTCACATTTCATCTTTGTCCTGACGTACACAGCGTCATCTACACAAGAATTATGGATTTATTGGACATGTGAAGAAATTAAGAAGCAACAATGAAAGATGACATTTGCCTGACATAAATAAACCATAACATCAATTATGTAGCAGTGACCCAATAAAAACGATCTCATACTACGCTCTGCTAACGATCTGGCTGCACTATGTTGCTGTCGTGTCCTTCTGGGGTTTTTACGTGTAAGAGGCGTCGCCAGTGCTTGTTTTTCTCATTTCAGTAAGTAGAGATGTGTATCATCAGCTCATTTCTTTATGTTCTTGGCAGAGGAACTGTGTAACTACTACGTTGTTCATGATGTCATGAGGTTGGCGCTACCTGTCGTATGATGATGTCATGAGGTTGGCGCTACCTGTCGTATGATGTGTTCAATAATATTCAACAAACATTTTCTGTTTGTCGTTCATTCCACAACCACGAAGCTGAAATAAACTGAAGCTTGAGCTGCTGTTGTGGTTCAGTTCAGACTTTAAAGACAAGAACACCAGAAGACAAACTGCCAGAGTGAGATTTCCCAGATTCGAGCATCAGAGAGCAGCAAGAAGAGGAGCCAGAAGGTGGTGGTAAGACCACGGTGAGATGTTGACCAGCGACTGACTTTCAGATGGAGGAACTGAAACAAGGCGCTGCTGAAGGACGCACACGTTCTGCTGCAACGTCAAAGACAAAGAAGATGCCACGAAAACGCCGCTACAAAGCAGCACATGGCATCTACTGCTGCAGTACTCTGTGCTCAATCCAACACACATGCACTATACATCACGAGAACGCATCGTTAATGTCACCACATACAGCACAGTGGTGCTTAAAGTTTGTGAAACCTTTAGAAATTTCTATATTTCTGCATCAGTTTCACCTAAAACATCATCAGATTTTCACACAAGTCCTAAAAGTAGATCCAGAGAACTCAGTTCATCAAATGAGACTAAATATTAAACTTGGTATTTTATTTATTGAGGACAATGATCCAATATTACAGATTAGTGGTAAAAGTATGTGAACCTTTGCTTTTAGTATCTGGTGTGACCCCCCCCAGTGCTTTTAGTCCATTCCTCCGTACAGAACAGCTTCACCTCTAGATGATGGTTTCCTCACATTAACTGCAGCTTCAGGTCCTTCCACAACATCTGGATTGGATGAAGGTCAGGACTTTGACTTGGTCATTCCAGAACATGAACTTTGTTCTTCTTGACCCGTTCTTTGGTAGAACCACTTGTGTGCTGAGGGTCATTGTTGCTGCATGACCCACCTTCTCTTGAGGTTCAGTTCATGGACAGATGTTCTGACATTTTCCTTCAGAATTCTCTGATATCATTCAGAATTCATTGTTCCATCAATGATGGCAAGAAGTCCTGGTCCAGATGCAGCAGAACAGGCCCATACCATGATACTAACACCACCATGTTTCACAGATAGGATAAGGTTCTTCTGCAGGAATGATGTTCTCCTTTCTCCAAACATAACTCTTTTCATTTAAAACAAAGTTCTACTTTGGTCTCATTGTCCACAAAACATTCTTCCAACAGTCTTCTGGCTCGTCCACATGATCTTCAACAAACTGCAGACGAGCAGCATGTTCTTTCTGGAGAGCAGTGGTTTCTCCTTCAACCCTGTTGTTCAGAGTTCTCCTGATGGTGGACTCATGAACATCAACATCAATGTGAGAGAGACCTTCAGTTGTTAGAAGTTACCCTGGGCTCCTTTGTGACCTCACTGACACTCCTCGCTCTTGGAGAGATCTTTGTTGGTCCACCACTCCTGGGGAGGGAGCAATGGTCTTGAATGTTCCTTCATTTGTCCACAATCTGTCTGACTGTGGATTGGTGGAGTCCAAACCCTTTACAGATGTTTTGTGACCTTTTCCAACCTGATGAGCATCAACAACTCTTCTTCTGAGCTTCTCAGAAACCTCCTGTGTTCCTGCATGATCCACCAACATGTTGTGAAGATCAGACGTTGGTAGATCCTGTTCTTCAGATCAAACAGGGTGATCACTCACACCTGATCATCATCATTGATTGAAAACACCTGACTCTAATTTCACCTTCAGAGTAACTGATAATCCCAGAGGTTCACATAATTTACCACTAATCTGTAATATTGGATCATTGTCCTCAATAAATAAAAGACCAAGTTTAATATTTAGTCTCATTTGATGAACTGGGTTCTCTTGATCTACTTTTAGGACTTGTGTGAAAATCTGATGATGTTTTAGGTGAAATTGATGCAGAAATATAGAAAATTAAAGAGTTCACAAACTTTCAAGCACCACTGAATGTGCATGTCACAAGAGGTTTCACAAAACGTGCACGTTTTGATTGAAGCTTGCTCTATTTCTTTCTGCTTGAACATCATACAGAGACAAGTTTTCCCTCCGTGTGCTGTTAAGAACTAGGGTTTTAAACTTTTTATTTTGCCACTTGTACTTTTTTTGCTGACAAGCCTCCAGACGCTTCTGATGAAACTAATAACATAAATATATTTATTTTACAAAAAAAGAATAAAACTCATGTTCAGATCGGTTGAGGCCAAGAGTCGAGCTGCAACTGTTTTACCGTTGCCTCTTGTGGTTTAATCACCAACCACAGCTCTGCTTTCTTCTTTTCAGCCTCTGCTTTCTTCTTTTCAGCCTCTATTTTCAGAGCAAAATGTGATTTAGAGACACCTGCTGGGAAACGGCACACAGTCAAGGAGTTTATACGTCTGTTTATGGTCTGCAGCAACACAACCTGGTGAGATGGAATAACTTGGGACTGCTTATTCTTTGAATGGAGTCACAAAACTTCACAGGTAAAATCCAATAGATGTCAGAACATGTGATGTGAAACATACGGTGCAGTCCATCACACGCACTAACGTTTTCTTTCATCGGTGTTTATCTGTGCTACTCTAACGGATGCAGAGCATCGAGTCAGGACATTTTTAAACATCCTCCATGTTGACCATCACTGTGCTTCCACCTGAGACCTTTGGGCTTTGATGCTTATGATCTGCTGGCTTACCCTAGCTTGGATAAATAAAGTTAATAACTGAATTTATTTGCGTGTGAATGTTTCTGTTCGGTGTCCTGAGATGACTTCTGCTGCGACTTGGTGCTATATATAAAGAATCTGAACTGAACTGAATACTATGCTCAGCAAGTCTTTACAAACTGCAGAAGTTAGAGCTCTGATTCAGGTTATATAACCAACTGTAAATATGATACAAGACATTATGCTAATATTTAAATACCTCTTTGTGGCTATTTAGTATTTGTTTGGATACAAAGTAAACTGAAATGACTCCTGATGTCAACAGTAGTTTGGGTCTAATTCCTGTTTTAAATTGACTGCCAAGTCTTGAAATGTGGAAAAATGCATGTGATGATAACAACAAGAGACACACTCCACTCTGTCTTTATTTATGGAACAAAAACGCAACGATCCAGAAGCAGTGTGTAAAAATCACGTTACGGGACCAAGCAGCTTGTACAATAAAAGCTCCTTTAGCAGCAGCGGCGTCACGGTCCATGAAGGGACTAACCCAGACATGATGAGCTTGGGTAAAATGAAATGGTTTTATTAAATAAATGAAAACAAATGGCCGACACGGCAGCAGCTACTTACAAAACACAGAGGAGCCGGAAGGGAGGAGCGAGACATGTGACAGGGAGTCGGGACGATGAGGCGCTGTTAGCGTGGTGACAGAGACAGTTTAAGTGGAGCGGACAGCCCCCGGGTGATTACTAATTGAAAACAGGTGGTGAGCTGAGAGGGGCTGAATCAACAGAAAGATGAGACTGAAGGGACTAAGTAAAAAACTGAACACTGATGCAAGTGGAGGAACGCTGAGCCGCTCTTGTTGCTTCAGTTCCTTGATGCTTGCAGACACTGGATTCTGCTCCGTTCTCTGAAGGTCCAACCACAACATCTGAGTCAGGTCCAAGTTCTGGGCTTGGACTAGACCACTGCTGCACCTCGATTCTTATTCTGTTGGAGATCAGCTGCTGTGTTTGGGATCGTTGTCCTGTTGGACCCAGTTTGGTCCAAACTTCCTCTGCCGGACAGACGGACTCACATTTGACTCCTGAACCCGTTGGTCTACAGAGTTCAAGGCCCGCTCAGTGACTGCAACAAGCCCAAACCATCAGCCCTCCACCACCGTGCTGACAGCTGATAAGGCATTTTGTCCTGTGGATCTGAAACTCCAAATATTCCAAATGTTCCAAACCCAAGTTGTGCTGCCATGTTTGTTTAGACAGAATAGATTTTCTGCTGCAGCCCTTCCAAACAAGCCATGACCTTTAACCTTTAACCTTTAACCTTCTAACAGAGGCCTGCAGAGTCTGAGGTTGTGGCTCACTTCTTTGAACATTGCACGGTCTGACCTTCTAGATGAATCTGCTGTGAAGATTGGCAGCTGTCTTAAAAGCTTTCTCTGTACAATGAAACTGATAGTTTGGAAATAATCTTTGACCGTTTCCACATTGATGAGCAGCAACAGTTGCTTCTCTGAGGTAATTGCTGATGTCTTTCCTGCCTGGTGTTGTGATAACACACACCTGTACGCTCCACAGCAGCAAGATCTTCTGCTTCTCTAGAGATGGTCCCACTGACGATCAGGTAATTAATAAATTCGATCAGCAGCTCCGTGCTGATACTAAACCTCTTAATAGTATTCAAAATGTGCACGTCTTAGACTTAGATTTAATATGTTGATTTATTTTTTATGGTTTTCTTAAATAAGTTATGACACTGTATCATTTTGTCGGTTGTTAATTTGAGAACGTGAGCAGAAAATGAATGTCCTCCTTCCTGATGTGCAGAGACTTTAACAAACCTCTCGTATGGTCCAGAAGTATTTCCCAGCCAGGTCTCTAGGTGAAGCGCAGGTCTCCAGGTCGTCCTCGCGGGTCAGTCTTCGCAGCCACACCAGCTCACAGTTACAATGCAGAGGGTTCCCACCAAAACTCAAAACCAGCGCCGTGAGAGGAGAACCCTTCATCTTGGCGTACACCGGGATCCGAAGGAACAACGGGTCTGGAGGTATTTTCTTCAGCTTGTTGGACGTCATGTCCAGTCTAGAAGAAAACATCAAAGAATTTACAGCCTCTGCATCTTCCATATCAATAGTGATCAGTTAAAGCTGGTTCAAACTGTATGAAAATGATAGAAAACCAAACAAATTGTTGTAATTCCACCCAAATTTAAGTATTAAACCGTACAGGTGCAGCTCATCAAATTAGAAAATCATGAAAAAGTTAATTTATTTCAGTAATTCCATTCAAAAAGTGAAAATTGTATATTATATTCATTCATTACACACAGACTGATATTTTTCAAATGTTTATTTATTTTAATGTTGATGATTATATTTGACAACTAATGAAAACCTGGTACCACACTCTGATCAGCTAATTAACTCAAAACACATGGAAAGACCTTTAAATGGTCTCGGTCTAGTTCTGTAGCTACACAATCATGGGGAAGACTGCTGACTGGACAGTTGTCCAAAAGACGACCATTGACACCTTGCACAAGGAGGTCAAGACACAAAGGGTCATTGCTAAAGAGGCTGGCTGTTCATAGAGCTCTGTGTCCAAGCACAGTAATAAAGAGAGGAGAAGGGAAGGAAACGATGTGGTAGAAAAAGTGTACAAGCAACAGGGATAACTGCACCCTGGAGAGGATTGTGAAATAAAACCCATTCAAAATGTGGAGGAGATTCACAAAGAGTGGACTGCAGCTGGAGTCAGAGCTTCAAGAACCAGCACGCACAGACGTATGCAAGACATGGGGTCCAGCTGTCACATTCCTTGTGTCAAGTCACTCTTGAACAAGCGTCAGAAGCATCTCGCCTGGGACTGCTGCTGATTAGTCCAAAGTAATGTTTTCTGATTAAAGTAAATTTTGTATTTCCTTTGTAAATCCAGGTCCCAGAGTCTGGAGGAAGAGAGGAGAGACACAGAATCCACGTTGCTTGAGGTCCAGTGTCAAGTTTCCACAGTCAGTGATGGTTTGGGGCCATGTCATCTGCTGGTGTTGGTCCACTGTGTTTTCTGAGGTCCAAGGTCAACGCAGCATCTACCAGGAAGCTTTAGAGACTTCCTGCTTCCTGCTGCTGACCAACTTTATGGAGATGCAGATTTCATTTTCAAACAGGACTTGGCACCTGCACACAGTGCCAGAGCTACCAGTACCTGGTTTAAAGACCATGGTATCCCTGTTCAAAACCGGAAGGCAAACTTGCATGACCTTGTGAAGAAGAAGATGTGATTCACCAGAGCCAACAATTCAGAAGAGCTGAAGGCCACGATCAGAACAACCTGGACTCTCAGAACCTGAGCAGAGACACAGACTGATCCACTCCATGACACGATGCATTGATGCAGTAATCCAGACAAAAGGAGCAACAACTAAGTACTGATGATGAACATGCTCATAATTTATGTTCATAATTTTCAATCGGACAACATTTCTAAAAAAAATCATTCTTTTTATTGGTCTTAAGTAATATTCTAATTTTCTGAGATACTGAATTTGAGGTTTTCATTAGTTGTCAGTTATAATCATCAACATTAAAATAAATAAACATTTGAAATATATCAGTCTGTGTGTAATGAATGAATATAATATACAAGTTTCACTTTTTGAATGGAATTACTGAAATATTTTAACTTTTTCATGATATTCTAATTTATGACCAACACCTGTATATTGACCGACAGACATAAGGTTTTTTTTATAGGCCAACCCAAACACACAAAGATGGACAATTTGAGTTGATTTCATGTTTCCTAATCCTTAAAGTGGTCGGTGATTTGTTCTATCTGAGAAAAGGGAAACGTCTTTGGTCAGGTTTGAGCGTTTAATTTCTTTGACCGTTTCATTTCTTTGACCGTTTCATTTCTCCATTTCAGAGGAAAAATAGGCCATGAACACGAGCCCCTGGGAGGTAATTATTTGGAAATAAAAGCCAACATTTACTTTAAAGTCAGCGACTTGGCAGCTCCGGACAGATAAAGTGCAGAAGATGAGAGAAGTAAAGGGTACGGAGGAGGAAGGAGAAACACTGGTGACTCATTTCTTCAAAATGATATTTATGGTTTTGGCGGTGATGTTTTGGGTGGATGAAGTGGGAGGCGAGAGGAGATGGGCAGTCGATCAATCAGGTGGGAGGCTGCGTGAAAAGGTGAGATGGGGGAGGAAAAGAAAGGCCGAGATCAAAGGAGATAATAAGAGGAGTGCTGTAAACGGCTACACTCAGTCAGGCGCCACTTCTCTCTATCAACTCGGAGCTGAAAATATCTGCGACTGGGTTATAAATCTGAAACGTGTTTCCATAACTGTCACAGCAGCTCACGGTCAATTTCAGTCTCACGACTAATTCAGTCATCTCAACCTTTCCCCCAATATCCAAATTTATGACGACAGCGTGATCATAAAGTGCGTTTTGTTTGAAATACGCACACACAATGAACGAAAACCCAACATTTATTTTAAAAACTACAGAGACCTAGATCTCTTTGTTAGTTTTAGTTTTAATGCGACTTTTTCAAGATCAGTCATTATCTCTTGGTCACTGAGCTAGTTTTATCTTGAGAAAACAAGATATTACCTAAAAACAAATGAGCTAAATCAAAATAGGACGATCAGGGAGAATTTTGTGTTACTGTTGCCTAAATATAATGTTTTTAATTATTTTTGTTTATGAGAAGTGAGCCTTTCCAGGCTGAGAAAAAACCAAACACTTTAACTCTTTAATTAAAACCAAAAAAAGAAGAGTTTCACTATCTTGAGAAAATGAGCATCGTTATGTTGAAATATTGAGATGATCTGCTTAAGTGTTCAATAAATAACTGCATGAAGAGATTTTTAAGCATGCTTACTTTCTAATTCCATAAAATGAGCTTTTCTAAGTCAAAATAAACAAACGCAGTTCAAGAAAACAAGTTGAGATGGATAAAAACAAACTTATTTTGAAAACTCACTGAGATCATTTTAAATGTTTGTGGGGCAGCGGTTGAAATAAACTCGTCAGGCACTAGGACCATGCAGCACATGTTATGAAGGCAGCTGCTCCCGCCCCCTTGCAGGCTCTGCAGCTACGTGCTGAGGGGAAGAGTTTCGGTTGCATTTATTTAAAACAGAAAAGACTTAAAGCCGAGTTCTGGAGGAAATAAAACGATTGTTTTGAGGTGAGAGGAACCAAACAGAACTTTGAGGTAAGGAGAAAAAAAAAAATCTAAATATCCAACCAAGTTAAGTTTTGTCCTCTGGATGGTTTCTTTGTGCTGAATGAATCTAAACATAATGTTCTCTGAGGGTCCTAATGATATATTGTTAGTTTTCTTTGTAAAATTAGGGTTAACTGTTTAAACAGTTTAAATTTTCACTGAAGGGCTTGTAGGCTGTTTTGATGTCATCGTGTTGGTTTCTAATGAGGTTAATTTGAGCTCCTTGTGAAAACGAGTTCAACCTCACCCGAGTTCAAAGGTCACACAGTTTTACAGAAAAGTTAGAAGGTCATGTGTGACCTCAGGTTTGAAAATATAAGAAATCAGGCAGGAGAGAGAACAGTCAGCTGACTGACAAAATATTTTTTAAATTTAAACACTGTTAAAATCTCGTCTCACACTCGTGACATGAGTCACGCACCCTTAGTTGATCACGGAGGCCAACGCTCACCGTTTACACATGTACCATCAAATCATCTATCCGATAGTTTCATAGTTCAGTGCCATGTGTGATTTACGTCTCAAAAGCATGAAATTTTCCATCCAAATCAGCAAACCTAGAAAATGTGTTAAAATCCTCAAGAGTTTAAAGTTGTCAGCGACAAACGTGCAATAATTCTATTTCCTCCTTTAAAGTCCTTCCAGAACTGTTCAACAGGGAAGACTTAACGATCAGTTAATAAGTGCTGAGGGCGTCGACCTCGCTGCACTTCACACTATTCAATTATAGGTTTTCATGTGCAGCGCGGGGGGCGGGGGCCGGGGGGGGGGGGTTAATAATGTCTGTTTGTGTGTTAAACTCAACACACACCGGTTGATCCATGGATGTTTCAGCTTCATGTCCACTGGGGGAGGGGGGGACAAAGATCCATTAAATGCCTGTTTGCGTTCATCGACCTCGGTTGATATTTCTCTTTTTACTCGTCAATGAAAGAGTTCAGTTACGATTGATTACTGGTAATTGGCTTTACGTGGTATTTTGTGGCGGAGCAGAGGATCGATGCACGCGTGTCGGTGCTGGTTTTTACTGCGTGTCGCAGTGAAACCAGGCAGACGTGCCGTGTTGAAGGTCTAAACGTGTTTTTATGAGACTTCATTTCAACCTCTGGAGAGAATAAAAACAAAAACACGTAAAAATAAAGTAAAACAGCAAACAGTGAATTCTGAACTATAAAATAAATACAACATAAAATAATAAAGACTGAAGCAACAGCCTAAACATTCACATACAGATACAGCTGTATGACAGACAGACAGAGAGATAGCTCTGTAGAAAGACAGAAAGGCAGACAGACAGATCTGCACACACACACACACACACACACACACACAGACAGACAGACAGACAGGCAGACAGACAGACAGACAGGCAGACAGACAAGCAGACAGACGGAAAGCTCTGTAGACAGACAGACAGGCAGGAAGACAGACAGACAGGCAGGCAGACAGACAGACAGACAGACGGAAAGCTCTGTAGAAAGACAGACAGACAGACGGAAAGCTCTGTAGAAAGACAGACAGGCAGACAGACAGACAGACAGACGGAAAGCTCTGTAGAAAGACAGACAGGCACACAGACAGCTCTGTAGAAAGACAGACAGACAGGCAGGCAGACA
>NC_056503.1:49717833-49742522 GCF_014905685.2 Nematolebias whitei
GTGCGTTCTTTCAGCCGTACCTGCGCTCACAGTTCAGTGAAACAATAATTCAGATTTGACTGAACTCGTACTCGGAGGTAGAACATGTGTAAACAGACCCACAATGCAATGTTTCCTCATTAATCTGCACCGCTTCACCCCCCCGTCCGCCCGCAGCGTCAGTGAGGTCTGCAACTTGCATCATCATTAACATCCATGCTGCAGCCGGCAGGACCGTGAACCTGAAGAAGCTTCCTGGATTTAAAAGATCAACGACTGAGCAGAATTAATTCAGTTTAATTTAAAATTCACGTGATCAATCGTAAAAGGGATTTGAGTTTAGCTTTATCCTGCATGAGTTGCATGTTTAAAAAAAACAAGCTAAAATCGTGATCTCACACACTTTGCACTTCCAAGGTGTGAGTAATAACTTGAGAGGACTGCATCTTTAAAGTCACGAGATGACTAAATGTGACAACGGTGTTTGACAGAAACACAAAGTGTGCGGCAGTGGAAGCTGATACGGACCGAGCCAGCTTGTGCAGGTTGGAAAAGATTCCCTCGGGGACGTTCTCGATGAGGTTGTGGTCCAGGCTCAGGGTGTTGACGCTGACCAGCAGAGCAATGGTCTCCCAGGGGATGTCCACCAGGTTGTTGTAACTCAGATCCAAGTCCTCCAGAGTCTCCAGGAAGTCCTTCAGGGGCAGCAGAACAATTCAGTTACACATGAAAGAGCTCAAGCAGTGAGTTAGTTCTTTAAACAACGTCCAACTGTGAAGAGCTGAATGTGACACGGAGATGTCTCCATTATCTTCTGCATCAAATGTGGTCCCTTTCATTAGCTCATGAATGATTCTTTTCATGGAATAATAGAAAGATGGAGAATATCTGCCTGGAGATTTTATGGTCTCTTGAGATATTTTGCTGTAAAAACAAACACAAAAAGACCCCCCCCCCCACACACAAATAGACAGTATAATAATCTATATTTATGTTTCTGACTCTCCAGGTCAGCTAACATACATTAAAATAATATAGTTTGCAGCATTTTAAAAACATTAATTTACCTTGCATACTGTAACAAACTATCCAAAGTACCTCTACAGATTCACAGCCACAGTATTATTGTACTCAGTACTTGTGCTCTTAGGTCTAACAGTGTTTGCTATTGCTCGTCTTATCCGTCTTGTGAGAGCTGCATGTCATTGATGTAGCTGTTTACGCTTTTGGTAAATGTACCTCATAAATCAAACACTCTTGATGATGTCATGTGGTTACTACTGTATATGTGGTATTATAAGTGTTTTTTGTTCAGTACTGATTGCATACTGTGTTCACTATCACGATGAAGACCAACATTTTATTTCTTGTCATTCATTCAACCAACATGACCCTGAAAGAAACTTCTGTTTGAGTTTCTGATGTGGATTTGGTTTGGACTTCACTGGAAGACGAGCAAAAATTGTCAGACTCTTATTAGCCAGAGTCAAGCAACAGAGCAACTAGCAGGAAGAAGAAGATCCAGAAGATGGTAGATGAGACCAAGGTTAGATGATGACACAAGACATTCAGACATTTATTTTATTTATTTGTTAAACTTTATTTAATCAGGCAAATCTCACCGAGTTCGCAGATCTCCTTTGCAAAGGAGGTCTGGGCCTGAAAGCAGCCCAACATGCATGTTTCTGGGACTAAATGAATGATTTCCAGAGTCTCCTGGACGGAGACAAGTTGCTGTTGAATGCCACAGATACTCTGCAGCAATGTCCCATGTAAGAATAAAACACCAACAAAAATGAGATGTTATGCCACAACTCTGTAACAACTGGTTCATGCTGTCCATTTTCAGGATGTTCAGCCTATCGTGCACATCTCAGCTGTTGAAACTTGCAGCACGCAGTACAAGTGGTTGCCCAGTTAAAAGCCAGAGCCCACCAACAGTTCAGGACAGACTGGTGGGTGAAGATTCTTGTTCTCCTGATTTGAGATTCCTACTGCCGTACACTGTTAACCGTGTGGTTCTCCCCATTCAAGCCCCGACTGATTCTGGAACTGAGAAGAATCTCATCAGCCATGATCTTATGGAACAACATCATCTTCCCACAATCCTCCTGCAGCAACCACTATTGGTCGCAGCTCTCACTGACCAAACCATCACCTTCATCACCTACAGGACTGAAAGGGTGCACTTTGTTATTTCTGGCAACCATCATGAATGGGGTGAGTTTTACGGTTTTTTTTTTTTTTTCTGCTCCAACCTCCTATGTGGTCTTAGTATTTCACTAACTTCTAATACATAACCCGGTGATAAATTCAAGAAAACAAATAGAAAGTTGGAATACAGATTTTTTTTTGGCTAAGTGTCTTCGAGCTGCTGTTTCCCTCCAGAAGGAAAGGACCATCTGATAGATTTATCCAGAGTTCCCACTTGTTATCATGATCTGACTCAGTAAAAGGAAAGCTCTTTACCTCCACACCGACCAAACAATCGTGCTACTGATTTGCTTCTTGGAGCTCCCCTACCTTCGAGCAGATTATATAAATTGTCTGGCCTAGAACGAGAATCTATTAAGTGCTATACTGATAATTTTTAAGCCTCTGGTATCATCCGTCCTTCAGTGTCTCCTGTTGGTGCTGGGTTTTTATTTGTCAAAAAAAAGGACGGCAAGAACAATATCCTTTATCTTTTATGGACTCTGTGTTCGAACATTTACATTCAGCTAAGTTAAAGTTACCTCGGTCTATGAAAATACATCCTGTTCTCCCAAATCAAACCTGTCATCCAGAGTCACCTGTGCTCTCCTACAAACCTCCCCCCACCCACCTGTCTCATCAATAACCACCTTGCTTTTTCCATTTATTGTATATTGGGTGTACACCACAGTGGAAGAGGGTTCCAGTAGCTGGTTGACTGGGCAGGTTATGACCCACAGGAAAGGCCCTGGATTCCTTATAATTTTATTTTAGATCTTAGCCTTATTTCAGATTTTTATCAAGCTCATCCCGAGAAGAGACGTCTATCGCCAAGAGGCAATCCTTGACTGGGAGCTACTGTGAGGATTTCAGTTCCTGCTCCTGCCATTACTCCACCTTCTTGCTACTCATAAGATACAGGTGTGTTGTTCAACCACAGATGACCCCGAAGACCCAATGATCTAGGACTGCATCCAAGCAGAGGACCTTCCACAATTCTTCATCTGAACATTGTATCGCCATGATTTTCAGCTTCTAGCCACTGAAAAATGTATTACCTCAATATTTTTCTAGTGATTACTAAGAATCATTTTCTTGTGTTTTTGCAGTTACCTTTGAGAACCTCACCTAAGACTTGAGCCACCCCTCACCTGAGTCATTTTCCTGTGCGCTCCTGGAACAACAAATTTACTCCTCACCAACTGCAATAAGTATTTGGACATTACTGGCCTCTGCATCCATCTCTGGTCCCACCTGTCACCTCCATCCTGTGTGCATTTACCTCCTGGAGGTTACCTGCATATTGGAACTGAAATCCTCCAACCTCTCCCAGACTTCAGAAGAAACAACCAATAGTAAGAGCATTACCTTCTGTCTAACCACCCTGTAAATAATATTTCTTGAGATACTCACATAATCCCATGCCTTACAGATCCTCCTGGCACCGTTCCCTGTTGACACTCACCAATAAAAACACTTACATTTTTTATCCTGTGTCTGTTTTTCGGTCGCTGGAATACAAACTCTGGTTTAAAAATCAAAGTAAGCTTGGCAAAAATGAAAACCAGTGACTCCCACAACCCAGAAATGAAGAAATGGGTAAAGGTAATGGATGGATGGATGGATGGATGGATGGATGGATGGATGCTCCCCTGACCTCACAATTCACACGAGTCAGGTGAAACTTCAATTTAAGGTTCATTTTACCAGACTTCAACAAAAACATATCCCTTATAAATACTAGGAAAACTGTGATCATTACACACCACAAGACTTAACAGTTTATATCTTACATTGTATTTGTATTAAAGGAGGGGGAGGGGTAAAATCAACATTTAAGGCAAAAAAATAAAACAATAGGACTTTTTAATTTTGACATTTTACAGTACTGTTGCCGATAAGACTTGCTTTAAGTTTGTGCAAGTAGTGCACTCCTGTGATATATTCTTTAACTCTAAAATAAAAATAAAATGTCTCAGTTGATGAAATGATGGAGGAACAAAGGCTAGAAAACCAACCCAGAAGAAAAGGAAATGGGAGGAATTATAGAAAATGACCCGGATCAATCAAAGCATGTTGTTTTCTTTAATTGCCTCTGTGCTCGGCTCATAATCAGGACGCTGAAGAAACGCCACAAGACTGAAAACATTACAGAAATAAAAAACACAAAGAGAAACACTGCGAGACAGAAACATGAAAGGGGAAATTAACAGCTTGTTAATCTGCTGAAGTGTAGCTGTCAGAGCTGTAATTGCTCTCATAAAGCACAAAATGAGGACACTGTTTGAATTTTAGAGTTCCTCCATTTTCATCACAACAACTCGTGCTTCAGCTGCTTTTTAATCTTATTTTCGGCAACAAAAGAAACTGTAAAAGCCGGGAAGACGAGTACAAAACGCAGAAAATGAGTCCTAACTGGCCTCAATTACACGAGTGTCCTGAAGACAAATAACTTCTTTTCTTCAAACTGTTAAAAATATCTCCGGTAATCGTTGTTTATTTTAAATTTGTTCTTGTATAAACTGTTTCATGGTAGAGACGACGTGTCGGAGGCGCAGATACAACCATGGATGATGTTCAGAGGGATGGAGGAGACGTTTGGTCTCGATGTTTTTATGAAGGAGTTGTTTGTGTTTTTCACAGCAGGAGATTTTCTGCTCTTACATTATGAAACTCAGCACACGGGAACTGTTTTTAACTTGAACTATAGACAACACTTGACCATTGTGACCTCTATAATTTTAAGCAAGACTAGGAGGAGGATGGAGATGTTGGGATGAGCGTTCACAATAAAACTTGCAGACTTGAAAAAAGAGACTTAACTGAAGAACGAAGTCGATCCAAACCTGCTTGAACTTCCCTCCTTCCATCTACAGAAAAAGATCAGAAATGCGTCCCTGTTCTGATGTAGTTTCTCTTGTTTTGCACCGTGGTAGGATTTTAGGTCAGAAACCTCAACCAGTAGGACAGTAGGACCTCCAGTATGGATTGGAGGTCCTACTGTCAAAGTGGGAAACTCCACCAAGGGTAGCTAAGATACGGTGGGACTTCCAGATCCAGAGTAACAAGCAGGTGATGACTAACCAACCAAACATTGTTGTGGTCGACAAGCAAGAGCAGAAGACAGTGGTGATAGATGTAGCAATCTCAAGTGACATCTAGAAGGAGCAGCTGTGGAAACACCAAGGACTGAAAGAGGAAAAACAGAAGTTGTGGAGACTCAAAGTGTTAATCGTCCCAGTGGTCATTGAAACATGTGGTTCTGTGACCCTCAAACTGGAAGAGTGGCTCCAACAGACCCCAGGAACAACCTCGGAGATCTCTGTCCAGAAGAGCTCAGTCCTAGGAACAGCTGAGATACTGAACAGAACCCTCAAACTCCCAGCTCAATGGCAGATGATACACGTTTGCAGTTGAGTGGAACCGCCCAAGAGGCAGCAGTCATGGATTTTAACTTGGCAACCCAAATTTTGAAAGCACCCATTATTTTGCATGTAGCCATTCTGCATGGAAGTAGCACAAGCTTAGTTCAGATGTTGTTCTTATTTCTGAATATTAAATTTCCTAATCTGGTGAGTGTCATTCGAGCTGAAACACGTCCTGGTGTGTGTACCTGGAAGGCTCCCTCTGATATGCTGTGCAGCTGGTTGTTAGCGAGGATGAGGTGCCTCAGGTTCACCAGGCCCTGGAAGTGGGAGTCGTCCAGGACCGTGAGGCGGTTGGCGTCCAGGTGGAGGGCGTGCAGGTCCTGGAGGTCAGCGAAGGTGAACGGCCTGATCTGACTGATGGTGTTTCTGCTCAGCGTCAGGTGGATCTGGACAAGAAGGGAAAGACGACATCAACAGCAGCTCTGACGGATCAATTCTGCTGCACCTTCATTTCTTTTCCTGCAACAGTTACTTTGGCTGCAAAGTTAAAAATGATGAAGAAACTAACTTGAGTTGAGAAAGTCTGAGAGGAAACAACAGGGAGCTGGAGATTATTTTAAATCAGAACTTTACTAAACTATACAGGCGCTGGTCATAAAATTAGAACATCATGCAAAAGTTGAATTATTTCAGTAATTCCATTCAAAAAGTGAAACTTGTTTATTATATTCATTCATTACACAGACTGATATATTTCAAATGTATATTTATTTTAATGTTGATGATTATAACTGACAACTAATGAAAACCACAAAATCATATCTCAGAAAATGAGATTATTTAAGACAAAAAAAAAAAAAAGATTTTTAGAAATGTCGTCCAAATGAAAATTATGAACATAAAGTATGAGCATGTGCAGCATCAATACTTAGTTGTTGCTCCTTTTGTCTGGATTACTGCAGCATCAGAATCAGAATCAGTTTATTATCGCCATGTCAATGAACGAGGTTCACAAACTAGGAATTTGCTTCGACATAAAGGAGCGAATAGTAATAAAGTAAAAATGAAAACATTACATAAAACATGTGTACACCCATACAATACACCATGCATCAATGCATCGTGTCATGGAGTGGATCAGTCTGTGTCTCTGCCCAGGTGTTCTGAGAGTCCAGGTTGTTCTGATCGTGGCCTTCAGCTCTTCTGAATTGTTGGATCTGGTGCATCATCTTCCTCTTCACAATACATCATGAAGTTTCTATGGGGTTAAGGTCAAACGAGTTTTCTGGTCAATTAAGAACAGGGACACCATGGTCCTTAAACCAGGTACTGGTAGTTAGACACTGTGTGCAGGTGCCAAGTCCTGTTGGAAAATGAAATCTTCATCTCCATAAAGTTGGTCAGCAGCAGGAAACAGGAAGTCTCTAAAACTTCCTGGTAGATGTCGTGTTGACCTTGGACCTCAGAAAACACAGTGGACCAACACCAGCAGATGACATGGCCCCAAACCATCACTGACTGTGGAAACTTGACACTGGACCTCAAGCAACATGGATTCTGTGCCTCTCCTCTCTTCCTCCAGACTCTGGGACCTTGATTTACAAATGAAATGCAACATTTACTTTAATCAGAGAACAGAACTTTGGACCAATCAGCAGCAGTCCCAGGCGAGACGCTTCGGATGCTGTCTCTTGTTCAAGAGTGGCTTGACACAAAGAATGCAACAGCTGGAACCCATGTCTTGCATATGTCTGTGCGTGGTGGTTCTTGAAGCACTGACTCCAGCTGCAGTCCACACTTTGTGAATCTCCCCCACATTTTGAATGGGTTTTGTTTCACCATCCTCTCCAGGGTGCAGTTATCCCTGTTGCTTGTACACTTTTTCTACCACATCATTTCCTTCCCTTCACCTCTCTATTAATGTGCTTGGACACAGAGCTCTATGAACAGCCAGCCTCTTTAGCAATGACCTCATGTGTCTTGCCTCCTTGTGCAAGGTGTCAATGGTCGTCTTTTGGACAACTGTCCAGTCAGCAGTCTCCCCCATGATTGTGTAGCTACAGAACTACACTGAGACCATTTAAAGGCCTTTGCAGGTGTTTTCAGTTAATCAGCTGATTACAGTGTGACACCAGGTGTCTTCAATATTGAACTTTTCACAATATTTTAATTTTCTGAGATACTGAATTTGTGGTTTTCATTAGTTGTCAGTTATAATCATCAACATTAAAATAAATAAACATTTGAAATATATCAGTCTGTGTGTAATGAATGAATATAATATACAAGTTTCACTTTTTGAATGGGATTACTGAAATAAATAAACTTTTTCATGATATTCTCATTTTATGACCAGCACCTGTAATGCTGTGAGCAATGAAGATAATGTCAAACATTCAGCATTCAAACAACTGAAAGGTTTATTTTAAATCAAATTAATATGAATGTGCAGACAACCAACATGTCATCCTGTTTTAAGGAAGTACTTATAACACAAGGTAGTAAAAATTCAACATATTTGTGTGTTTTTGGTTAAGTCCATCAAAAGTCACGGCAGATGTTTCCAGTGTTTTTGAAAGGTGTTTGTGCTGTAATGATCTAAATCTTGGAGATCTTAGAGATTCTGCAGACGGCCATAAACACACCACTGAACAATAAAACAGCTTTTAACGTGCAACAACCTCCTGATGGTCACTTACTGTACTTTAAATGCAACCGTTTGATTCGGTTAGACTCTTTCAGTCTCAGTGCTCAGAAGTTAAAGATCTGTTGTTTGACCACACAGGAGATAAGAATCAAGGTTTATCTTTAATTAAACCATCAGCTAAACCACAGGATTCTTGTTTCTCCCCTTTATTTATAAGGACGCTGTATGTAATTGATTTACGAGCGCTGTGTATGAGACGAGCCTTGAAAATAAAGGTAAAAATATTGATACATCTGTTTTTCATTACCAGAACTGTTCGACAACGCAGTACTGCAGCGAGGAGTCTGTATGCAGCTAAATACTTCCACTGTACACAAAAACATTTTAACGCCCGAGAAAAGGTCAACGAGCTGCCGCACGTTTGTTTGGAAACGCTCCACCGTCACCGGGGACATCTGTCACCGCTGAGAGATTAAAACCTCATTTCTAAAGGCTCCCCGAGTGTGAGCAAACATCTCCGCTGCCATCGTACCGGATAGGAGACGTGTTTTCACCAACTAAAGGAGCCTCGAGCTGCGTCAAGCGTCGCTGTTTGGTGATTAAATATCATTTCCTTCGCAGGTTTCTTGTTGAGATGTGTGCCGTGAAGCTTCCTGGCGTCTCTCACATGAGCACGGTGGAAATAATTTGTCAAATTTAGATGATATCAGGGACTTTAGAGTGAACGTGAATCACGAGGAGCAGATGTTCCTTTAGCCAAAATGTTGACTTTAATTTCTCGTGTTTTTACACTAACATGTTTCTGAAAGCCCAGAAAACTTTTGTCACTTCAGAGTGAAACGCATCATTAGACTGAACCTGGGAGAACTTCATCATCTCTGTTGGTTTTATCTTTATTTCAAACCTTTCTTTTATCCTCAGACTAGCAATAGGCTGAATTTCCCCAAAATGCCTTTTAGGTGACAAATATTTAAATTCTGCTCAAACCTATAGGTGTTACTATCTGATTAATATTACCCAACCACAGAGGAGAAAAACTTCCACTGCACTCAGTTAAAATCAAACTGTAGCTTTCTAAAGGTCATGACAGGTTATTTATTGTCACAGGAGCAAAAAGACACAATGATGTTTAATTAAGTAAAACACATTTTCTTTTGACATCTTGTAACTTGTTGGTAATTTATTCAAGCTGTGAAAATGCTGCCGTTCATGTCTGGAGGTCTGACGTTTGGCTGTAAAACTAAACGTTTTCTCTGAACTGGTTTAAAGCATCCACCAGCTGATTAACAGAAGTTACTTTGTGTCTTTACAAACAACCGTTCATGCAGCTTCCAGAGGACGATTTGAAGACGATCACTGGTTTTTCAGTCTGACTGCATCTCCTCAGGAACCTGACATCGCTGTCAGCTTCACAAAAACAACTGGCTCCTACTTTTTTGGCTCCACAGGACTGAATAGTAACTAAAGATAGCTAATGGTTACCTAAATGCTAACTAGAAAAGTGGTTGTTAAAAGCCAAATTTATTTTAAGAAGCCCAAACTGTACGCTGAAGTAAACATCAAAGATGATGTCAGTATATTTGAGTAAAATATTTGTAAATACATGTAAATATTTCATAAAATACATACATTTCATTAAAGACTACCTGACAAACAAACAACAGTTTGTGAGACTGAAGGGTTGTGTGTCTAACCAGGTGGTCAGTAGCTCCGGAGCGCCACAGGGGACTGTACTCTCACCATTCATTTTCACTCTGTACACCTGATAACAAATTTTGTTGGGTGATTGTCTCAGAAATTATTGCGATAAACGATAATATTGTTTGAAATTTGACAATAATTAGTAATTATTGTCAATTTTAAGCAGAAATGTTGGTTAATTTTGTGTGTAGTAGCTTTTTTGACCACTCGATGGGAGTATAAGGCAGTTTGAACTGAAAGATGGATAGTGAGGGAGTGAGCAGCGTGTCTCTTTAAGGAAAATGGGAGGGAGGTCCCTTGACGTGACATGGGCTGGCTCTCTTCGGTTCTCAAAATGGCGGACACTCGGTGTGGTTTGAGCTCTTTAGCGTTTTTCACACAAAGCTTTTAATAAAAATCAATAAACGAGTTCTCAGCTTCTTTTTGCAGAGAAAAACAAGTTTTTAGACAAAGGCACGAGTTTCAACCGAGAATTTGGAGCTTCAACAAGATGAAGTTTTTTCCCTGAGATCAGCTTGTTAGCTTAGCTCGTAGCTTAGCTGCTTTTAACGATCCAAAAACTTGATTTTTGTTTCGTTAAAATGGATTTTAAAGAGAAAAGAGAAAGGGAGGGGTCAATGAAGAACACCGGAGTTGAGTCTTTTGTCCTCCAGTGTCTTCAGTAGAAAGAGACATGAAGAAACGATGAAGCTGATGAATGAAAACGAGGTCGATAATTGTCATTTATCATGCGATTAATTGATTTATTGTTTATCACGACAGGCCTACCTCAGATTTCCAGTACAAAATAGACTCCTGTCATCCGCAGAAATATTCAGATGACCTTATCAGAGATGGACAAGAAGCTGAGTACAGGGAACTGGTGGACCTCTTTGTGGCATGGTGTGGAAACAATCATCTCATCTTGAACGTGAACAAAACAAAGGAGATGATTGTAGATTTCAGGAGAAACAGGAACAGGTCCAATCCTATTTCCATCATGGGAGAAGAAGTGGAGTTGGTGGAGAAGTATAAATACTTTGGGGTTCACCTGGACAACAGACTGGACTGGAGATGCAACAGTGAAGTGTCTACAAGTAGGGACAGAGCAGACTGTACTTCTTGAGGAAGCTGAAGTCCTTCAACGTTTGCAGCAAGATGCTGCATATCTTCTATAAGTCCGTTGTAGAGAGCGCTGTCTCTTCTGCATCATCTGCTGGGGGAGCAGCATCAGAGCAAGTGACTTCAAAAAGATCAACAAGCTCATAAAGAAGGCTGGCTCAGTTCTGGGGACTCCTCTAGAACCTCTGGAGATGATTGTTCAAAGAAGGATTCTTCATCAAATGAAGAACATTATAGACAACCCTCAGCATCCTCTTCATCAGACTGTCATACAACAACAGAGTGTCTTCAGTCAGAGGCTTCTTCAGATCCACTGCAGGAGATCCTTCCTGCCCACAGCCATCAGCATCTAGAACAACTCTTTAATGAAACCAGGACGATGAGCTACAACATCAGTATTCACATATTAACATCTGGAGTAGTGTGTTCAGAGTTTTAGGAGAAGAAGGTGGGTACAAAGAGAACCAGTGCAGGGGACTCCTTCTTGTACCGACATAAGGATGGGTACAAACTGACCAAACCATTATAGAGTAGGAGAAGTATGAAGACACCACCTCTTCAAATATGCATCTTCAGTTCAGCAAACGGACTGGACCAGAACCATTGTTCTGGTTCAATGAACTCCTCCCGCAGGAAGTTGGTTGTAGCTCAGATTGACCTAAAATCTTGAAGCGTTAGTGTCTTACATGTTAAATATTCTGCTCCAACAGAGTTTAAACACACACAGGGGTTTCTTGTATCATTGTGAGGTTGTTTCATTGGGAGGAAGAACTGATTTTATTTTGTACTTGGTGTGATCCGAGTGAAATATGGACCAGTTAGAGAGCTAGCTCATGCTACGTTAAGCTTTTCCTGTCTCCAACAAGTTTCATCCAATCGGACTTAACAATTCTACAGAAGCTGAAAAAATCCAGCCATGTCCTGTAACCGTTACACGAGTGACAGGCTGTGTCAGTGTTTTACGGGACACTTCAGTGACCCGCAGCCTTAACTCATCATGAATAATGACACTGAGTCATGAGGGCAACGTGTTTTGAGCAACACAGAATTACACAACAAGGTAATAATTGCTGACGAGCCTGCAGGCAGCCATGAAAGGCAGCTCAGAGACCAATCGAACTGAACCACGGCTGCACTAAATCCTTGTCAAATTGCTTGGCAGCGCGTTCTGCTCGTGTGGCTCGCACTGAGCCTGAAGGTGCTCAGAGACACTGACCAGGCTGGACATGTTGGCGAAGTCCCGGTGCCTCAGCGTGGTGATGAAGTTGTCCATCAGCCGGAGCTCGGCCGTCTGCCGGTCGATGTTGGGCGGCACGAAGAGGAGGCCCGTCTTGGCGCACAGCACCGTGTAGGACGGCAGCAAATTCTGGCAGGTGCAGCGCTTCGGACACAGCATGTTGGAGACGCAGGGGGGGAGGCAGGAGAGGAGGACGAGGAGAGGACAGAGCAACGAGGAGACGGTGTCCATGACTGTTCATCTGCTGAGAGACAGAAACAAAAGCTTAAGGTCAAAAACATCAACCAGGAAGTCTTCATGTCCTGCTTTTAAACTCAGACAAGGCAAAGGTTCTGGTACTGTATATGGACCGGAGCAACTTAGGAACACACTTTGCCTTTTTTCACTTCCATCACTTCCTCTGGATGACTTTAATGGGGCTCCAGTTCTAACATAAAGAACCGTGGCGTTGTTTTTGATCAGACACGTTCAAGCCACATATGAAAAATGTTACCAGCACAGCTTTCCTCCACCTGAACAACATCCTAAACTTGGAAACATCCAAGACATGTCACAACCACTCATGATATGATGCACAGAGAAAGGTGCCGTGCCTACACCCACAGATCACAACAGAACGAGAAGAAAATGAACACAAGTCAAAAAAATATGAAACAAAATTGAAACATCTGATCTAAAGATGATGCAGAAGAACTGGTCCATGCATTTGTCACGTCTAGACTGGACTATTGCAATGGTTTATTATCTGGGTGTCCAAATACTTCTTTAAAACGTCTTCAGTTGATCCAAAATGCTGCTGCCAGAGTCTTAACTGGAGTTACTGGGAGAGATCATATCTCTCCAGTTTTAGCTTCTCTCCACTGGCTCCCTGTCAAATCCAGTCTTCCTTCAAAACATCCAAACCTCTCAACATCAAAGCTCCAGATTATAATGCAGATTAAACTGTTTTATGTAACAGAGCACTTCGCTCTCAGACTGCAGGTTTACTTGTGGTTCCTAGAGTTTCCAAAAGCAGAACGGGACGAAGATCTTTCAGTTCTCAGGCTCCTCTCTTGTGGAACCAACTTCCAGTTTCTGTCCGTGAGGCTTGTCCAGTTTTAAGACTGGGCTTAAGTCTTTGCTGTTTGATAAATCCTATAGTTGGGGTTGGCTTGGGTTTCCTGAGCTCTCCCTTAGTTCTGCTGCTAAAGGCGTACACTGCTGGAGGAACCCCTTACTCTGCTGCTGTCTTTAGTTTTTCCACTCATGAAATTATTGCTGTCAACATGTATTTTCTTTGTTTTTCTTGCCATAGACAGTGGACTATAGAAACTCCACGTGGACCACTTCCTGTCTGTCAGTCTACTTCCTGTCGTTTCAAACCCCTGAGCCTGGTTCTGGTTCTGCTGGAGGGTTCTTCCTAGTTAAAGGAGTTGTTTCCTCCTGTTGCCCTCGTGCAGCTCAGGATGGAAACTAACGAAGAGAAGGTTCATCTCAGTCTGTTGGTTTCCTTACGTAGAAAACTGGTAGTAATTTCATTTGATCACGAATGTTTTTGTATATATTAGGAAATAAAATGGCAATAATTGGATTTGAATTAGATTTATGATTTGGAATTGTTTTTTCTTCTGTGTGTAAATAAACTGAATTAAACTGGTTTAACGTGAAGTGAAGCAACTTTGAAGAACTTCTGCTTCAAACTGTAAACTCAGCTCGTTGGGTTGATTTAAAGATGAACTCGTTCCCTCCAGCTCCCGCCGAAGCCGCTGTAAATATGAAGATGACTTCTGGACGTTTTTAAAGCCTTTGGAAACTTTTCTCAGCTCCACAACGTTTCTACAGAAACTTTAAGGGAACAGCTTTTATAATAAATGTCTCAGAGGACAGGAGGGCAGATTAAAAGAATAAATGTGAGGAGAGGCAGAGCAGAGTGATGGTAAATTAAAGAACGCTCGTGTTTCTGTCTGCTGAGACATCCAACATGTAAACAGCACGTCTCCAGCAGAGCTCTGTAACTATTACAATTTAAAGAAGCTAACTCATCATGGGTGTCTTATTCTAGGAGATCCTGGTTTCTGTGAGCACGTACCATATTGTCTGCCCTATAAGTCGCATCAGTCCAAAAATGTCCAATAAAGTGGAAAAATCCATAAATATGTTGCTTCGCTGTATACGTCGCATCTTTATTGACCTGTTTAAATAAAGGTTGAGTGAATGAAATCTATTACGCATCACCGCTGACAACCTGGAAATGTGGCCGGTGTTGTGCCAAAATCAATCGGCTGGCGGGAGCGTGCACGGGAGGGCTTTAACAAGAAGTTAACATTTAAAAACAATTATTTCTTTGCTCAGAACTACAGTAAAGTTGCGTCTCAATCTAACTTTGACTTAATAAATGCACTTTGACCGTCAAATCAGCTGCATTTCAAAACCTGATTAGCAGAAGCAGGAGCGCGCAGAGGGACGGCTCGCTGTGCATTTCTTTGAAATTTAACAAGATAAACACCTAAAACAATTATTTGTTTGCTTGACTTTAAAGTAAAGGTGTGTCAGTTGAACTTTTACTTAATAAATGCACTTCCACGGTCAAATCAGCTGCATTTCACCGGGGCGGTGCAGAGAAATGAAGATGATTTGACGATTGCTCCGGGCGAGCTGGACTAAGACCCATTGTGTCATTAATGGTCACTTTTACCTATTATATTACATGACATAACAGCGTGCCATACTACGCAAGTGCCATCTAGCAGCTGAAAATGGTAGTGTTCAATATTTTCAGTCAGAATGAATGAAAATGGTCAGTTCTCAGCCAAAATTGGTTTATAAATATGGAAAAAACATAAATACGTTGCTTACTGACTTATATACAAATGACTTATAGGCTGAAAAATACAGTAAATGTTCAACTTTCTCTGCGGATTGAGCGAAGGATCACATTAATTCTCTCCATGCAGTTGATAAGTTTCGCTCAGCATGGCCTGGAATAAATTCACGAGAAGAAAAGGAGAGCGCAAGACGGAATGATATATGCAAAGAAAATCCCCCGTGCGCTCTGAAAAGTTTCACAGAGACGATGAGCGACCGGCGGCAGATTGATGGCAGACGACAGCAGGACGAAATAAATTCCTATTTACAGCCCTGAAGTATTCAAACTGAAACGCTGAATAGAGAGCAGGCGGTGGCAGAGAGACGGAGAGGAACGAGGTCAGCTCGCTGAGAACGGTGGAGAAGATTCACCGTCCTGCTGAGGATAAAGTCAAACGGAGCCGGATGGTGAGCGAGCGCACGAGTCTGAGGCAGAATCAAAACACTCATGTGAGACCTGGAGCGTGTTTCTGCTGGGTGGACACAGTAGAGAAGTCAAAGCAGGTCATGAACGACAAGAGGATGTAGTTGAAAGCAGCTCCACGTCTCAGTCTTCACAGCAGAAATGTTCCAAGTTGAAACGGGTCACAGAAAGTTGGACTTTATGTGACTGGACTCGTGTTTTAAGCCTTTAACGTACATTTACACAACAGTTGGAGGGTTTACCACCTTCCCCTCTGCTCAGCGGCTTTGAATGTGATCAGTCCGTTAAATGACAATTATTTTTAGTTGTTGTTATCACTCTCGCTCCTACCTTCTAGTAGGTTTAAAGGTACGTTATCATCACTGATAATATGCAGCTTTGCACACGTGTAAAACCAGAAGTTTGTTGTTTTTAGTTTTATTTAACCCTTTTACTAAACCTAACCTTACACCTGACCCAGAGCACTGCCCTAAACTTAACCCCAGACCCTTGACTCTTAACCTAACCCCCTGACCCTATTATCAGTGATCAGAACCTGCTAGGAGGTACAGGAGGGACAGTCTGAACGCCACCCATGGGGATGATAACAATCAAAGCAGGTGCTCTGTTCCCTAGAAGAATGGAGAAACCACCATGACAAGCTCTTTAGTTTCTGGTTTATTCTTTCTTATATTCTTCCATCATGGCTGCACCCCCCCTGTATATTTTCAATCACTGCGTTTCTACAAAATTCAGGTTTTAAAATGAAAACAAACAAACACAAATCCCAGAAGACAAATTGAAGAAGGTTTGGATTTCAAAATAAAGTCCCATCCCTGCTCCATGGACAGATTCAGGAAGTATTTTGTCCCTCAGCCATCAGAATGTTCAACTCCTCCCCATTCAATAAAAATAGAGCCGTGTAAATCTGCAGCCCCCCGGACACTCATGTACATGTATGTATGTATGTTGCCATCTTATTTGTAAAAATAAAAATAAAATATCTGTATGCCTTTTTATAATTGTCCTTTGTTGTCATCGTTCTTTGTTGAAATCAGGTCTCTCTTGTAAAAGAGTCCTCGAGGCTCAATGGGATTTACCTGTATAAATAAAGGTTGAATGAAAAATGTATATATACATGTACATATGTACATATGCATATATGTGTACTGTATGTATGTGTGTGTATGTTTGTATACAGGTTAATCATGAATGTAGTACTCCCTACCACCTTGTGCATTTTTGTCTTTTTTAAATTTGTGTATTCTGCTTCTTTTTTTGATTATTTCATGTGTATTTTTTTCTGTATAATTAGAAAATGCTACTGATGCCCCCCCACCAGGGAATAATAAAGTATATATCTACATAAATATAACAGACCCCCTTGAAAATAAGTGCATGACTTTGTGAAAGCTTGTTGACTGATACAAATGTGAATTATTTAAGATTAAACATTTGTTAAAACCTAAAAACAAAAGCTGTGTTGCACGTTTTCTTCGGAGCCCTTCCAGCTGAATGAAAGGGTTGACGCTGGTGCGCAGCGGTGAACGTGTTCAATCACGCTGCACGCACACTCAAAGAGCGAGGAGGCAGCTCATCGTTTGTTTACAGCCACATCAATTATCAGCGGTAACGTGCGCCGACTGATGAGACCTTTCAGGAGAGCTCAGCTGAGTTCAGACGCAGAAAGATGTTGGACCTCAGAGCAACGCTGCTGCTGCTCGGAGAGCAGGAGAGACCTGATTTGTTCAGTCAGGTCAGCTTGGCGTGAGAAAAATGCAAAGCAGCTTCTTTTCTGACTCCGAGCACTTCTCCAACTCCTCTCTTTTGATCACTCGCTTCTTAAATGAAAGTGCTTCTCATTTCAGTTGCATCACTTTTTCCCATCCAGCCCTGCACTTATCTTCCTGCTCGCATCGTCCCATCGTTCCTCTGCTGAACTCCTTTCAGCTGTTTCCTCCGACTCACCGGCCGTCCCCTCCATCCTCTCACTCCTCATCATCACTCTCCTCTCCCCGTCTGAGCCGCTCCTTCTGTCCATCCGTCGGTTTCTTTCTTTTCATCTTTATAAAATTATTCATTCATCCATCTCTGAAAATCCCTTCCACCCCGTCCTCCCCCTGTGCTGACTCTGAGATGCTGCTTTCCATTCATCTAACCTCTCCTGGTCTATTTTTCACACATTTACCTGCTGTCAACCTGGTTTCCATCATCAGGTTTGTTAATTTATGCCTCATTTTTCATTATTAATGCAGATGTGTCCAGAGGCGCCTGTAAAACGAGCAGAACGTGTTCTGTGCTGCCTAAAAGTTGATAATGACTCGATGGAGATCATTTCCATGTTGACTGGACTGACATTAACTCTGAAGGAACAGCAGACACTGATGACATCATCGCCACTCGTGCTTGGTTTATTTATTTCTCTGTCGGCTACAGATAATTATTTATTTTGATCCAAACAGACAGGAAAGACTAAATCAAAACTTCACAGAAAATTAATTAAAGTCAACATTTTCACAGTTTTAGTTCAAATTTTTTTTAACAGCAGGTTTATTTGGTTCAATTAACCAAATCTGTTGAATTAGATTGATTTTCAATCATCTATTCATGAGATTAGTCTTTGTGAGGTTCATATCAACCTGCGTGAACCTTTTCAACGTTTCATTTCTGCTCACACACATTAACGTACACACTGAAAACTGCTGGGTGGTTTCAGAACCAAGCTGTCGGGTCACAGGTCGAGTCTGGGCGGTAAAATATTGGGTGGAACGACTCAGAGTTGGGTGGAGTTTCAGAACAGGAAATAAGAAACTGAGTGGGTGGAGCGGTGCAAAGGAAGGGACTTTATGTCTCGATAATATTTAGCTGTGAGACGCTGTTTCTACAAACAGTGATGTCATCAAACAGCTAAACATCTTCCTGCCCAGAGGTCTGCAACCTGCGGCTCTGGGGCCACACGTGGCTCCTTGGAACCTCTACAGAGGCTCGTTCAGCCTTTGACCCAAACTAAAATAAAACAGTTTTATTTTAATTATTACCAACAATGAAAATGTCTAGTTTTACCAGATGTTGTCATTTTCAAATATGTGTACAAATACGAGACATAAAACTTGTGGACGACATCACGCTAGCAGTTTGTTAGCCACACTTCCAGTCTCACGGCGTGAAGGTTCTCTCAAAACCAGCAGAAAGTTTTGGAATATCTTGAAGACAAGCTGCTGCCAAGGAATATTTGATGACGCTAAGAATAATAAAAATAAAGTAAATGCAAGTATTCTTTTTTCGTTAAACATGTAATTAAATATCCAACAAACTATACTGTCTTTAACTTTATGCTTTAAGTCAGATACTTAATCCTTCAACAATGAAGAGAACTCACATCAGCCTGCAGAGTTCAGTAACTTAATTTTTATAAAATTGTTAAAAATAATATTTTTTCTTTCTTTACACGTATCTGGTCTTTTTGTTTGCATTAAAATGTAACAACATCAACAAATGTTAATAATAGACATTTTTCGTTTTATAATACCACCCCCACTGGCCAGATAAGCCGTCTCCAACAGACTTGTAGTGGTCCGCGGGCCACCAGTTGACCAGGCCACAGTTGCAGCTGGTTTTGTGGCTCCAGACGTACAAAGTAATAATTAGGAAGCAAAGTGGCAAAAATGTCTCTTTTTATCACAAAGGTTGCAGACTCTGTTCCAGACTGAACGGGCTGCACTAATATAACACGCTTCTATCTTATCGAGATGCTCAAAGCTCTTTACAACAATCTGTGCCTCGTTATTCATACAGCTCTATACTAGATCTATACAAAGAATAGTACTTTATCACATTCATAGACAGAAGGGACACATCAGAGGCAATGAGGGGTTCAGTGTCTTGCCCAGGGACACGTCAGCATGTGACTGCTGGTGGAATCAAACCCTCAACTCTCCCATTGGAGGACGACTGCTCTAACCACTGAGCCACCGCCGCCCCACCGCCTAACAGACTCTTGTTAGACAAGACAAAATGCCATTGTTTTGTTTCTTTTAGTTAGATATTTGTTACCTTAAGCTGTTAGCCACTATATATTGTTTTTAGTTAGCATTTTGGCTGCTTTGAGCTAATGTTTTGATTCTTTCACATTCAACAACTCAATTTCAGCTCCTGCAAAGTTCAGCAGTCGTTCAGCGTTCATGCTGTAGTTTAACAAAATGTAATTTATTTAGTTTGTGCTGACACATAATTTAAAGTTCCTGTCCAAACTAACAGACAAAAAGCAGCTCAAACACAATTATCAGTGTCTTCGATTAACTCAGATTTATTTTTGTTTAACAAGACTTTAGCTCTAATATAAATTACCTTCTCACGTGTTTCACTTGTCATCTATTAATAGATTGGTACTGGATCCTAAAACATGGATCAACATGTGCTCCTTTACTTTTATTAGGAACGTTTTTTGTTTGTTTCAAACACGGAACAATTCTTTATTTTCTTGGACATCTTGCTCAACCCTCGGTCAAACTGGTAACTATAACCAGGTCTGGCTAAGTCCATTATGTATGTATGTATGTATGTACTTTTTTTTAGATTTTTCAACCTGGATTATTGAGCATGCATCAGGACATCTGCAATAACTTTATCTTTACCAGTCATGTGTCTAAAGCCAAGGTGGTAAGGTTGTAAAAACAAAGCATACGGTGTTGGTTGGGGTTCTGCAGAGACTTTAGGAACGTGAGTGGGTTAAAGTCTGTAAAGATCATCAGGGGAGTCAACCCAGAGCCGACACAGATTTCAAAGTGCTGCAACGCCCAAATGAGACCCGATGCCTCTTTTTCTATAACCGAGTAATTTTGCTGATATTTTTTAAATTTCCGGGAGAAGAAACTGACTGGACACTCAACTCCCTCATCATTTTCCTGCAATAATACAGCCCCAACCCCTATCTGACTAGCATCTACCTGTAATTTGAAAGGTTGACCAAAACATGGTGTTTTCAACACAGGAGCTGAACATAAAAGAACCTTAACTGCTCAAATGCTTCTTGGCACTGGGTGGACCAGACAAACTCAGCCTGGGCTTTTAATCAGTTGGTCAACGGAGTCACTATCACTGAGAAGTTTTTACAAAAAGCACGGTAGTACCCGATCACTCCTAGAAAATGCATTAGTTCCTTTTTGGTGGTTGGCTGTGGGACCTGCCTCACAGAGCCATCACCTTTGCTTCCACTGGCCGAACAAAACCCTGACCAGCAATTTTACCCAGGTAAGTCACGGTTGCTTTGGCAAACTCACTCTTTGCCAAATTAATAGTCAACCTGGCCCACACCAGTCTATCAAACAAGGCTTTTATTCGCTGGACATGCTCCTCCCAAGAATCTGAGTAAATGACCACATCATCAAGGTACACAGCACACCCTTCCAGGCCTGACACGACCATATTCATAAGTCGCTGAAAAGTGGCGGGGGCATTCCTCAAACCAAAGGGCATTACTGTGTATGAGTGCAAATCAGATGGAGTTATGAACGCAGCTATTTCACGGGCTCTTTTGGTCAAAGGCACTTGCCAATACCCCGTTAGAAGATCAAATTTACTACTAACATACTGTACTGACCCAACTTGGTCTGTGCAGTCTTCCATCCTGGGAAGAAGGAACAGATCTGCTTTAGTGATGCCGTTTACTTTCTGATAGTCAGTACAAGGTTTAAACGTTGGGTCAGTCTTCCTAACTAGAACACAGGGTGATAAATTTCTTTATTCCCTGACGTTGTATTTATTGTACTTTTTTCTTGCCTGAGCAGAAGTTTATATCTGATGTGACTATCTGAGCACTACAGACTCGTTTCCCTCCATCAGCAGCAGTTTTTGCAGAGCATCAGGCCCATGAGGAGGATTATGAGGGAGACAATGACTCCATTTGTCCTTTATATAAACTTTGAGTTTAAATGTAAGATTATCCCAGTTTGGGCAGAGGTTTCCATTTCCAGCCAGCTGGTGGGGATGTTGTGCTTCAAATTTTGAGAAGAGTTTCACATTCAAACACAAAAATGCAGCAATGAACACACAGACGATGCTGAGACAGGAAGAAGGCCCTGGCTGGAGGAGAACGGAGGGAAAACAGCAGAAAGGACAAACTAGATTAGCTTTGAAGACCGAGGGACGGCAAGCAGGAAAGGACAAATCACATCCATCTCTTGGTCTGTCTTCTCCCCAGAGTTTGTGATTTATGTGACTGATCAGAAGATAGGTTTAAGCAGCTTGCCCTGCGGATGACAAACAGGAGGTGAGCCCGTGGTGTTTGTAAACTGTCACACTTCTTCTGCTGATTGACTTCCTGCAGCGAGCATCAATCCAGTTCATCAACAGAACTAAACTCTGACTGAGAGGGAAGGTGGTGTTTGTGCACACCACTGAATATGATGCACCACAGAGAGGATTCACTCCGAAACACCAGAGATATAAACCGGAATACTTCACAGCTGGGAGTTTATAAAGACCTGAACGGTACTTCATCTCACGATGTGGACTGAAGAAAACACAATTCAACTTCCTGGTTTGAATCGTTTGCTTCGGTCTGTGCGTTTATTACTGCCTGCTGCCATGATCATGTCTGTTGGTTAGCACCCACACCAAACGTTAGCTCAGTATTTGTCAAATAGTCTAAACTTTCTTTATGGCTAAGATCGATTAGGTGTGGCGGCCATTTTTAATTGAGCTGACTACAAAACAAAATAAATTGTATATGAATCCATGAATTGATTCATGACGTGATTTGTTAAACAAGCTGCGAACGATGTGCAGCCCTTCAATTCTGCATTTGTGTCTCTAATTACAGAAATGAGCTTTTTCCAAATTGGACTGTTTTTTTTTGTTACACTTTTATCATATCTTAACATTGTGGGGATGTCGTGGTCGAGTTGGACCCAAGAATGCAGACAATATGAAAATATAAAAATAAATAAATTTAATAATGAAAAACTGGGTAAAGAACCAACATGTCAGACTGCAGAGGAATGAAGGCTGAGAGAATAAAGAGGCTGGGACTGGGACTCGGACAGTTGGACTAATGGCAACAGAGAACAGGTGTAAGTGGGCGGGGCATGAGGAGCACGAGCTGCCCGAGCGAATACGAAGAACGACAGGAAACAAACTGAGCACGAAACGAAACAAAAATGATCCCAAAACAGAAATTTAAACATAAAAAACCACTGATCGTGACCGAGGAAGAATAAAAAATAAGACTTTTATTGATGAATGAACAAATTAAAGTCAAAATGTAGAGAAAAGAGAAACAAAATTCAAATGTGAAGTAAAAATTACAACAAAAAAAAGTCGTTTTGAGATTAAATATTAAATAAACAGAAAATATAGGTGCTTTGTTTAAATGAAGAAATGGATTAATACTTTTAAGAATAGTTTAAACAATAATTTTATTACTGGTCATTATAAATAAATAAATATATACATCTTTTAACAAATCTTACTTGATCTTCAGGTTAAAGTTAGACTATTTTTATTGCTAAAATCAAACCAAATTTAAACAAACACATGGGTATTTCATATAAAAACATCCACACATGGATGAGCCAAAACATTAAAACCACTTCCAGATAAGCAGCTGTGTCTGATCGGATTTCAAAATAAGAGTATTTATCGTGGCTACTCAGAGTGTTGGTGTTTCACACAAGATGAACTTTAAACTAATTGTTGCAGAAGATCAAGAAATAAAACAAAATTCAGTCAGTGAGGGTTTAAAAGCTTATTTTGGCGTTTTTACTGTTTTATAAGTTGATTATGACGCACTACTTCCATTTATGTTACATCTGATAATAAGCTTTGATTTTAACCTGATTATGATTAAATAAATGATTTCCACAGAGTTCAGGAGTCATTTTCCTCCTCTCTAAATTGATGATGATGTTTCTCCCTGCAGGAGTGAGAAGCTGAGCTTTCCAGTCCTGCACCACAACTATCACCACCCTCATCATCCTCCTCATCCTCATCAGCCCGTTCTGCTCCCTCCTTTACAGCTGCTCTGCTGATGCATTTAAAATGACATTAAATCAATAATAAGCGACTTCCTCGAGGCCAAATGATGATGATGATGCACGAGTTGAAGATGTCAGAGTTGGACTCATCCATACTAAAACGGACTCGGCCTCAGCTCCATACTAATGCAGCTGCTTCAAACCTCTGCTTCACGTTTTCATCTAAACACGTGCTCTTCTGTTCTTGTTAGTTGCTTTTACATTAGTTTCAGTCAGAATGTAGTTTTCAAACTTTACAAACCAGACTTAGCAGTTGTAAACATGGAACAGATCAACAGCTTTCTCATTTAACTTTAAATGTTCTGGTCTCCAGTTCGACTCTTGTGTAAACCTAATGAGGTTCCACCACTGAAGGCTGTCAAGGCTTTTGCTAATGCAGAGATTTATTCCAGATTTTCCAAAATAAGGGTCTTCTCTGAGACATAAACATGCAAAAAGAAGTGTGAGATGTTGCACACATGTCAAGAGGGATAAAATGGGTGTTATTGGATGAAAATGTGGCTCAACAGCGCCGCCCTGAATACCAGCTCTGAAGCCTGAACTCTGAATACGTGTTCTTTATATACGTGTCATATCTGTGTGTTAGTTTTGATTATTTATGAGCTTCTCTTGATTTGTTCCCTGTTATGGGCCTTTTCCACTGTCACTTTTTCATGGAACAGCACCTTCTTTGGTCCCTTCTTCTCTGGGGTACCAATCGAGGCAAGCTGGCACCAAAACATGATGTCAGAACGCTGTCGGTCACTGATTGGTCAGGGGGACGCACGGGGTTCGGCCTTCATGATCACGCAAGGCCGGGGTCCGGGCAACGGCCTTCTGCGAGTCAGCAGCTCGTATGATCCTCCGTGGTGACCAGCAGAGCACGCAAGACCGGGGTCCAGAGCCCGAGCCCCGAGTTGGCAGCACGGAGGATCTTCTGCAGTGACCAGCGGAGCTCAGAGCCGGGGACATGACGCCCTGCACGGCCTGAGGGGGCTCCGGTGGAGAGTTGGGGACCGGTGGAGAGTTGGGCTCCGGTGGAGAGTTGGGCTCCGGTGGAGAGTTGGGCTCCGGTGGAGAGTTGGGGACCGGCGGAGAGTTGGGCTCCGGTGGAGAGTTGGGGACCGGTGGAGAGTTGGGGACCGGTGGAGAGTTGTGGACCGGTGGAGAGTTGTGGACCGGTGGAGAGTTGGGGACCGGTGGA
>NC_056503.1:49742622-49749457 GCF_014905685.2 Nematolebias whitei
GTGGAGAGTTGGGGACCGGTGGAGAGTTGTGGACCGGTGGAGAGTTGTGGACCGGTGGAGAGTTGGGCTCCGGTGGAGAGTTGGGGACCGGCGGAGCTCCCACCAAACACACAAAACGCCCGCACTTCAGCGTTAGACCACCGCGTTGTCATTATTTATTGTTTTTAAAATCTTTAAAATAGGTCCAGCCGCTCCTCGAGTTCCAACACCGGTAACTGCAAATGGCGGATCGAGTTGGTGAAAACGTTTAGTTTAGAGTGATTCAAAGTGAGAATTGGCTCTTTTTTTCTCAGCGATGTCGTTTCTCCAACTTTCCAACAAAGTTCAGTCAGGTCCTCAGGACGTAGGGCTGGACAATAATTCGATATCGATACATATCACGATGTACTTTCATTCAGTAACGGTGATATGAGTTTTAAGCACATTTTCAATATTTCTATATGATTACAGCGTTTCACTGACATTTCTTTTTCTGTTCTGGTTGAAGCGGCTGCATCGGTTTCAACCCGAACAGAAAAAGCGGTGACACAACTACGTACGTGCGCGGTGACGTGCGCCACAGCTCCAAGGAGTTAGCGGTAGCAGGCTAGGCTAAGCTCCAATGCGCCGTAAGTTTTCTCTTCAAAATGAGCGCCCAGGACCGTCAGAATGTGACAGAACAAACTTTCACAAGTGAAGAGAAGCAGAAGACATCACTGGTAAGAGAGGAAAGACTCATTTGGCGCTGTGGAAGTGGTTCGGCTTTCTAAGAGCCGACAAACTGCAGGTTTCAGGGACGTTCGCTGCATGGACTATGTTTATTAAAGTTAAAACTATTACTATTGACAATGTTGAGAGTTTTATGTTTGACGGTGATTTCAAATTTCTTTGAAGGCTAAATACAAATAAAAGGTGAACATTAATTTATTTGTAGTTTTTCTGATGTTTTTATATTGTTTATATTGATATTGAATTATATCGTTATCGACTGAAATTAAGAAATATATGGTGATAAAAGTTTTGGACATATTGTCCCGTCCTATCACTACGGTTTCTTTTTGTTGAAACGTTTCGTCTTTCATCCAAAGGACTTCATCAGTCCGAGGAGTCGCAACAAACTCAGTCTTATACTAGTGGTTGACCCACTATGTGAAGGTGCTGCAGCTCCTCAGACTGATGAAGTCCTTTGGATGAAAGACGAAACGTTTCAACAAAAAGAAACCGTCCAGAGGACCTGACTGAACTTTGTTGGATTTTTTCATCTGGATCATTGAGCATGAACTTTGATGTTTCTCCGACTCATCCGCTCCAACAGGAGCCTGGTGAGATACGATGTGTTGCAGCTGCTGCTGACTGACTGCTTGGTGAAAGAATCCTGTAAATACAAGAAGTTCCAGCTGCAGCTTCAATAAGCTCCGTGTTCACAGCCATCGTCATGTACTTCGCTACGCCTCCACCTAGTTTATGATTCAATCTGCACCTCAGAAATGAAGATCAACAGATTGATGAAAACTTGGGAGACGTCTTTGACAACTTAGTGACTGTTCGGAGAAAACACTGTTGCTTTGACCGTCTTCAACAGATCTGTGCACGTCTGAGTGAGAATCCTGAGCACCTCTCAAGACGTCCAGGACACTCCCTGTTTGGTTTTCATCAAGGGTGCGGGCGTCTCAGGAGACAAGAAATTAGTTTTCATGTTTAAGACCCCAAACTGTAAAGATGACATCTTTTCACAACATCCAGTGATTAATTTCAATCGTTTATTCTTCCACAGAAAGAGTCCAGGTTTAGTAAGACAGCTCACATCTTAAAGAATTAATACGATCCTCAGCGCCCATCAATCACTGCCTCTGACGTGGTGACACGCACAATGCTTTCAGGGACGGGATGCTGTGGAAACTGTCATTTAAATTTAACTGTCATCAGCGTTAGCTCGTTACCAGCTACATGCAGCCGACAGCCAGGAGCTAAAACCCACATCGGTTTGAGTTTGTAACCAACAGGACGGAGCCGCGGTGTTTCACTGCTTCGCCTCTCAGAGATTCACGGCTGCAGATGTTTAGAATTTCATGTCCCAAATGGACAATGCGATGACAGGACCACCTCATAAAAACACCACCCACCCCACCTGGAACATGATACATAACTGCCGTTTCTTTTGGCACAAATTATTTAAACAAAAGCTCACGTGCATTACGGTGTTTTTTTTCTCCCCTCAGCTCAATTTATTCAGATTTATTCATTTTGAAACATAACTTATGTTGTCAAGTTTGTTGCAAAAGCACAAAAACCTGCTGTTGATTCAAGTGTTGCACACCACGTTCGTCCTGGTGTGTCTCACCCCAGCCCTCCGTCAAAACAGGGAACTGGGCCGCTCCGGACTCTGGTCTTACCCAGGAAGGACTGCGGTTGGGCTCGGGGGTGTTTGGTCCAGACAACTCACAGTCTAGATCCACAGGTCACACCTGGGCCATGTTAATCACTGCACTAAGTAAATCACTCCACTGCTCCCAAACAAAACACTTCTTTCACATTTTTGTGAATAGATCCAACAGTTCACAGCTTATTTGTGTGAAATCGCTGAACAATGATACAAAAACGAATCTGCACACCACGGACGGTGAATCAGTTTAGGACCAAGTTGTTCTGACTCGTGTTGGCGGGGTGCCAATTCCACACATGGAAGATGGACCAGATCAGGTCAGATCCATCAGGTTCCCAGTTCAGGAAACAGAGAGAAGAAGAAGAGGAGGAGAAACGAGCAACAGATGAAGGTCTGCAGCTGCGTTATCTAACATGAAAGCTGTTCTGTTATGCAGTCTATGGGTCTGTTGTAAAACAAGTTTACCGTATTTTCCAGAGTATAAGTCACACATTTGGAATAAATTTGCAAGTCATGTGACTTATACACCAAAGTGACTAATATAAGTTTCCCCCTCGTATTTATAACCCAATTTTTGACTGACGTCTGACGCTTTCTTTCATTCTGACATGGAAAATATTGAACACTACCATTTGTGGCCACTAGAGGCGCTAGAGTCCCTCTAGGCTTTTGGCAACTACCCGTAGGCGCATCTGTTGATTCCAGACCTGATAAAACCCGCCGGCCGCTTCATTTTGCCATGTTTTGACCGTCAAAGTGCATTTATTAAGAAAAAGTTTGACTGAGACACACCTTTGCTATATTGTTGAGCAAACAAATAATTGTTTTTAAGTGTTAATCTTGTTAAATTATTGTTAAAGTCCTCCCGTACACGCTCACGCAACTGCCATTTGGCAGCCAATTGATTTTTGGCACATCGGCCCACATTTCTGGGTTGTCAGTGGTGACGCACAACAGATGCGACTTAAACGGCGAAGTGATGTATTTATGTATTTTCCCACTTTATTAGACATATTTGGACTGATGCGACTTATACGGCGGCAAGTACGGTACTATTAATAACATAAAATGCTAACTGTTGTTAACGTTTAGCTGCTCAGGACGACATGTTTGTTTTTCAGCAGAAAATATTGACGATTGAAATTCTTCTAAAACTAAACTACTACATGGGAAAGTAATATTAGGCTACTATAATTAATAAAGGCAAGGATCCTGTGATGTAGCTTGGACCGTGTTAAACAGCCATTAACTGGAAGAGGTGTTGATGTGTCTCCTATTCTGAATATTTCACTAATTGGACAAACAGTACATTTGTTTTTGTCTTAATTGTTAGCCGTTTGCTCTTTCAGTATCAACCATACAACTGCTGAGCAGATTTCACGATGACATTATTGGTGGTTTTGCATCAAGGAAGACAAGAAGTGCCAATATGATACATCGACTGCAACATGAGATGGGATTTTCTGGAACTGTTCTTAAGTGGTTTTCCTTTTATCTGAGCAACAGAACCTTTTCAATGTTTGTTAATAACATACAGTCTAAGACCACTCCGTTACTGAATGGTGTTCCTCAGGGTTCAGTGTTGGGTCCTATTTTGTTCCTTCTGTACATCACCCCCCTGGGAAAGATTATCAGTAGCTTCAGAAATGTGTCTTACCATCTCTATGCTGATGATATTCAACTGTACTGTTCCTTTTATGACTCAGAATTACATAAGTTAGCTGAATTAGTAAACTGTGTTTCACATATTAAGGCGTGGTTAGATAACAACTGCCTTCAGTTGAATTCTAAAAAGACGGAAACCCTGATCATTGCCCCTGAACAGAAAGTTCCTTGGATCAAACAACACCTCAGTTCTCTGGGCTCCTCTTCTCAGCCGAACCTCAGAAATCTCGGTGTTCTGTTCGACCAGTCTATGTCTTTGGACAAACATTCAAAGCTTCTGGTAAAAAACTGCTTTTATCATCTGAGAAACATTTCTAAACTGAGGGCAAAGTTATCCAGACCTGACCTGGAGATGATTATTCATGCTTTTATTTCTTCTCGTTTAGATTATTGTAATTCCCTTTTTAATTGTTTTAACAAAACTGCCGTCGCTCGTCTCCAGTTGGTCCAGAACTCTGCTGCGAGGCTTTTAACAGGAACTAACAGAAGGGCTCACATTACACCAGTTCTATCTTCTCTTCATTGGCTGCCTGTTGAAGTTAGAATTAATTTTAAAATCTTAGTTTTGACTTTTAGAGCTTTAAATGGACAGGCCCCCCAGTACATCACTGAAATGTTGTTTCCTTATTCTCCAGCCCGCACCCTTCGGTCTTCAGCGCTGAACCTTCTTAAGGTTCCTAAGACCCGGTTTAAAACTCGGGGTGACCTGTCCTTTCAGGCCGTAGCCCCCCGCCTGTGGAACGCTCTGCCCCTGTCTCTCCGTGTGAACTTCTCTGTTGATTCTTTTAAAATGCAACTTAAGACATTTTTACTTCGACAAGCTTTTAGTTAAATGTTTTTACTGTTTTTATTAATGAGTTGTTATTATTTTATTTTATTTTAAGCTTTTATTTCTTTATTGTTGTACAGCACTTTGTGATTGTATCTATGATAAGTGCTATATAAATAAAGTTTACTTACTTACTTACAATATTTAGGTGGCAGTTGTGCAGTTTAATCTCTATTTCTTGTTTGAAAAATAATAGCGTAGAGTTACTTATTTAAAGAAGGGTAAGACTTTACAAGACAGTTGTGCAGTTAAATATGTTTCTTAAAGTGCAATAGGGTAAATTGTCCTTTAAAAAAAGTTTCAGACCTTCTTTAACTGTTATGTAGAGCAAGTTGTTCGCCCAGGGCAACAAACAGGCTAGCACCGGCCCTGCCACAGACCCCTGATTCACTTTGCTTCAAAACTCCTCCGTTCCTCACAGCTGCAGTCAGGAATGTTCCTTCAGCTCTGTCTGTAGAACAGTTTCATCTTTCTGAGTCTGTTTCTCTGCAGAATTTCACCAGAAGTCCACCACTGATGAACTCAGGTCTGAACAGAAGAACTAAAAAATAAATAATCGAGAGAAGCTGGGAGATATTCAGATCATGTTGGTGTCTGAGACTGAGGAGCCTTCAGGACGCACGGGGAAGTAGAGTTTCCTCATGAATCACGATGGTGCACGTCTCAACATTCATATTAATGCAGCTGCAGCCAACATCAATCATCGTCCGGCCGCTCTGCTCGCTGCATCATCATCCTCATCGTCGTCGGTGTGGAATCAAAGATCAAAGTCAAACAGCTTCACCTTTCATCCAAATGAAACGTAAGAAGCCTTTGATCACACGTTGCCTCACTTAATGATGTGGGGTTTCATGTTGCAGAAAGCTCGTTGTGTTTTGGGTCCTGGATTCTCTACAATCAGTGGACGGAGGGACGTTGTTTTATTCACACTTCAGACCCGAACATCCATCAATACGTTCACATTTTCTAACAAAGTGGAGAGAGCATGCAGCTCTGGAAGATTCTTACGTTCTCACATTCAGAGCCCGACCAGAACCGCCGGAGTTTTGAGTCAAAATGCAGAAGCTCTCAAAGAGGCCCAGCTCTGAGCGAAAGGTTAAATGTGCTTCGCTTTGCAATTTAGCTGAAGCTGACGCTGCTTTCCTTAGCCTGCGCTCTGAATGAAATGTGCACAGAACTTTAAATAAATAAAAGTTCATATTTATTCATCGGGTTTTAACGCCTGCATCACACACGTCAGAAACTGGATTTATACGTGTCACACACACGACGTGACATTCTGCAGACGGGAACCGTACGTCACTGTTTTACTAATCAGCTTTTTCTTATTGTCCAGGAAAGTTTCTTTACTCTAGCGTGATTCTGCTTTGTTGTAAAATTATTAAACTGAAGCAGATTAAGAGAGTCGATTGACAGGTTTTTCATCTTTAGTTCAGAAAAAAGTTATTAAAAATTGTTGAGGACATTTTGCTGGGAGGAAATTCAGCTCCTCCGAAACATTTAAAATTCATGACTGTCTTCTATAAAACAACAAAACAAACAAACAAAAAAATTACTTTTGTAACAATCAGACTTAAAACCTCTTTCTGTCATCTATTTATTTACTTATACTTTAATTAGTAACATTTGGCACAAGATTTAATAATATCTGCTTACTGTTCTAATCATGATGAAACCAGAACATTTTCTGCCAAGTTGCTGGTTGCCATGGTGACTCCCACCATTTCTGTGGAGCAGAGGGCAGGGCTGACACATTTTGATCAGATGGGCAGATAGAAACTCACATTTGAAACTAAACCTCAAACATACTGTTGCTTGTGGGAACTAAGTTGTATCAAACAGATTCTCAGACTGCAAGAAGCAAAAACATCTGGTGAATATGTGTTTTTTTTTTAATAACAGTATTGAATGAACATTTAATCATACACTCAACAAATGTTTCTAACACTTACACTTTAAGAATCTTTTTGATACAACCT
>NC_056503.1:49749557-49751320 GCF_014905685.2 Nematolebias whitei
TCTGAGCTTCTGGAACCTTACGTTCCCTCTCGGGCCCTGAGATCATCCGATCAGCTGCTTTTGGCTGTTCCAAAAACAAGAAGCTCAGAGGAGATCGGGCTTTTTCTGTCATGGGCCCCAAACTCTGGAACAACCTGCCCCCCAACATCAGGCAGGCCACCTCCCTTCAACCTGCCCCCCAACATCAGGCAGGCCACCACCCTTCAACCTGCCCCCCAACATCAGGCAGACCACCTCCCTTCCTCACTTCAAATCCCTGCTGAAAACACATCTGTTCTCTCAGGCATTTCACACAGTGTGAGTTGATCTAGTGTTTTTTGTTCTGTGATCCTTTTTAAATGCTTTTTATTAATTATTCAGTTATTATTATTAGTGTATTGTATTGTTTCATTAATTTTACTCCCATTGATGTTGCTGTTCAGCACTTTGATAACAGTTTCTGTTTTAAATGTGCTCTATATAATTTTTTTTTTCTTTCCTGCTATTCTACGGTGGAACCAGACGTGTTTTCCCTCTCTCCCCCTCCCGCTTCCCTGCTGTGCTCTTTTGTCCTGTGAACCCTTAAAACGCCTCTTTTTTTTCCTGCATACCTCTTAATTCCAAGGATCAGCTGGTCTCTCAACAAAATCGATCAACTTCTCCCGACAGGAGTCAGGGTAAGGAGGACCCTCTTACCTCGACGGAAACAAATTGGATTCATGATGACAACTAGATTCTACTGTTTGGGTTGGTGAAATCTGGATTGTTTACAACTTCATGTGGAGGTGTTGAAGCTTGACAGTGCTCGGACTGAATGTGGAGCTGTGACAGGGAGTTGGAGCAGCTGTTATCAGGACTGTGTTCTCCCTGGCAGCACTCATGAATTGTGGGAATAATCTGGAGAAGCTGTGAGCTCGACTTTTGGAGTAAAGGATCAATTCGTCTGTTTTGGAGTTTCCATCAGAGAATATGTACCAGCGAGACTTTAAAGGCAGAAACAGCAATTCACGAGTTCTGCCTGACCCAAACTGTGGCCTTGATGCCGGACTTATCTCAGCTCCTCCTGGAATGTTCAGAAAACAACAAAGATGCTTTGACTGTTTCCTCACCCCTTCCTTCCCCAAGGCCGTGGACATGTAACAGAACCTCAACTGAGCTGAAGATGAACGTCACCTCTTATCTGGACAATGGCTGAGGGGGGGCTCTGGACTTTGCTACGACTCTCCCTTAAAATTCAATGTCTTCTCCACCTATATGTAAATGTATAACGTCTGTTTATGTTGCTTTGCTGTGGTAGGTTTTTTTGATGCCTCAAATTGTGCCCTGTCTAGGACACGGCGTGAGAGATCTTTTTTTTATACCGTCTCTCCTTATGTTTTCTTCTCTTTTCTCATCTAAGCAAAAATATTATTTTGAATAAGAATAAGAAGGCCGCGCTGATTATTTTAGCTGCAGCTTCGTGCACTCCGCCCATCTTTCTGACGACTGTACGTACATATTCGCATTGTATCTCGGTGCAATGCCAATAAAGTTTATTCTGATTCTATAAATATTGTTGACTTGACTAGCGATGCATAAAGTCCAACTCTTTATTCTCATGTTCCAGGACTGACTCCTGGTTTCCTCCTGTGCCTGGACCCCCTGGTTTGGTCTTGGGACTCCTTGTGACTTCTTCAGCTGTTCCTGGCCTTCAACCACTTGCCCACCAATATGTGAGACTCACCTGGGACCCTCTCCTCAATTCAATTCAATTCAAAAATACTTTATTAATCCCAAAGGGAAAT
>NC_056503.1:49751420-49758550 GCF_014905685.2 Nematolebias whitei
TACAGATATGCTCCAACACACAAGGACAAACTGAGAATTTCCAGTTCCTCCTTTTGTTCCTGACGGAGAACTACAATTAAGGTGTAAAGAGTATTACAAACACCAGCACCAGTTTAAGTTCTGGCTTTTTGTTTTATAGTTCTGTTGAGTAAGAAAAGTCCAAATCTTTGACCTTCACATGCTACATACAATATGTTTAGTTGTTGTTTTTATCTTTTCTGTGAGCTGGGACGTGTCTGGTGTCTCAGGTCCAGCCTCTCCCATCAACATGATGGTTTCATCCAGGGCTCTGACACTAATTTCTTGTTCGGAGTTGTTGTTGTCAAACTGAGGGGTGCTTGTGTATCTCAGAGGATCCGCAGCCTGACACCAGCTTCAGAAACTCCTTTTCCTTCCCCTTACATCCCATTCTTAGCCTCACCTGCATCGTTTCCTCCTGGTTGCACTACGTCTACTCATTAAAACGGTTTCAGGTGTCAAAAGAAGCTTTTTGTTTTAGATAAGCCACAGCGAGCTTCGTGCTTCCTGCTGGAGATGGTTTGTATTCTCCGACCACATGATGACTCGGTGAACACAACTCCAGCAAAGAGAGTAAACTATTATCTTGAATATGCAGCGCGATCTTTCCCTGTTTATCTTGGCCCGCACTTTATCCCTGGTGTCACAACGTGGCCTCGTTCATTTTCACTTTTCTCTGTTCTGCTGAGCACAGGATGTTCTGCAGCATTATGGAAGTGTCAGCTTTCCTCTCTTCTCATCTCCTCATCTCTTGCCTCCTTCCGTCTTGTCCCCAAAGTCATCCTTTCATATTTGTCTTTTCTCTCCACCCTGCTCCTCCCCTCTGCGATTTATCTCTCTACCCTCTTGCCATCATCTCAGTTCTCTCCAGTTGTTCCCCCACCTCCTCGCGCTCGCTCGAGAGCTGTGCATGAGTAAATATGAGCATGCATGTGCACACTCACATTTGCATAATAACTCCCGACACATTCATGCACACAGTGTGGAGCTGCCAGTGTTGATGAAGAAGAATCAGCAAAGAAGAAACTTAAAAATAAAAAGCTTCAAAAATACTTGTGTGCTTTAATTTGTCAGAGTCAAGATGTACCTCTATAAAACAATTCAAACCTAATGTGTTTATAGCTATCAAATTTTACAAAGTTAATACATCGGCTGAAAAATGGAACTATAAGTAATAAAAATAAAATCAGTTAAATGAAAATAACTTTGTTGTGCATTTACAGTTAGACTTTAAAGGAAACAAAAACAAGAATAGGTTATTAAGGCCGAGTGTGGAGTTTTTGTGTAAGTTGTCATTTTAAGCATCAGATCTTATTTAGAAAGGATTTTAAATTCAGAATCAGAACAAGCTTTATTATTATTATTGTACCGAGATATAACGAGAGCGTGTCCATACAGTCGTGTGAAAGATGGGCGGAGTGCACGTTGCTGCTGCTCTTTAAGAGCGTGGCCTCTCGTCCTTTTCAGAATACTTTTAGGCTTAGATGAGAAAAGGGGAAGAAAACATGAGGAGAGAAGTTATATAAAAAAAAAAGATCTCTCGCACCGTGTCCTAGACGGGGCACGGTTTGAGGCATCAAAAATCTGCCACAGCAAAGCAACATAAACAGACGTTACACACATGAGGCCGGTGAAGGCATTGAGCTTTAAGGGAAGGTCGTATCATAGTCCAGAGCCCCCCCTCAGCCATTGTCCAGAGGTGGTATTCATCATCAGCTCCGTTGAGGTTCTGTCACATGTCCACGGCCTTGGGGAAGGGAGGGGTGAGGAGACAGAGGAAGCATCTTTGTTTTCATACCAGCAGGAATTGAGTCCACCTTCAAGGCCAGGTCCAGATCCACAGTTTGGGTCAGGCAGAACTCGTAAATTTCTGTTTCTGCCTTTTAAAGTCTCGCTGGTACATTTCTCTGATGGTGACTCCAAAACAGCCGAATTGATTATTTACGCCAAAAGTCGAGCTTACAGGTGCTCCATGATTATTCTCAACCGTTCATGGGTGCTGCCAGGAAGTTCAGTCCTGATATCAGCCTGCTTCAGCTCTGACGCAGCTCCACATAATTCAGTCGGAGTGCTGCCGAGCTTCGACACATTACACACCAATTTGTAGACAATCCAGATTTCATCAACCCAAACAGCAGAATCCAGTTGTCATCATGAATCCAATTTTGTTTCCGTCGAGGTAAGAGGGTCCTCCATTCACCCGGACTTCCTGTCGGGAGAAGTTGATCAGTTTTGTTGAGAGACCAGCTGATCAAATCCATCAAATTAGGACGGTATGCAGAAAAAAAGAGGCTCTTTAAAATGTTTACAAGACAAGAGAGCAAAGCAGGGAGACGGGGGGACGGAGCAGAAGAGGACACGTCTGCTTCCACCGAGAGCACAGAGAGAATAAAAAAAGTCTAACATACACCATGTTTTTCGCCCATTTGCATGCCCTGCGACTTATACATCACAGCAACATATTTATGGATTTTCCCATATTTATAAACCAATTTTTGGCTGAGATATGAACATTTTTATTCATTCTGACTGAAAATATTGAACACTACCATTTTGAGTGGTATGGAATGCCATTGTGTCATGTAATAGGTAAAAGTGGCTACTAATGACACAATTGGCTTGCCATAACTTGCCACCTTCATCCAGCTCGCCTGGAGCAACCGTCAAATCAGCTTCATGTCTCTGCACCGCCCTGAGACGTGCAGCTGATTTGACCATCGAAGTGCATTTATTAAGGAAAAGTTCAACTGCGACACACCTTTACTAATTTTAAGCAAATAAATAATTGTTTTTAAGTGTTAATCTTGTTAAGTTCTTGTTAAAGTCTTCCCGTGCACGCTCCCGCGGCTGCCATTTGGCAACCAATCGATTTTTGCACAACACCGGCCACATTTCCGGGTTGTCAGCGGTGACGTGTAATAGATGCAACATATTTATGTTTTTTTTCCACTAACATATTTGGACTGATGTGACTTAAAGGGCAATACGGTGTGTACGGTGGTAAATACGGTAGTTGCTTTGAGTTTGTTTGAGCACGTTCTTCAGGGAAACCATCACCAGTTCAACTCTCCTGTCTTCAACCAGGCTCTGAATGGGACTTTTAACAAGGGTTCTTGAAAAGCTTGGACATTTCTGGCCTGATACTCAAGATATAAAGTTTTAGTACAAGTGTTACAAATATTTTAACTTGGATTTCAACATATTAACTTTAGTCTTAATTAAAGAAAAACATCTCTTGCATATAAAAGTGTGTTTTTCTTCTGAGTGGTCCTGATTTGTCTTTCAGAGCAACATAAAAAGTTAAGTTGTGACCACTTGTTACTTATACTAGGTCACTGAGACTTTCAAAATATATTTATTATGGATTAAGTATTTAGTTAGTTCAATGAGGAGTGAGGAGAAAAGTGAACATTTTCCATGCAAACGTGCTCTGAAGATGATCGTAGCGTTTCTCGTCTGAGAGTCAGATTAGCATCTTAAAGACGTGTTAAAACATGAATATGGACGTGTCTCCTGAGTGGATGATTTACCATCGTGTTCCACTGCTTGGTCCAATCTGCAGAGCTCAGCAGCTTCCGTTTAGCAGCAGAACCCCCCCAGTCAGTTTATGTTAATGCATGTTGTCTGTCATCAGCAGCCAATCAGACGAGGTCTGATGAACACTGCAGCTGGACTGCTCAACATCTGCACAATGTTATCAGAGCAGACCCTCGTTTTTCTTGTCTTGTTTCTTCTCATTCCTCTGTCGGTCCTTGCCTCCTTCCTCCTCCTCCTCCTCCTCCTCCTCCTGCTTCTTTCTGATGCTGCTTGTTCTTATTGACATGGTAATCCTCTTGTCAACAGCAAATGGCTGCCTGTGTTTGTAGAAACAGCAATAAGCTGCGTGTTTGTGCACAAACACGCTTATCTCAGCTAGGTGTGTGTGTGTGTGTGGGGGGGGGGGGGGGCAGAGATGTTTTTTTTGTCTTCAGTAGTTTTTATTTATTTAGTCATGTTGGTGTTGCAGCCATTATTTGTTTGTTTGTGCCTGTTTGAAAGTCCAATAGACCCATCTGCTGCTGCGAGGGAGCTCTTCTCTCAGTCGGTTCAGCTGTCCTCGTCGTCAGAGCTCGTCGTGTTTAAAGGAACAGAAGCAGCTCCGTCACGTCAGTCATGTAGTAACGAATAAGCAGCCACCGCCCCCACCTTTCACCTGTTTCCCCACGCAGCTCTGCGGCTGCTCGCCGTCACAATGAGCAGCAACTACAAACATTTCTGTGTCTCTTCATTTGTCAGCTCTCATGTGAGTGCTCTCTCAGCAGAACGTGCTTTATTCTCTCGCTGCTGCAGGAAGTGGCTCAGTTTAGTTCGTTCCAAGGTGGAAGGTCCCGGCAGGCTGCAACGAGGCGTCCAACATGTTGGTTCTGTGACTACACGTCAAGAAGACGATAATTTAACAGAAAAATAAATATCATCTTTCAGGACCCAAGTCTTCGTGTCAGTCAGGAGCCGAATGTCTTTTTGCAGTTACACGTTGTTAAGAGATCATTTGGTCGCGTTGCGTTGGCTGTCATCTCTTTGATCTGATGTTGTAACCATGGAGATGGCGTCACATGACCTTCAACATGTGTAGTTTCATCAATAACTGAATTTATTTCCCACCGCTCCATGTAGATGTTTTTTAAAAAAAAATTCTACGTGTTTTTGAGTTTCCTTTCAATTGACAAATATTTGAATGAATCTGACGCTTTATGAACGGGAACATCTCAAATCATCAGATGACAGCTTCTTTTAACCCGTCAGAAAATGTGAATGTCTTTCAAAACTTTGTTTTCCACAAAATTGGTCCTCTGACAGACACACACACACACACACACACACACATTAGCATAAGGCAGCAGTTAGCTCCCTCTCCACGGAGAGCTGACTGATTAAAATGTCAACTTCATTTCTGCTGTGATTTCTTTTTTTTTTCCAATATATGTAAAATTATTCCAAATGAAGTGGGAAAAAACAATTATGCACATAATGACGTGCACACAATCACCTGTAAACAGCAGAAGGGTTCAGATTTAACTTGTAAAATTATTGAAATACAATCATCACAAACATTCTGGGCGCACGTGCTCGTGCTGCGATGACAGCAACTTAATTAAAGCAGCTCATAAAAACAAACAGTCGAGGAATCGTCGGACACGCTCCAAACGTTGGAGCTGAGAGGAGACTCACACGGAGGGAAGTGACGTCACGTTTCAAGAAGAAACATTAAAAACGTAAAACTGTAAAATATAAAACCAGGAGACCGTTTGCGTGTTTTTATTTAGAGGTAGCATCAACGTTAGCTCCGATCCTTTTTCTTTTCATTAGCGACGTAAATAGATTGAAGCCCTCGTCTATTTCAGGTTTTATTGTTGATTTTTACTCAGTTTCTGTAAATAATTGCTAAACGTGCCAGTTGCAGTTTGTCCTGCGATTTAACAAGAAAGACACGTGGGACATAAAAGTTTCCTTTCTGTACTTATTCTATATTTCTAATGTGACACAGTTTGATTTCATGTGTTTGTTCTGCGGGATTATTTATTTGATTTATTTATTAAAGTTTCTAACAAAGTTAAGTCAGGTCCTCTGGACAAATTCTTGTTCTTGCTGTTCTTGTTCTTGATGTTGTTGTTCTTGTTCTTGTCCTTCTTCTTTTTCTTCTTGTGCGTGTTCTTGTTGTTCTTATTGTTCTTGTTCTTTTTCTTGTCCTTGTTCTTTTTCTTCTTGTTCTTGTTGTTCTTCTTTTTGTAGTCCTTGTTCTTGTTGTTCTTCTTGTTCTTGTCCTTCTTCTTCTTGTTGTTGTTCTTGTTCTTTATTCTTGTTCTTCTTGTTCTTGTTGTACTTGTTCTTGTTTCAAAACACCAAAGTCCATGCTCAATAACTCAGGTATAAAATCCAGCAATGTTCAGTCAGGTCATCTGGATGGTTTATTTTTTAAGCCGAGACGTTTCTTCCTTCGTCCAAAAGACTTCTTTGATCTGGGGAGCCAACAAGCAAAACTGATTCCCACAACAACAGTATACTCTATATTGGGAAAATAAAACAGTTTGCTAGTGCTAAGATGGCCTCTGGATGGCCACACATTCTTCAGGGGTCACCACAGCGAACTAACTCTCACAAAGACTTGGTGATAGTTTTTATGTTGGATGTTCTTCCTGACACAACCACAGACCACCGAGCTACCACAGCCCTCTCTGTGGAGCAGAGAGCTGCCGTCAGGGCACCCAGGGAAGCAGATGGTGGGGGTTAAGGGCCTTGCTCAAGGGCCCAGAGTGGGGCAAATGAGGGTGGAGGCAGGTGTGGCTGCTTCACCTTTCCCCCCTATGTTTGAAATTGTTGGAACCGGTGACCTTCCAATCACAGGCTCACCTTTAACCGCTGTACCACCACCCCCATGTGTGAGCAGCACAAACAGCACTCTGCCTTCCACTAGTGTTCCTGATGTCCATCTTCTCGTGCAGAAAAACCACCTGCAGACGTCTTCAGTGCACACAGGTGGTTTCACGCAGATGTTCAAAAACCTGCCCTCAGAGATCAAAACACTTTGAGAGAAACAACCAACTCCCAAACCTCAGCAGAAATACTGCAGTTCTACCAGGAACGTTCCTGTAAACAGGCTAAGGTACAGAAGGCCCATCGGCCTGACTCCATTTTGTTTTGTGTCAACTCGAGTCCCAGCGCTCACAGGAGACGCCTCTAATTTTCATCAGTGAACCATCATCAGCATCTCTGCCTTGTTCGTTCTGATTGAGCTGCTGGCTGCCAGGGATCGTGTTTGTTCCGTAGATGAGCTGTTCCCGGGGGGGCCGGAGAAATGCAAATGGTGTGATAATGTCACCAGAGGGGTCTTGAAGCCCACGGAGATGACACACCATCATCACAAATCTACCAAGATTAGTTTCTTCCCTCGCTGCTGAGATAAATACTAGAAATGATTTCAAGTTTCTTTTCTGTTCTTTTCTCCTTAAAATGTTTGTTCAGAGACGTTGGAGCGAAAAATGATTTTAAATTTAAAGTATGCAGTGGTAAATGTTTATTTTCTCAGTTTAAAAGAATAAAAGTTAATGTAACCTTTATTCCAAGTAAATTCTGAT
>NC_056503.1:49758650-49762943 GCF_014905685.2 Nematolebias whitei
AAAAGGCAGAAACAGAAATTTACGAGTTCTGCCTGACCCAAACTGTGGATCTGGACCTGGCCTTGAAGGTGGACTCAATTCCTGCTGGTATGAAAACAAAGATGCTTCCTCTGTCTCCTCACCCCTCCCTTCCCCAAGGCCGTGGACATGTGACAGAACCTCAACGGAGCTGATGATGAATACCACCTCTGGACAATGGCTGAGGGGGGGCTCTGGACTATGATACGACCTTCCCTTAAAGCTCAATGCCTTCACCGGCCTCATGTGTGTAACGTCTGTTTATGTTGCTTTGCTGTGGCAGATTTTTGATGCCTCAAACCGTGCCCTGTCTAGGACACGGTGCGAGAGATCTTTTTTTTTTATATAACTTCTCTCCTCATGTTTTCTTCCCCTTTTCTCATCTAAGCCTAAAAGTATTCTGAAAAGGACGAGAGGCCACGCTCTTAAAGAGCAGCAGCAACGTGCACTCTGCCCATCTTTCACACGACTGTATGGACACGCTCTCGTTATATCTCGGTACAATAATAATAATAAAGCTTGTTCTGATTCTGAATTTAAAATCCTTTCTAAATAAGATTTGATGCTTAAAATGACAACTTACACAAAAACTCCACACTCGGCCTTAATAACCTATTCTTGTTTTTGTTTCCTTTAAAGTCTAACTGTAAATGCACAACAAAGTTATTTTCATTTAACTGATTTTATTTTTATTATTTATAGTTCCATTTTTCAGCCGATGTATTAACTTTTTAAAATTTGATAGCTATAAACACATTAGGTTTGAATTGTTTTATAGAGGTACATCTTGACTCTGACAAATTAAAGCACACAAGTATTTTTGAAGCTTTTTATTTTTAAGTTTCTTCTTTGCTGATTCTTCTTCATCAACACTGGCAGCTCCACACTGTGTGCATGAATGTGTCGGGAGTTATTATGCAAATGTGAGTGTGCACATGCATGCTCATATTTACTCATGCACAGCTCTCGAGCGAACGCGAGGATGTGGGGGAACAACTGGAGAGAACTGAGATGATGGCAAGAGGGTAGAGAGATAAATCGCAGAGGGGAGGAGCAGGGTGGAGAGAAAAGACAAATATGAAAGGATGACTTTGGGGACAAGACGGAAGGAGGCAAGAGATGAGGAGATGAGAAGAGAGGAAAGCTGACACTTCCATAATGCTGCAGAACATCCTGTGCTCAGCAGAACAGAGAAAAGTGAAAATGAACGAGGCCACGTTGTGACACCAGGGATAAAGTGCGGGCCAAGATAAACAGGGAAAGATCGCGCTGCATATTCAAGATAATAGTTTACTCTCTTTGCTGGAGTTGTGTTCACCGAGTCATCATGTGGTCGGAGAATACAAACCATTTCCAGCAGGAAGCACGAAGCTCGCTGTGGCTTATCTAAAACAAAAAGCTTCTTTTGACACCTGAAACCGTTTTAATGAGTAGACGTAGTGCAACCAGGAGGAAACGATGCAGGTGAGGCTAAGAATGGGATGTAAGGGGAAGGAAAAGGAGTTTCTGAAGCTGGTGTCAGGCTGCGGATCCTCTGAGATACACAAGCACCCCTCAGTTTGACAACAACAACTCCGAACAAGAAATTAGTGTCAGAGCCCTGGATGAAACCATCATGTTGATGGGAGAGGCTGGACCTGAGACACCAGACACGTCCCAGCTCACAGAAAAGATAAAAACAACAACTAAACATATTGTATGTAGAATGTGAAGGTCAAAGATTTGGACTTTTCTTACTCAACAGAACTATAAAACAAAAAGCCAGAACTTAAACTGGTGCTGGTGTTTGTAATACTCTTTACACCTTAATTGTAGTTCTCCGTCAGGAACAAAAGGAGGAACTGGAAATTCTCAGTTTGTCCTTGTGTGTTGGAGCATATCTGTAGGAGTTTCAGGTTTTTCCTTCAGCTTCATGTCACAAGATGGCGCCAACAAGACACACCTGCGGACCATTCCCTCGATGAGCTGCAGGAGTATAAATGGCAGTAGATGACTTCCCTTCAACGCTGGTGCATTATCTGCCAATCTGTAGTTGTGTTCCCTCTGTTAAAATGTCTGGACGACATTAAGACCTGGATGGCTTCAAATTTCTTAAGTTTTAACGATGACAAGACCGAAGTCATTTCTTTAGCCCTAGCTCAACTGCCACCACTGATCCTGTCAACCTGGACTCTCTTCAGCCACATCTGAAGCAGTCTGGTAAAAATCTCGGGATGGTTTTAGACTCTGACTTCAAGTTTGACAAACAAATCAACTCTGTTCTGCAGAAAAGCTTCTTCCAACTCAGACAGGTAGCTAAGCTCAAGCCAGTGCCCGACCTTGAGAAGCTAGTCCACGTCTTTGTCATGACCCGATTGGACTATTGCAACGCACTGTATGCTTGGATCAGCCAGGCCTCCATCTCACGTCTTCAGCTTCTCCAGAATGCTGCTGCTCAGCTTTTAACAGGAACTCGTAGGTCTGAACATATTACTCCAGTTCTGTCCTCCCTTCACTGGCTCCCTGTTCATACGAGGATAGTCTTTAAAATTCTTCTGTTGACCTTCAAATGCCTAAATGGCCTCGCACCCCTTCACCTCTCTGAGCTTCTGGAACCTTACGTTCCCTCTCGGGCCCTGAGATCATCTGATCAGCTGCTTTTGGCTGTTCCAAAAACAAGAAGCTCAGAGGAGATCGGGCTTTTTCAGTCATGGGCCCCAAACTCTGGAACAACCTGCCCCCCCAACATCAGGCAGGCCACCTCCCTTCCTCACTTCAAATCCCTGCTTAAAACACATCTGTTCTCGCAGGCATTTCACACAGTGTGAGTTGATTTAGTGTTTTTTGTTCTGTGATCCTTTTTAAATGCTTTTTATTAATTCTTCAGTTATTATTATTAGTGTATTGTATTGTTTCATTAATTTTACTCCCATTGATGTTGTTGTTCAGCACTTTGATAACAGTTTCTGTTTTAAATGTGCTCTATAAATATTTTTTTTTCCTTTCCTGCTATTCTACGGTGGAACCAGACGTGTTCCCCCCCCCCCCCACCCGCTTCCCTGCTGCGCTCTTTTGTCCTGTGAACCCTTAAAACGCCTCTTTTTTTTCCTGCATACCTCTTAATTCCAAGGATCAGCTGGTCTCTCAACAAAATCGATCAACTTCTCCCGACAGGAGTCAGGGTAAGGAGGACCCTCTTACCTTGACGGAAACAAATTGGATTCATGATGACGACTAGATTCTACTGTTTGGTTGGTGAAATATGGATTGTTTACAACTTCGTGTGGAGGTGTTGAAGCTTGACAGTGCTCGGACTGAATGTGGAGCTGCGACAGGGAATTGGAGCAGCTGTTATCAGGACTGTGTTCTCCCTGGCAGCACTCATGAATTGTGGGAATAATCTGGAGAAGCTGTGATCTCGACTTTTGGAGTAAAGGATCAATTCGGCTGTTTTGGAGTTTCCATCAGAGAATATGTACCAGCGAGACTTTAAAGGCAGAAATAACAATTCACGAGTTCTGCCTGACCCAAACTGTGGCCTTGATGTCGGACTTATCTCAACTCCTCCTGGAATGATTGGAAAACAACACAGATGGTTTGACTGTCTCCTCACCCCTCCCTTCCCCAAGGCCGTGGACATGTAACAGAACCTCAACTGAGCTGAAGATGAACGTCACCTCTTATCTGGACAATGTCTGAGGGGGGGCTCTGGACTTTGCTACGACTCTCCCTTAAAATTCAATGTCTTCACCGCCTATATGTTCATGTATAACGTCTGTTTATGTTGCTTTGCTGTGGTAGGTTTTTTTGATGCCTCAAATTGTGCCCTGTCTAGGACACGGAGTGAGAAATATTTTTTTTATACCGTCTCTCCTCATGTTTTCTTTCCTTTTCTCATCTAAGCAAAAATATTATTTTGAATAAGAATAAGAGGCCGCGCTGATTATTTTAGCTGCAGCTTCGTGCACTCCGCCCATCTTCGGACGACTGTACGTACATATTCGCGTTGTATCTCGGTGCAATGCCAATAAAGTTTATTCTGATTCTATAAATATTGTTGACTTGACTAGCGATGCATAAAGCCCAACTCTTTATTCTCATGTTCCAGGACTGACTCCTGGTTTCCTCCTGTGCCTGGACCCCCTGGTTTGGTCTTAGGACTCCTTGTGACTTCTTCAGCCGTTCCTCGCCTTCAACCACTTGCCCACCAATATGTGAGACTCACCTGGGACCCTCTCCTCAATTCAATTCAATTCAATTCAATTCAAAAATACTTTATTAATCCCAAAGGGAAAT
>NC_056503.1:49763043-49768000 GCF_014905685.2 Nematolebias whitei
TCAATTCAATTCAATTCAAAAATACTTTATTAATCCCAAAGGGAAATTAGTTGTTGATGTAGCTCATTCTGGTTTCATTAGCGTGGGTATAGATGCTGATGGCTTTGGGCAGGAAGGATCTCTTGTAGCAGTCCGTCCCAGATCCAAAGAAACTGGCTGCAGATGCCGATCCATTCGCCCAGACCCAGCAGACCTCTCGGTCCTCTTGGGCAACAGAACTGCCTGAATGTTGCGTAGAACTCCTCCCAGAGGGATGGCCATTTCTCCCAGCAGCTTTCCGAGCCCCTCGTCGCCGCAGACTTCAGGTGTCGAGGGATGATCTCATTCCTCCCGCTGTCACGAGCTACTGTTTCCTGCTACCTCCAAGATCTCGGTGGTCAGACACTTGAACACCACTTCCAGGTACACAGAGACGCATCCACAGCACCTCCTTTTCAACTTGTTTGGGATTTGGGGCTGTAGTTGAGGTATTATTTGAGCTTTTGAGATGTTAATCAGCTGCTGGTTGTAGAAAACTACCTTGTTGTTATGGTTACGCATCATAACAAATGTCCAAAAGTAAAAAAGGTTTCAATAAAAATCCTTCCAACGGCACAGCATCTGATACCAGAGGAAGTAATCATCCGGAAAAAGAGATTTATCTCCAGAAAAAAAAACAACAGCAATTAAAGTTTTCAAAAGTAACATCTCAGAATGAATGTAAGAGAGTTACTCCAACAACTTGGTGGTTACTGGAACCACTGGACCTCCATTCCTATGACGACACCTTACTCCAACTGGTTCCAGTCCCTTCCAGCTGAGTTGCAGATTATTATTAGTATTCACTGTAAATAAAGCATTATAATTCTTTATGGTCTTGGAGTCTGTTCCTTTCAGTCACAACTATCTGCGTACTTAGTAAATCAATACAATAACTTGAAAAATAAGTGAAGTACCAATTTCCATTTTGGTGTGTAGCTGCAACAAGGGTAAGAAAAGTCACCATGGAAAATTGTGTTGCCTCATCAAAATCCAAGATGGCCACTACCATATATATAAATGTAAACCAGCCACCCCAATTATTTGAGGAAACTATGCTTATTAGTTTCAATACTTAAAAGTACTGTATATAATACATTTCTGCAAGTTATGTTAAAAAATAGATGATGTGCAAAAACTGTCTGCTCAGATTGAAGCTGCACGACATGTTGGTCGCTTCTTTGCAAACACTTTAAACTCAAAGAGAAACGTCCTTTTTCTTCTGCAGGTTTTACTCCAACAAGTCTCCAACTGCTCCAGCTCAGTGAAAATCTACCATAAGGTTATCTTTGGCAGGGGATTTGAATCAGGTCGACTCCAATAGAGAGTTAATCTGCAAACAACATTCCTCCAAACTGTAAAGGTCTGGAAAGAATACTCCAGCTTGCAAGTAGTGAGTATTCTGCAGGAGGTGTTGTTAATTGAAACATCGTGTGCAGCTTCGTTTAAACTGAAAGAAAAACAGAAAAATAATTCCCTGCAGCCCAGTTGGAGCACAGGAAAGACAAAAGCAGAATTAAACGACAGCCTGAGAAACAGAAGATGACAGGTGGAGAGGCAGGTGCTCGGAGGTGGGATAACTGCCGATTTCCCACCGAGGCTTGATGAGGATCTGGAGGTCAGGGCCTCGGAGGGTTTTATTGTTTCTAACAGGCCAAGTCTGCCGGTCCTAATCAGCCTGAACAACTGGGCCGAGCGGCCCAGGTCCATGCAGGAACCAAGGTCAAAACAGCTGCCAGGAGAAAATGAGTCCACCAGGGTGATAGGAGGAGGTGCAGGGATGAGAGTGAAAGGAGGCAGAGTGTCCCGGTGGCTCAGAGTGCAGCGAGGGCTGATAAATGGCTGTGAGGCTGCTCACTTTGAGCCTGCAGGCTCCGACAGCCCCGACGTTCCTCCCACATCCAAATCAGCCTCATGAAGAAGCTCAGACAACCGACTCCACAGCGAGGTGATTATACATTTCAGTCGCTGTAGTTTAATTTAAATTCAACTCCTGAACTTGGAAACGACTTCCGATGTAAAGAGCTCCGACACAACAAACATCTTCCAGCAGAAAGTGAACAACAAACACAAGCTCGAAACTTCAGCGGTTTGTCTCGGGTTTTAATGAACCTGGTAAAAGAAGAACAGGTGTCAGGGATGAATCTTCTTCACTGTGAAAATGTTTAGTTCTCGTTCATCACACACGTCTGTCACTGAGGCCTCTGGTTCTCTGGTGCTCTTTAACACCTGTGTCTAGTTTTTAAAGGTTCATCTGGAGGGAAGTAACAGGATCTGGAGACATGAGAGACTTCATCGTGGAGCGAAGCGGATGATCTGGAGATAACCTCTGTCTGAGTGATAACCTGAAAGATAAGTGAGGTACCCAATTCCATTTTGATGTGGCAGCATCTGGGCATAAGAAAGGTTCCTTTTGAAAATTGGGTCGTCATGTCAAAATCAAAGATGGCTGCCACCATATATGTATATATGTTAACCCGGTGAGCTGAATAACCTAAAAAAAACCAACCTCCTGACTTCAAAAATTTAGCGAGTAGCTCCATCCAGGAATAAAGGTCACTATCAAAAATTGGGTGGCCATGTTAAAATCCAACATGGCCACCAGCACCATATAAATATACTAACACCAACCACCCGTATCATTGAGTAGCAGTCTCCACACCATCCAGGACATCTACCACAGCCGATGTCTGCGTAAAGCACGCAGCATCATGAAGGACCACACCCACCCAGCACAAGGACTCTTCCATCTACTACCCTGAGGCAGACGATACAGGAGTCTGCCATCACGTACAAAAACACTCAAAGACAGTTATTATCCACAAGCTGTCAGATTACTGAACTCTTGATTATAACTTTGCACCAAGTCACATCTGTGATAACTAATATGTTTATTGCTGCTGCACGATGTGTCTGCATCATGTATGCATCTACCTTACCATCATAATTCAGCTCAGTGTTCCTCACTACCTGTTCAATAACCTGTCACACAATCTGTGTAGATGATGTTAGTTATGTGCAGTTTAGCTTATATTACTATGTGTGGAATACTTATTTATACTAGTTCATCCTACTTGCACCGTTATTTGCTACCATAATGTTGTTTACTATTTTACTTTTGGACCTTGTAAATATTTCTTTTTCACTTTTGACATTTTATTTTGTACCCTTATTGCATGCTTTAGTATTTCTTTTTTCTTTTATTTTAGTGAGTCATATCGGTTCTGCTCATCCTGAGCATTTCATTGCACTGTTGACCTGGTGTTAACGTGCATGGCAAATAAACAACATAACATTTGAGTAATCTATGCTTTCTAGTTCTTATATTGCTTACAAGTATAATTTCCTCAAATGATTGGGGTGGCCCATGGGGTGGCCAAAGATTAATCTACAGTGAACATGGCCACCATTGGCCACTCCCTGGTGGGCTCTGCCATTGTGCCCCGTGTTGGATGAAGTTGTTCACCAGGATCTTCCACTCTACCTCTATTCTTCTCCACAGTGTAACTCCTCCCCACCTGAGCATCTATTCCATCCCGTTAAATTCCAGTCTAGAAAACCACTCATGTTGAAAACTACAAGTATCGACTGTTCAAATCCCTCAGCGGTGGGGGTAACAGAGGGAATCTCGTCTTTTCCAAAATCCAAAGTTTTGTTTGTTTTCCTGTTTAGGCCTCACTGATGAGTTCAGGAATATTCAGTTCATTTCTGTCTTTGTGTGGTTTTTTTAAATAATGTCTGCCGGATGCAAACAGAAGAGCGATCAAAGACGCCCTGAAATGTTCCCTAACCGTGAAGCACCTCTTCTGTTCCCGCGGTGTCTGTCAGCAGGGAGGGCTGCAGCTGCTCCTCACAGGCCACACTGAAGTGTTTGTTAATCTCTAACATATTTCTCTCAGAAATTACGAAGGAAGCGGCTCGTCAGCAGCTAACAAGTCCTTAATGGATGCTTTGATGCTGCAGAAAACTCTGTGTGTTTCTAAATCTAAACATGACAGACAACAGCAGGCAAGTCTTAAATAAAAAGCAAATAAATGAATACTTCATGTTAACATCTGCTTCTCAGAATATTTTTACTGATTTATAATCCAAGGGATACAGATGATGGATTATGACTCAGCTGAAGTAAGAGAACATGAAGGACTCGTGCTGAGAAGACTTCTTGGCCACAATAAACAGACAGAGATGAGCCCGGCTCAGGGGTGAACTCTTCGAGCTTAGAGAAACCTCCTGCTGCAGAATCTGACGCTTTATACTCTGCACAAACACAACCGGAGGAATCTGCACAAAGATTACACCCAATTAATGTAAAACTGGAGGAAATATCAAAACAAGACGTGCAGTGACAAAAACATTCATTCCAAGGAGTCCTCAGAGCTGCAGACACACATTTAGAAAATATTCAACCTTTATTCATCCAGGTAGTCTCACTGAGTCACGAGGACTCATTTTCAAGAGAGACCTGACTGGAGCAGATAGTGGGGGGTTAAGGGCCTTGCTCAAGGGTCCAGAGTGGGACAAATGAGGGTGGAGGCAGGTGTGGTTGCTTCACCTTTTTCATCCATTGGGTTCCTTTGTCAGAAATAGATCCTAACTCTGAACGCTAGGAAACACCTTGTAACTGTGACTTTCCTTGCCCCCATTGACTACAGTGACATTATTTACATCAGCGGTTTTCAACCCCCGGGCTGCGGACCAGTACCAGTTCGTGGGTCAATGGGTACCGGGCTGCACAGAATGGGAAAAAAAAAGTTTTATTTTGAAAAATCACCGGATTCTCTCTACCACATCAGTCTATGACGCACTCGACGCAGGTCAACATACACAAGTGGTTAGTTTCAGTTTCTGCTGGGCTCATGCGCAGATCAGTTCTACATTGCTGGAGAAGAACAAAGCAGTTCAGCTACGTGGTCTGGAGCAGACAGGTGGAGGTGCGCAG
>NC_056503.1:49768100-49769252 GCF_014905685.2 Nematolebias whitei
AGGCTCAATGGGATTAACCTGTAGAAATAAAGGTTGAATGAATGAAACATCAACAATCTTGAATGTTGTCAGTCCAGGGAGTCAAACTAGTGACCTTCCGATCTCAGGCCCTCCCATCTCTAACCTCTGCGCCACCGCTCGCCTGTGGTAAATAACAAGAGATGATTTCATTTTAGAAGATAAACCCCAAGCTGCACTAGAGGAACTCATCGATTTGCATCAGACTTGAGGTAAAACGGTCAGTAACCTGATGAGCGCTTCAGATGATGGACAGAAACGCTCCGAGGAGTGACGGTGCACTGATGTCATGACGTGTCCAGACTGGGGTCTTCCCTCTCAGGTGAGTCTCAGTGCGAGTGTGAAGGATTCTTCTGCAGCAGAGAAAATGCTGTTTCTACACAAACCGAGAGGAGACGTTTATGGAGAAGTAATCGAGTTTGTGCCTTGGAGGATTCCTGTCCACAGGCTTCAGAGCCAGCGGTGTTTCAGAGACAGGGACTCTGTGTCCGACACTGGTTCAGTTCTGTTTGTTGCAACCCAGAGAGATTTAGTGCCACGTTGTCTGAATGCTGCTTCACGTGCTCTCACAGGCCATGGAGCGTTTGGTACAAAGTTTACTGCTTTAAACACCCACTGGGAGCACAAGGTGCACGCTCCGTTCCTTAGCTCACCTCTGAGCTGGAGATAATCTGTGACAAAAAATATTCAACATTAAACTTTAAACACACGAGAATTAACTAACTCACATAGTCCACGTTTCATCAATGATCCTTGAGGTCCAAAACTAAGCAGTTCTGCCAGGAGAACCCTTTGAAAAGTCCCTAAAATGCTAAAAGGCATGTTTGAGAGGAATTATAATAACAATAATTATGTTTGGCTTCATGCAGCACATGAAGCTGCGCAGATGGAGAGTTCACGGGTCCTCCTGACCGCCAAGGTGAAGCCGTGGGAGGAGCGCATCGTTAGCAGAACCACCTCAAACACAACATCCTGCGCCAAGAGACACAGCCTTCGCCTGCTTAACAGATCACGTGGCTGAAATTTATTCCTGGCAGCGGCTACGACTCATCAGCAGAGACAGTAAATAAATAAACAAATAAATAACCTTTGAAAGGCTTTCACAATGAAGCAAAGAGTCTGAAAGATTGAAAA
>NC_056503.1:49769352-49771802 GCF_014905685.2 Nematolebias whitei
TGGACCGGGGTTTGAACCAGGGACCTGCTCGCCGAGAGGCAGCAGCTCTACCAGTTGCGCCACCGTGCTGCCCCTATAAAACTACAACTAAATAAAAGTATAACTTTAACAAGCTTCCGAACATCACATCAGAGCTGTCACTTCACATTTTTGCTTCTGCTCTAAAAAATCTCTGCCCCTAAAAGTTCAGACGTGGGTAATTTTATTATAAAACACAAAAATATAATCAAACGTTTTGCACTAGACATAAGTTCCTGTGCTTTTGTGAACAATCTGATGTGAATCACTGCAGGAGTTCTCTGAACTTTCACCGAACTGATGAAACAGACGATGCTCTCAGCTCATGAAGCCGTTTGTCGAGCAGTCAGAGTATTTGAAACAAAAAATGGTTTAAAAGTTTGTAAAATTCACCAGAACGCAGGAAATGGCATCTACATTATTCAAAATTCTGTTGGGGAGGACCCCCAGACCACGCCGCCCCACCCCGGTCCGTGAAAATATTGTCTGAGATCAAACCGGTCCGTGGCCCAATAAAGGTTGAGAACTACTGGTTTACATGAACGCTCCTACAAGAACCCTGCAGATGTTGGATGCTGCAGATGTTGGATGCTGTCTATCACGGTGCACTAAGATTCATAACTGGCTGTAACTACCATACCCACCACTGCACCCAGTATTCACTGGTTAACTGGTCACCATTAACTTCACACAGACTCTCTCACTGGTACATCTTCATCTTTAAATCACTTCTTGGTCTGCTGCCTTCATACATCTCCTCCTACATGTCTCTGTGTGAGTGCAGCTACAGCGTGCGCTCTCAGGACATCATTACCTGCAGTGTTCCCTCAGTGAGGACTGAGCTAGACAAAAGGACCTTCTCCTACTCCGCTCCTGTTTCCTGGAATATCTTGTAAAAAGATCTGAAGCTCTCGACCTTTGACCTCTCTAAGTGGCTTCAAACATCTGATAAGTTCCTGGGAAAAACCAACACAGACGTGTTCCTGTTCTTAGTTTTCTACATCGCGTTACAACCTAGCTGTGTTTTTTTGTTTGTTACTAGGCCTGTCACGATAACACATTTTGCTGGGCGATTAATTGTCTCAGAAATTATTACGATAAACGACAAAATTGTTTGAAACTTGACAATAATTAGTAATTATTGTCAAATTTAAGAAGAAAAAAAGTTCATGCTCAATCATCCAGGTATCAAATCCAATAATTCTCAGTCAGTTCATCTGGAAATAGAAATTATCCAGATGAACTGACTGAGAATTATTGGATTTGGTACCTGGATGAGTGAGCATGAACTTTGTTGCCTTGAACCACTTTGGCTGTGGCTGCCGGGGAGGAGTCAACAGGGAACAGGACGGCTCCCAGAAACCATTTTAGCTCCTGCAAACTGGTTGGCCCACTTAAGGAGTTTACTGCTTGGTGGAGAAACAGTTTACTGGAACTCATCAGACTGATGAAGCCCTCTGGATAGAGGGCGAAACATCTCTATAAAAAATAAACTGTCCAGATGACCTGACTGAGAATTATTGGGTTTAAGAAGAAATGTTTGTTATTTTTGTGTGTAGTACCGTTTCAACCACCAGATGGCAGTATAAGACGGTTTGAACTGAAGGACGGATAGTGAGGGAGCGAGCAGCGTGTCTCTTTAAGAAAAATGGGAGAGGCCTCTTGACGTGACATATTTGGTTCTCAAAATGGCGGCCGCTCGTGTGGTTTGAGGCACAGGTTTCAACTGTGAATTTTGGAGCTTCATCAAGACGGAGGTTTTCTTCTAGAGGTCGACCAGTTAGCTTTTTTTAAAATTTACCCTTTATTTATCCAGGTAGTCTCATTGAGTCACGAGGACTCATTTTCTACAGAGACCTGTTTAGAGAGCAGATGGTGGGGGTTAAGGGCCTTGCTCAGGGGCCCAGAGTCAGGTGAATGAGGGTGGAGGCAGGTGTGGGTGTTTCACCTTTTCAACCTACATTTTGACGTTGACGGTACCGGGAGTTGAACCTCACAGGCCCGTCTTCTAACCTCTTCCTAGCTCGTAGCTTAGCTTCTCAACTTAGCTGCTTTTAACGAACCAAAAACACAATTTAGGACGATGAAAACAGATTTTAAAGAGAAAAGAGAAAGGGAGGGGTCAGTGAAGAACCGGAGTTGAACCTTTTGTCATCCAGTGTCTTCAGTAGAAAGAGAGAGACACGAAGAAACGATAAAGGCGATAAATGAAAACGAGGTCGATAATTTTCATTAATCGTGTGATTAATTGATTAATTGTGACAGGCCTATTTGATACATTTTTAGTGTATTTTCACTTAATATTCTCACATTTTATGCCTCTTTATAATTGTCCACTGTTGTCATCACTGTTAAAATCAGGTCTCTCTTGTAAATGAGTCCCCGAGGCTCAATGGGATTAACCTGTAGAAATAAAGGTTGAATGAATGAAA
>NC_056503.1:49771902-49773430 GCF_014905685.2 Nematolebias whitei
AAGGAAGGTAGAGAGCTGGCTGACATGATGCAGAGAAGGAAGGTAGATGTTTTATGTGTCCAAGAGACCAAGCGGAAGGGCAGCAAGGCTCGCAGCATTGGAGCAGGGTTCAAACCGTTTTACCATGGTGTGGATAGAAAGAGACATGGAGTAGGGGTGGTCCTGAAGGAGGAGTTGCTAAAGAATGTAGTAGAGGTGAAGAGAGTGTCAGATAGGGTGACGTAGAAGGTCTGATGTTGTCAATGGTTATGCTCCACAGGGTGGATGTGATGGGGAGAAGAATGATTTTTTAATCAGTGTTTAGTTTTTATAGTTTGTGTTCTGTGTTTTCCTCCTCTTCATCACTCTCAGTATTTATCACAGTCAGCCTCTGCTCCTCAGTCCTGCCACGCCCACCTACACCTGCTCCCACTTTGCCCAGGTGTCTCTACAGCTGAATGACATTCCCGACCTGTGCATGCCACTCGAGCAGCATGTTTATGTGTTGAACGTGGCGCGGTGTGAACAAACGTGCAGTAGACGTGCACAAGGCGCTCACTGCTTTGCTTTAAATTGTAGAAATAATAAGTTTACAAAGAATAGCATGTCACCGGTAAATAATACACATATTTATCCAAAACAAGTCGGCCTCAGAACTGCAGTACCATTTTTTTTTATTACGTCGAACAGCGTCCACTAGATGTTAGACACCAGTTTGTTTGATTCCAAACCAACATTTCTGTGTTTGTACATGAACTGTTTTAATGACACCAGAAGGAAACAAACAAAAAGTGTTTAATCAGTGTCGTCTTCAGCTGCACGGACAGGTTCGTGTGTTTTGGATCAACTGAAAGTAGTTTATGGAAAGTTTTTCATAAAGGATGAAGTCTTACATGTCTTTATTTGGAGAGATAATAACGTAATGATTGAGTTGCACGGTGCAATATATATTGGGCCTGTCGTGATAAACAATAAATCAATTAATCACAATAAATGAAAATTATCGACATCTTTCTACTGAAGACACTGGATGACACTGGATGTTCTTCACTGACCCCTCCCTTTCTCTTTACAATCCATTTTAACCATCCAAAATCGTGTTTTTGAATCGTTAAAAGCAGCTAAGCTACGAGCTAAGCTAACAGGCCGACCTCGGGGAAAAACCTCCATCTTGTCAAAGCTCCAAAATTCACGGTTGACACCCGTGCCTTGGTGTAAAAAGTTGTTTTTCTTTTCAAAAAGAAGCTGAGAACTTATTTACTGATTTTTTTATTAAAAGCTTTGTGTGAAAATGCTAAAGAGCTCAAACCACACCGAGCGTCTGACATTTTGAAAACTGAAGAGAGACAGCCCATGTCACGTCAAGGGGCCTCCCTCACATTTTTCTTAGAGACATGCTGATTACTCCCTCACTATCCATCTTTCAGTTCAAATTGTCTTATACTGACATCTGGTGGGCAAAAGGTACTTCAGGAAAAACAAATTAACCAACATTTCTTCTTAAATTTGACAATAACTAGTAATTATTGTCAAATTTAAGAAGAAATGT
>NC_056503.1:49773530-49777464 GCF_014905685.2 Nematolebias whitei
GCCATTTTGAGAACCGAAGAGAGACAGCCCATGTCACGTCAAGGGGCCTCCCTCACATTTTTCTTAGAGACATGCTGATTACTCCCTCACTATCCATCTTTCAGTTCAAATTGTCTTATACTGACATCTGGTGGGCAAAAGGTACTTCAGGAAAAACAAATTAACCAACATTTCTTCTTAAATTTGACAATAATTACTAGTTATTGTCAAATTTCAATTTCAATGCAAACATGATCCTGTTTTTAGTTTTCTACATTTGTCTTATGATCTGTCTATTTTTTGCTATTTTTGCCATCTTATTTTAATTTGTTAAAAAATAATAATAATAATAAAATCTGTGTGCCTCTTATGATTGTCCGTTGGTGTCATCATTCTTTGTTAAATCATGTCTCTCTTGTAACTGAGTCCTCGAGGCTCAGTGGGATTAACCTGTAGAAATAAAGGTTGAATGAAAATGTTAAACAATGTTATCGTTTATCGCAATAATTTCTGAGACAATTAATTGCCCAGCAAAATTTGTTATCATGACGGGCCTAATATATTCCCAATATATGTGTGTTTTTCTGACTTATTGCTTTTTGTTTTTTACTCTATAAGGACAATTTAAACTGGGAAAACTGGGAGAGCTATAACAATGATCAGCCGAGGGTGGTTAGGAGTTTTTATTTTTAATAGGTATTCTAATCCAATTCTCTCATTTATTTTTCTCTTTTCATTTCAAGTAACTTTTTTAGGTTTTGTATTTTTGCTTGTTGCTCAACATTTTAATTTTTGTTGCTTCCAGCTCTCTGGGCTTCACATTCAGTCTTTTAATTCCTGGGCTCTGTAGGATTTTTATATATTTAATTACGGTAAATTCTTGTGAAACCAGTTTTAGAAATGGTACTTTGTTGTGGAATGTTTTAAATTCCAGAGTTTTCTTTAAGAACAGTCCATCTGTTAGACTTTCTGTAGTCTGGATTAGATTAGAAGCAGCAAACCGGAGATCCAGACTTTGTGTCTTCTGTAAGTCAAAGGTGCATTTTTCACACGTTGCGTTGCTTCGTTTTCTCACCGAGTTGGTTAAACTCCACTTTATTCCCTGTGTTCATTCACCCCGTGTAAATATAATCTTTCAACTTGTTAATTAGTTCCTTACTGATCCCTGAAGGCCTCCTTTCTTTTCAAGGACACTCATTAATCAAACACATGAACATCCATCTCCGGCGTGTGTCAGAGCGAGTCCAGAGAAAACATGTTGCTGAGAAAACACAGAGACGAGACGTCGCCCAGCAGGACTGGAAGTACTGGAAGTGCTCAGGTTGGAGTTTAGGCTTTTAGGCACTGGTCAGCTTCTTTGTTAGAATACCTGCTCTTTGTATGCTCTGTCTCATATCGACAGCCAAAGTCTCTCAAGTTTGTGTAGAAATGTCAGCAGGCAGAATATTTGAGAGTCGTCGTTTATAGAGAGAAACCAGTTAAAGGCATCATCGGGTTTAATTGGGATGAAGTGGTTTTTATGTTTCCATCACTTGATTGGTTTTGTGCAGGAAGTGATGAGAAAAGAGTTCCTGAAGAGTCTAAGTTCTCCTCCGTGTTGCGTCTTCGTGAGCTCTCAGAATGTGCAGCGTTCGGAAAATGACAAACAAAACAAAAAAAAACGAGACAGTGTTTTTTTATGTTTTGAATATGAAAACTAAGAAAATATAAGTTTTAGAGCAACTGTCTGCGTGTTTCAGAGAAAGCAGGAAGTAACGGAACGAGCAGCGGCGCTGTGACCGTCAGGTGAACAAACTGAGAAACAACCCATTTAAACCCAGCTCAGGAAAGCAGAACCATCAGAACCATCAGAGCTCTGTGCTCGTTGGGCTCAGTCTGCTTCCTGAAGGAGGCAGACAAGGTGAGAGATGAACACCCGGAGTTGTGACACCTGTCAGGTGCTGCACGGAGTCCAAACCCCCGGCCAGACTAATGTTCACGGAGCAACAAGGTGTGTGTGTTTCTGCTGTGCGGCACATGTATGCGCTCGGTTCTTTCTGACTCGGATTAACACAAACACACAGATGGACAGACAGGTAAACAGCTGATGAAATGTCCACAACAAAAACAATCACTGTTGGTCTAAGTCGGGGGTCTGCAACCGTTACGATCACAAGAGACATTCTTCACCTACGTGTCCGGAGCAACAACAACCTGCTACACCTGTGGTCATCAACTGGTGGCCCATGGGCCACTTCAGGTTTGCTGAAGGGGGCTTTTGTAGACAGTAGGGGTGACATTATAAAGCAAAAAAAAAAGACCAGAGTCTTGTAAAAGGGAGACATTTTTCATTTTTTACCTTCTGTTTTTGTTAATAAATCCATAAACTGTGCAGACATTTCTTCATGTATTGAAATCTGAGCAGGACGCCCCATCCCCAATTTCTCCCCGGGTGCTTTCAATAGCTGCCCACTGCTCCACCTGGTGGTGGATGAGTTAAATGCAGAGAGTCAATTTCACAACACATACACATTATTATTATTATTATTGTTGTTGTTGTTGTTGTTGTTGTTGTTGTTGTTGTTGTTGTTGTTGTTGTTGTTGTTGTTGTTGTTGTTGTTGTTGTTGTTAATAAAAAGCATCAAGTTAAAGTATGTTTTACTCCTTGTACTTGCTCCAGTGTTCACATATTTGCAAAAGAAATGACAGCAAATCTCTTTGATCTCATCCTTTACTGTTGTTTGTACAACCAATAAAATTCAGTTTTATGCCAGTTTTGGTCAGAGCCACTAAAGAGGGACCAAAGGGCCGCATGTGGCTCCAGAGCCGCAGGTTGCAGACCCCTGGTCACGGCTGTGCTTCAGGAAACCTTTGGAACAAAACTGGTAAATCTAATATGATTATTAGAGTAAAAATTCACTGTTAGTACTTTAAAAGTACTTTTTGTTGCAGTATGTTCTTTTAACCCATGAAATAAATACAGTGAGGACTTTTTTAGCCTCTCTTACATCAAACACTAGATCAATAAATAAAAACACCCTTTAGATGTTTCTGCAACTCATAGTTCAAACAAATGTTTAGTTTGACTTATAGTTTTTAAACAGTGGTTTATTTGAGGCTCACTTTCTGTATGCCTGTCTGTTGTGGTGTGAGGCTCCTCCCCCTTTTCACCATAAATGGCTGGTGTTCCCATGGCAACCTGGATCAGTGAAACTTCATTCTCAGCCAGTTCTTCTTTGTTGTATATTCTTTCATCGCGCTGCATAAATCCTGCAGACATGAAGCAACGATGTCCTGATTAGAAGTTTGAGGTCGAGGGAGACTCGATTAAAACTCGTGCACAAATTAGGATTTAAAGACATAAATGGACACGAAGAAGTTTTAACCTGGAGATTACAAATCAAACTTGTTGATTGTTGGTTCCTAAACAATACGGTCAAAGGTCCAGTTCTGATTTTTAACAAACGTCAAGGGGCCTCCCTCACATTTTACTTAAAGAGACACGCTGCTCGCGGTTTGCTTTGACTTCACTGGTTTTTGTGCGAGGCAGCGTCTCGTGGTGGAACCGCAGCGCCTCGAACCAGAGACTTTCAGTTGTGTTGCACTTGTCTCTTCTTACTCAAACCTTTAAGTGAGCGTGAAATAAAAAATAAAGACCTGTAGGTATGTGGGATTAGATTCCTGGTGTGGACTTTTGTGCCGACAGGTTCTTTTTCAGCTTGTGGCCGGGACACGTTCGTGTTTACATCGCCGCAGACGTCAGCACCTTTGCAGACAGCGGGGGGGGGGGGGGACGCCGTGCGCCCATATCTTTGATGAACGGCCTCGTCCATAGCTTCATTAAAAGTCCCAGTGTGTGTCCCGTTCTGATTAGGAGCCTCGTGTTGAAACCGTTCTGCTGCTTAAAAAGCCCGCTGCGTCCATTCTCCTGAACTAGACGTCAAATGAACGTCTCCTTCTTAAATGATGAAGTGTC
>NC_056503.1:49777564-49778498 GCF_014905685.2 Nematolebias whitei
ACTTGTCTCTTCTTACTCAAACCTTTAAGTGAGCGTGAAATAAAAAACAAAGACCTGTAGGGCTGTGGGATTAGATTCCTGGTGTGGACTTTTGTGCCGACAGGTTCTTTTTCAGCTTGTGGCCGGGACAGGTTCGTGTTTACATCGCCGCAGACGTCAGCACCTTTGCAGACAGCGGGGGGGGGGGGGGGGGGACGCCGTGCGCCCATATCTTTGATGAACGGCCTCGTCCATAGCTTCATTAAAAGTCCCAGTGTGTGTCCCGTTCTGATTAGGAGCCTCGTGTTGAAACCGTTCTGCTGCTTAAAAAGCCCGCTGCGTCCATTCTCCTGAACTAGACGTCAAATGAACGTCTCCTTCTTAAATGATGAAGTGTCGTGGTGAGGGTGGAATGTACATAAAGGAGCCTTTGTCTGTGCAGACGTTTAGTCTCATCAGTCCAAGTTGGACTAAAGACCTCGGGACGGGGACTTGAAGAGCTCCGTCTGATCTATAACTCCTGCATGTTGGAGAGAACAGCTGTTTTATAACTTGCTGACGGTGCAGAGGAGTAAACAGGTCGGATTAGTAACTCGTAAAAACTTTAAATGTTTTTATTAGTTTCATGACTCTTCCAGGAAGTTTCAACATTTGTGCGGTGGAACAAGTCACCACCACAGCAGAGAGGGACCTACCCAACATTGATAAACTATTCATTCTTCCAACAATCACTACTGTATTTTAACTAAATGAATACCAGCCTCTTTTATTTTCCTAATTCTAATTCTCATTCATCTTTAACTTCATGTCATGCTGCCGTGCACAATGACGATCACGTGACTGTTGGACACGTGTCTGAATAAGATGATGAATTTAGCTCAAAATGAACCGAGCATCACGGCTTCATTTATATGGAAATTAACACATTTATTTACTTTTCTTTCAACCTTTATTT
>NC_056503.1:49778598-49783783 GCF_014905685.2 Nematolebias whitei
GAAGTAAAATGAATCCTGATGCAGAAAATTCAGGTTTGTTTGAAACTTTGTGAAAATAAAATAATGGAGTTTATGATGGACTACAAGGGTAGAAGTTTTTCTGCTTTGTTCGTCAGTATTCCTCGACACATTCCTGCAGCTTTGTTTGTCCACTGACAGCGTCTTAATTCCTCATTTAAACACCCCCGTAGTCTGTCATGTCTGACACCCATTCTCACCTTTTCTTTGAAAACGATTCAGCTCAAGTTTAGAAGGCTTTACCCATCAGCTACCAGGATTTCTGAAGGCGGGCAACTATGTTCAACCAAAAGTAGAAATAATGAGAAAACACGTTTGAACCGTCAAACTTTAGAGTTTCGATTTGGCATCACAAACACGATGATGGACAGAACCATCCAAACAAATGCACGTGCACCAGCACTTGAACATTGTTAAATAAAATGATAATAATAAAAATGGTGTTTCATGTTATACATAAGGTGCAGCCACTGAAACATCAACGAGGACCCCCAACATTTTTCAGTCAGGTCATCTGGACAGTTTCTTTTTTTGTGCGGAAACGTTTCTCCTTCGATCCAGAAGGCTTCATCAGTCAAGGAAACACACAACAAAACTGATTCTTCCCCAACAGCTTACTCCAAAGTGGAACAAACCAGTTTAACACGACTGTCAACAAGGAAGAGGGCCGGCAATGGAGGAGGGGCGTACCAAAGAGACCATCTTATCACAAGCAGAACTGGTTTGGTCCACTTTGGAGTAAGCTGTTGGGGGAAGAATCAATTTTGTTGTGTTTCCTTGACTGATGAAGCCTTCTGGATCAAAGGCGAAACGTTTCAGCACAAAAAAAGAAACTGTCCACATGACCTGACTGAAAAATGTTGGATTGTGTACCTGGATTATTGAGCATGGACTTTGTTGTTATCAAAGAGGACCAACATTTATCTCAGTTTAGTTTATTTTGGCTCCAGCTCTTTGATCCTTCTCCTGCTTAGCTGTATAACTAGTGAGACCCTTGTTGTAGTCTATAATGGATGTGTCACATTTGGATTTTTTTTATATAATGTACACAAAATGTAAGTTTTAAGTGCACATCACCTTGTTTACATCTGCCACTTTAATAGAGCTTTGCCTGCGCGCACAAAACTGAACTGCAGCTCCTAAGTGCTCTGTACTGGAGAGTTACTTTTAACTTTTTTCTTCTGGTTCTTTATGTGGCACCATAAAAGACACGAGCTGAGTTAGACTTGAAGGCTCAAGAGTGACCTCCCCGCTCAGACCGCCCTCCTAACGAGGGCTCCCTGACCTCTCAGGTCCTCGTGGATTTAAGTGAACTCTGAAAGGACGAGCAGGTTTTCCCACGCAGGTCATGCTAATTATCCAGAAGAAGTCTAATCTGTGAGGGTCTAATGAACGGACTGAGGTGTTTGTTTCATGTGAGAGCTCAAGGTCAGAGGTCTTTATGTTAATCTGACAACAAAGGACAAAAAAAAAAAACACTTAACTTACTAAACTTGCAAACATTTTCTCATTTTAATTTTTTGGGGCTAAAGATTAATTGAGGTTGCTGCACGTCTAGCCTTAAATAGGAAATTAATTTTGTAGATGCTGAAAAAAAAAATCAACAAAAATGTTGTACGCATGTTTCTTCTGACTATGTCAATTAATTAATCTGCACAAAATAAACATTTTATACTTTTACACAAATACCCTGACAGCTACTTATCCAGAATAATACCTCACTGTTGCTGCTGTTCTCCATCACTTCAACGAGTATTTATAATTTCCAACTATACATTTGGCCATATCTGCAACAAAAGCAATCATTTCAAAAGTTTTGTTGAATGTTTAAGGTAACACAACGGTTAGATAATCTGAAGATATGGACAAAGATGGACTCACGTTGCATTAGTGATGTGATCAAAAATTTAAAAAAGCGTTTTTTTTTTTAAATGTCCTGACTGTTGCTGATTATTCTTTAATGTTTGAGTTCTGGTCATCTTTATTTTCTCAAAGTATAAACTCATAATTTCTCTGATGTACAAGTTTGATATAACTTATTCTGGTTTCTTCCATTACTGCCATCTAAATAACATTTAATTTCATTTCACTTAAATGCAACTACTAAAATTTTCACCTAAAAAGTGACAGGGTCCTGGAGAGCCCTCATGTCCCACTGAGACGCAGGCGGCACGGCACGTCATGGATCCGTGGGGGACTGGAAGTTGATGTGTCTTTCTGGATTGTCTCAGGAGGACGCTGAAGACGTTTATATCATTGGACTTAAGATAACAGGGTTTCTGCTTTTTGGCACCGCCGGATACCTATGATATCGGCTTTTAAAGAAGACGGCGGCAGCGGTTTTGGGCATGGCAAAGCTGCCGAACCTGTGTGAAGGTTTGGTTCGTGCTTCGAGCAGACTCAGCTGATTTACAAGCTCAACAGTAAGATGGATACGATTTATGAGAATCGTAGGCCACTTGAGGCTTCTGGGACTTGCCAGATTGTTAGGGACGACCTTAGAGGGAGCTCATAAGCACGGACCAGTGGAAAGCCCACAAATCTGGTCATTTTGGATTAAAAGTACCAGCAGAACTCAAGGCTGACGAGAAACAACGGGCTGCCTGAAATAAATTAACAACTGTGTCTTATCTGAATCTGAATCCCTCGTTCGGCCTTGAAGTAGTCCAACTTATCAAATTTCTCCTGGGATATGTGTAAACTAAGAAGGCTCTGCTCTATCTGTCCACGCACACCCCATCCCCCCGAGAATATCTGTTAACACTTATCAGAGCTGTACCGGCTGACACTAACATCTTATCAGGACTATGGTCTATCTGGAAGTGCTTCATGGACAAATCTCATCGTCTTGTCGTCAAACGTGTTTATACATGTGCTGCTGGTAGAGTTTTTTGATGTCTTGAATCGTGTCCTGACAAGGAAGATATCTTTTTTGTAGTACCACTATCCTTTCCTGATGATCTGTCCCCTTTTCCATCTAAAGAATAAGGGGCCGCGCTCTTAGGAGCAGCAGCAACGTGCACTCCGCCCATATTTCGGACGACTGTATGGACATAATCTCGCTGTACTTTGGTGCAGTGATAATAAAGCTTATTCTGATCCTGATTAAAACTTACCTAATAATAATAATAGAAACAAATGAAGCAAACGTCAGCCATCGTTTTATGTAATCCTTCATTGTTTTGTTTTATTTTACAGTTGATATAAACTGAATAAAGTTCAATGAATAATCAACATCTTGAAGCTCGCCCTCTTCTCTCTTTAGTCCGTATACATAAATAAAACGAGAACATGTAAATGACATGTTATCTCTCACATCAAAATTCTAAACAAAGATTTGGGTAAATCTGTTAGCACTTAACTGGGGATGCCTTTCAGCTACTATCACACCAAACTGTAGTCTGATGTCTCTACAACTGACCAAGTTGGTATCTTTTTTATGTTTGCTAAGATAAATTAGTTGTAGCATCCATCTTGAATCAGTTTAATTCAAAAGTTAACACGTTTTAAATTCACTTATAAAAGGTGCAAACATTTTGGGAGGGTCACTGCCCCCCTTTAACCCTCCTTGGCGCTACACCTGGTAAAAGACCCAATGACTGAGCATTCAGCTTATTAGTATGAAGAAGCTAACAAAGCATGCCTGTGCTAATAAATCAGAGGATCACACACATCCTTGGCTGGAGATTACTTTCTTGATTTCCAGTTTTGTTGTTTTTTGTGATCATTGATAGAATTTCTCCCACATTTCACAGATATTTATTCAAAATTAAAAAAAAATTTAAGCAGAAAGCAGGATTGTTACAAAAGCACCAGAGCAAGTGAAAACTGAGACTTTTTAAAACCAGAAACTTAAACAAGAAACTAAGGGCGTTAATAAAGTCTTAATAAAGTACAATCATCAGAAACATGAGGAGGAGGCACCACGGAATAAAACGATGTGGAAAATGAGTGTTTTCTGTTTCGGGAGCGTTAGAATCCCCTGTGACTGAGTTGATTACAGCCTCCTGAAAAGACTCATTAAACATGAGTGAGGCGCCGCCTCGCGATGCGCGTTTTGTCAGACGTGTTGTTTTCTGCCATCATGAAGGTTTGATTGAGTTTTACCAAAGGCATGTAATCACATGCCGCAGGGGCTGGAATCAAAGCACACCTGGAACCACTGGAAGGCCTCCACACACATACATTAAATAAACTCCGTTACAGACCATTCATCATGGTCCCGTTGTGGCGGGTGCTGAGCTGTAATTGCTTCATGCAGTTGGCAGTGGGGGGGGGGGGGGAACCATACGACGGTGACTGGAGGACTGTGGTTGTGTTCTGCCGTCTAATGTCTTCAAAATGTGCACAAGATGCAGCAACGCTGGTCAGCATGAAGACCGTTAGCCATCAACCGTGCACTGTGCCGTGCACCAGCTTGGGCAACAGTTAAACAATTTTTTTCTGAAGAAGAAATAATAAAAATTAATGATTACATTTTTCACAGTTTAATTTATCCAAAACATTTTTTTTAATCAAATCCAACGCAAAGCTTTGTTGTTGTTATTTTTATACTATTTCACATTTGGATTCCTAACTACATCAAGCAAAGAGACTCTCAGGGAGTTTCGGTCAAGGTTATGGATGTTTTTATTAATTATTAATTATTTTATTATTATTATGGATGTTTAGTTTTTAACTACTAAGGCTGAGAATGTTAACGGCCCATGGACCATGTGTTTGAGCAGAGGGAGCTGCATGAGGTGGTTTGATGCTGCAGGCGCAGCTGCAGTCCAAGAACGCCGTCAGTCTGTGAGAGATTATAAAAACAAGCCTCGCACGCTGCAGAGTCTCCTGACTGGGCTCCGTGTGTGTTTACACCTGTACATCTGTGTAACGTGTCCTGAAAATCTGCCATTACAAATGAAACCAGTTAAAAATCTTCTCGTGTCATCGACTGTGGCTTCTTTGAGTCAGTGAGATGAACAGAGGATATTTTTATCCAACAGATGAAAATTTGTCCTTTAGGATAATGGAATACTTGGCTATTTATCCGACAGTATTCATTGTTTATTATTCAATTTATTATTCAGTGTTCAACATAATGGTACTTCCCCCAGTTATTTAAGTCAACAATGGTGTACCACAAGGCTCAGTCTTAGGACCCACCCTCTTTACAATCTACATA
>NC_056503.1:49783883-49784913 GCF_014905685.2 Nematolebias whitei
CCAGCTAAAACACATTTATGAACACGTTACATATGCATTTACAAACGAGGCGGTCAGCCTCGAGTCTTCACTGAAGCTTTCAAGGTCTGAAATGTTCAGATCAGGGTGCATTCTACTGGTCTGTGCTTACGAGCCTCTTCAAGGTCGTTTCATGCTGACGGGTCCCAAAGCTGCAGGTGGTCTGCGATTCAAAATCACGTCTATCTTATGGTTTAGCTCGTAAATCAGCTGATTTTAAGTCCTCTAAGCACGAACCAAACCTTCACACAGGCAGCAGCCCGACGAGGGTCCAATTAGCTGCGACCGTCTTCTTTGCACGTTGATAAACCAGGAACCAGACTAGTCCAAACCAGGAAACCTGCTATCATAACTCCCAATTATCGGCAATTTCAGCGTCCTCGATCGACAGCAGAGGTGGACACGTCACGTCCACTTCCCGAGAGATGTATCCAGCTGCACGTGTCGTCCGAGCAGATGAGGGTTCTCCAGGACTCTGTCGCTTTGTTGAAAAGATTTTGTCATTTGCATCGAACGTCCAGTTGGTCGGATCCAAAACAGTAGTTTTCATTTTGGAAGATGTGTAAAAAATAGGAGGTGCTCAGATACACAGAGAGCAAAAAAGCAGGAGGAGACCAGGGGGAGGGAAGAAATGCGTGCGCCTCGTTCCAGAACCAGTGAAGAAAGCATCTTGTTGTCTTTCATTTGTTTTAGAACATCTGGGGGGGGGCGAGATGGTGTAGAGGCCGGGCAGCCGACTTGGGACCAGAAAGTCACAGGTTCAACTCCCTGCTACATGTTGTGGTGTCTCTGATCAAAATACCCAATCCCTAACTGCTGCTCCCCGGGCGCTTACATAGCTGCCCACTGCTCCACCTGGCTCTATCTTACTGTGATGGGTTAAATGCAGAGAAGTAATTTAATCATTTTATGGAAACATACGACGACACACAGCTCTTACATTTAACATGAACTTAAGCTGTTTGTAATATTGTAGCAGAGTAATGATCTGTGGTGAAGTTGTATAAGAACA
>NC_056503.1:49785013-49786302 GCF_014905685.2 Nematolebias whitei
GAGGTCCAAGCCCGCGCTGGCTGTGGGCGACAGACCCCCCCCCCCCCTCCAGGCTCAGCAGTAATTCCATGCAGCAGTTGAACAGCTGCATCTCTGTTGGGAGATACCGAGTCTTCTAGAGCTCAAACGGATCAGAACTCACGTGCACACATTTCCTCTGACGTGCACAGATACATGTAAAGAAGAATTTGCTGTGTGTTACATGATAACACATGCATGGAGCGCCGTGCACAAGGTTTGCTGATCAGTGTGTGCATGTGTGTGGGGGGGCACCATTGTATTGGTGTTCTGGTAAAATAATATTTTATTTAAGCAGAACTAGGGCGAAGATGAAACCCAGAATCTGGAGGCTTCACCAACAGCTGTTCTGTTTTTCTGGATGAAATGCAGAAGTTTGCAGTAAACCGGGCTCAGAGCTCTTCCACAGCGAGTCTGGCTTTGAACCAGCAGCCGCTCCTGAGCACAAGTATTAGTGGGGCGGGCGTTATTGGCCTGAATCAATAACCACACAAATTTTACAACTTGTGTCACATTTCTGCAATAAAAATAGGATACATGTTGCTGAAAATTTAATCTATTGTTGTTTGTTTTTGTGTACAAACTGTGGGCCGGGGTTGTTGGACAGGAGCCCCCCCATAATGGTAAATAAGTACAACTGAGAACGAATGACTAAAACATTTACTTTCCATTTAAATTTGTGAAAATAGTTGAAAATACACAGAATAAAACGATACACAGCCAGCTCAGTAAATAAGTCACTTTATTTATTGAGAGGAACTACTTTGTGGGGCGAGTGAGTTTCTTGGGTGGGGCTGCGTCCCGCCTGCCCCAGTGGACGGGCGGCCACTGATTGAACAGATGACTGCCGAGTCTGATGCTCACAGACCAGCACCGTTCAGAGCAAGAACACCGAACCTTCTGCAGGCTGGGGGTGATGCATGTAAAGGAAATAAAATGAGCATGTTCATCAATTTTCTACAATGTTGCCTTCACACAAAACAAGGACAAGTATCAGGAAGTTAATCTGAAGGTGTCAGGAAATGTATTCTTTATCTTCTCGTTCAGTGATGAGACACTGAATGAGGCAACGATGCATCTTCAAATAAAATATCAAAGTCCATAACATGGACGTTGAAAGGAGCCGGCGTCTGGACGCGGTCCTGTGCACGTCGCTGAGGCTCTGATCATTTGGTTTCAGTCTGACTAAAACATCTTATTTTAGGAGGGGCACAGCTTCCACGACTGGTTTAATTATGAATATTTGTGAAGCGCGCCAGACACAACCCTGA
>NC_056503.1:49786402-49790549 GCF_014905685.2 Nematolebias whitei
GAGAAGATAAAGAATACATTTCCTGACACCTTCAGATTAACTTCCTGATACTTGTCCTTGTTTTGTGTGAAGGCAACATTGTAGAAAATTGATGAACATGCTCATTTTATTTCCTTTACATGCATCACCCCCAGCCTGCAGAAGGTTCAGTGTTCTTGCTCTGAACGGTGCTGGTCTGTGAGCATCAGACTCGGCAGTCATCTGTTCAATCAGTGGCCGCCCGTCCACTGGGGCAGGCGGGACGCAGCCCCACCCAAGAAACTCACTCGCCCCACAAAGTAGTTCCTCTCAATAAATAAAGTGACTTATTTACTGAGCTGGCTGTGTATCGTTTTATTCTGTGTATTTTCAACTATTTTCACAAATTTAAATGGAAAGTAAATGTTTTAGTCATTCGTTCTCAGTTGTACTTATTTACCATTATGGGGGGGCTCCTGTCCAACAACCCCGGCCCACAGTTTGTACACAAAAACAAACAACAATAGATTAAATTTTCAGCAACATGTATCCTATTTTTATTGCAGAAATGTGACACAAGTTGTAAAATTTGTGCGGTTATTGATTCAGGCCAATAACGCCCGCCCCACTAATACTTGTGCTCAGGAGCGGCTGCTGGTTCAAAGCCAGACTCGCTGTGGAAGAGCTCTGAGCCCGGTTTACTGCAAACTTCTGCATTTCATCCAGAAAAACAGAACAGCTGTTGGTGAAGCCTCCAGATTCTGGGTTTCATCTTCGCCCTAGTTCTGCTTAAATAAAACATTATTTTACCAGAACACCAATACAATGGTGCCCCCCCACACACATGCACACACTGATCAGCAAACCTTGTGCACGGCGCTCCATGCATGTGTTATCATGTAACACACAGCAAATTCTTCTTTACATGTATCTGTGCACGTCAGAGGAAATGTGTGCACGTGAGTTCTGATCCGTTTGAGCTCTAGAAGACTCGGTATCTCCCAACAGAGATGCAGCTGTTCAACTGCTGCATGGAATTACTGCTGAGCCTGGGGGGGGGGGGGGGGGGGTCTGTCGCCCACAGCCAGCGCGTGCTTGGACCTCCGACTAATCTCACACTCCAACAGGTTCAGCTTTATTCTCCTCTGGATTTAATCAAGTGCCACATTTACACACCGCTACACTCCAGTAACAAGAACCGACCTGAAGAAGAACATTTCAGGACTTGGGTGTTTAAGAGCAGCCAACAGGACGAGCTGCGAAGACGGGACCGGACCGGATCTGCAACAGAAAGAACACAAAGGGTCTGATGGTCACCAAGTGGTTTACTGCAACACTTCTGTAGTCAAAGACTGCAGGTGGGATAAGACAAGGTGGAGATAACTTCAGCATCAAGAGAAGGGGTTAAAAACACAAGATACAAAACATCTGGCTCTGACACCACATCTGCAGCTGATACTAAAGACACCATCACTCAGGTTAGTGAGTTCATCCATTAAGACGTTAAAACATTTAAAAAATCTCAGTGATGTAAATGTTGGACCACCCAGTTCATTCATGAAGCTCTTGAAAGTGCTGCACTCTGAAATAAAACAACCGTACGGCTAATTCCATAACTCTGAAAATAAAGACAAGACAATAAAACAATAAAGCCATGAACATTAACACCAGCACGCCAAACACCCGTCTCCTCTGAGCGCACAGTTCTGGTCCAGTCAGGAGCAGCCATGTTTGTTTGTTTGTTTGTTTGTTGTCAATATGATGAGTCTGAGTAAAATATTCATTCTTGTTGTCATCTCTCGAGACAAACATCAAACAGCTGGGTGTGGACGCTGCTGCGGATTTTTACATTTGCACGTTGGTTCAGCGTCGTTTTAAACATTTAACCTTTGTTTTTAAACGTGACTTCAAATGTTCAGAAACTCCCAGAACTCAAAGAAACGCTGACCCTCAGAAGAGCCACAGCCAGCGTGGCTGAAAGAACGATGCAACGATATTTACTTGTTGTTTTACCAATAATAAATCTGCGTTAAAGATTAAACCTATAATTTTTGCCAACTCATCCCTTTTCAGGATCAATCACGTTTTTAGAATTCAATAAAATTAAAGTACGTCTTCGCATTCGTGTGAAAGAACAGAAAACCTGCTGCAGTTTTGAGAAAGTTCATTGATTCTTGCAGAACAACCACACGTTTATTCCCTGTTCTTATACAACTTCACCACAGATCATTACTCTGCTACAATATTACAAACAGCTTAAGTTCATGTTAAATGTAAGAGCTGTGTCGTCGTCGTATGTTTCCATAAAATGATTAAATTACTTCTCTGCATTTAAGCCATCACACTAAGATAGAGCCAGGTGGAGCAGTGGGCAGCTATGTAAGCGGCAGTTAGGGATTGGGTATTTTGATCAGAGACACCACAACATGTAGCAGGGAGTTGAACCTGTGACTTTCTGGTCCCAAGTCGGCTGCCCGGCCTCTACACCATCTCGCCCCCCCCCAGATGTTCTAAAACAAATGAAAGACAACGAGATGCTTTCTTCACTGGTTCTGGAACGAGGCGCATGCATTTCTTCCCTCCCCCTGGTCTCCTCCTGGTTTTTTGCTCTCTGTGTATCTGAGCACCTCCTATTTTTTACACGTCTTCCAAAATGAAAACTACTGTTTTGGATCCGACCAACTGGACGTTCGATGCAAATGACAATCTTTTCAACAAAGCGACAGAGTCCTGGAGAACCCTCATCTGCTCGGACGACACGTGCAGCTGGATACATCTCTCGGGAAGTGGACGTGATGTGTCCACCTCTGCTGTCGATCGAGGACGCTGAAATTGCAGATAATTGGGAGTTATGATAGCAGGTTTCCTGGTTTGGACTAGTCTGGTTCCTGGTTTATCAACGTGCAAAGAAGACGGTCGCAGCTAATTGGACCCTCGTCGGGCTGCTGCCTGTGTGAAGGTTTGGTTCGTGCTTAGAGGACTTAAAATCAGCTGATTTACGAGCTAAACCATAAGATAGACGTGATTTTGAATCGCAGACCACCTGCAGCTTTGGGACCCGTCAGCATGAAACGACCTTGAAGAGGCTCGTAAGCACAGACCAGTAGAATGCACCCTGATCTGAACATTTCAGACCTTGAAAGCTTCAGTGAAGACTCGAGGCTGACCGCCTCGTTTGTAAATGCATATGTAACGTGTTCATAAATGTGTTTTAGCTGGAAGAGTTTGTTTTGATGTCTTAAATCTTGTCCTGTTAGGACAAGGTGTGAAGAGATCTTTATTTTGTAATTCCACCATCTCTCCTCATGGCTTTGTCCCTTTTTCTAAATAAAAAATGTATTCTGTATGTTAAAATATATTTTATAACTTTTTCTGCTCCTTAACGGTTTCTGTGAATGATATTAAATGCGGGGCATGATCTTCGTCCTTGATGCGACTATTGGTCAGAAGATGGTGGAGAGGTCATGATTCAGAACGATGGAGGAACAGTGGCGAGGTCATCTTTTGAACGTTGAGGTAGACGCAGCGGTTATTCCCCGTGAAAATCCTTCAGACATGTTCACCTCCAGCAGCTCTGTGTGCAGCTGCTGGTTCGGTTCTGAATCGGTCTAGGTCCAGGCGAAGGGGATGGACAGGCCCCTGATGAGTTCTCTACAAAACTCACCTTTTCAGTTCAGGAAGCCAGAGCGGGTCAGAACCTCAGGCAGGTGGAGGCATTGATCAGTTCTACTTGTAAATGCATTGATCCGTGGTTGCTGGCTGTTCTCCAAAGCTTTGTAATAAACATGGTGGCGTCTACACCTGGTTGTTTTGGGAATCACTTTTTATCTACAGCATAAGATAGATCATCTAAAGGTAAGATAAAAGAAGCTAAAGGTATGCTCAGCTGAGGTACACGAAGCTAAAATGAGCTAGGAAAAGAAAACCTGAAGTAAATGCAGTTACACTGAGCAAAGAATGAACTAAAATAAACTAAACTGAGATGAAATAAAGTCTAATTGATAAAATCACACAGCAGCAACAATAAGAAGTTACGTGTCATCATGAACATGAAACATTGATTAGTATCACGTTTTGACTGGATCAATAAAAACTGTAGATCTGCGAGCACAGATGCAGTTTGTGTGACGACGTGTTGACACCGGGAGCTGGATGACGGTTCAGTTCCCTTCAGGGACGTCCATGACTC
>NC_056503.1:49790649-49791408 GCF_014905685.2 Nematolebias whitei
CAACGAGCATCTAAAACAAAGAAAAAATAAAAACTGCCAGGATGTAATGAGACCCAGGACGTGAAGGTGACGTTTGCTCCGTCAGACGTGGAAAGGGACCCCTGCAGAGGGATTTGTCAGATCCTGAAACACAGTCCAGAGCTGGAGAGAAAACCCGAGCGGACTGGTTTCACGTCTTGTTTCACAGCAGCGCCTCAGCCTCCCACTGCTGCCAGTCAAAATCAGTCCCAGTATGGAGGAGCCACGTCTTCTTCTTAATCCTTCCTGTCTGGTGACTCAACAGAGTTAGAAGTCTGAACCAGACTCTGGTTCTGAAGTTGGAGCAGCTTCTCCGACTCGATGCTCACTAAAACCAGTTTACCTCCATGTAATGGTGTTTTCACTGTTCCCATCTGCTGGGAGGTGCAAAAGTCTTCTGGGTGATAATGAAAAGGGATTATGAGATTATTAATCAGACAGAAAATGTTCTGGATTGGAGAGAAAGCAGCGGAGGCAAATTGGATTAGAAGACAGAGGAGCAGTGAAATAAGCGTGACAGGCTGAGATGTTGTCAGAAGTTCAGATCTGATTCTCCTCACGGCGCCTCGCTATCTGACGTCTGAAGCGAACATCAGCCGAAGCTTCCACGCCCAGCGGTTGTTGGTGCATCAAAGCCGAGCTCCTCCCTGAAGAGCTGTTTGCTGATGTCGCTGATCAACAACAACAACAACAACAACAACAACAACAACAACAACAACAACAACAACAACAACAACAACA
>NC_056503.1:49791418-49793912 GCF_014905685.2 Nematolebias whitei
CAACAACAACAACAACAACAACAACAACAACAACAACAACAACAACATGGACAGGACTTTAAATGAGCAGACGGTGAAGGGTCAGCTGTAAAAGGAGCCACAGAGGCCAACGTGTCCATGAGGTCCAGATGTGAGCAGCTGCTCTCAGGGGAGCTGCTGTTCTGCTACTAATACGATGAAATGTGAGAGATAAGCGGAGGGTGAGAGTTAGTCAGGCTTTGTTGGCAGCCCAGGCCTCCTCCGGCTGTAATCTGCGGCTGATGTTCGGCTACATTCAGCTGCAACCAGCGGAGGAGCTGAACGTTGAGCTCTGCTGGCAGCAGCAACGACACTCATCTTCATCAAATCGATATTCGTCACTTTACTGCAGAGTTTGACTCATCTCAGTTTAACTGTGAAGAAGTGACTGAGTGTAAACTACATTCAGTCTTTCATATCAGAGATCAATTTGTTGTTAAAAGTATAATTTACTGAAGCAATCATGGTCTTTATTTATTTTTAATTAAATGATCAGCATAATCAAATCTTCACCTGTCAGACCGGATCAGCTGTTCAATCACTAAAACTTTGTACGCTGCTTTTGAAGCTGTTAGACATTTATTTTATTTTATTATTTACGTTACTTATTTCATAATTTTAATTTGTCGGACAGTTTGACATTCATTTTAAAATAGGATATTGTTTTTGTTAAAATAAAGGACGGGAATATGTAAAAATTAATTTTCTGTCACACAGATCAATAAATGACTGATACCAGTTTTTGCTGCTCGTATTAAATTATTTTCAGCTCTAACCTCGTAATATTGATGTAATCTCTGCTTTAGTTATAAAACCACAACAAGGACACGTTATAAAAGATATTTCATCATTAGTTTGGTTAAAGTCAGGCACAAAACTAACGACTCAAGAGAAAAATTTATGTTAATTATAAAAAATAGATGTTTTTGTTGCAGCTCTGGATAAAAATGTTTAATTTCACTTTTAACAGGAAACAAAAACACAAAAGAGTGTCTTTAAATTGTTCACTGCTCCTCCTCACCAACTCTTCAAGCTTGTAAAAAGACAGTTGTGCTCTTTTTATTTAATTCTGAAATCAAACAATCAAATGAAAATAAATCAGCAACATAAAGTTATTGCTGACGTAGCGTTACCGTTTTAAATTTAGGGTAAATTATTGTTCCATTCAGTATTCAAGTCACCAACTGATGTAGATTGAATTTAAAAAAAGTTTAAGTATTCATATTTTCTCACATTTCAAGGATTCCAACTCGTCTGTCAGTTTCTACTTCTGCACGTCTTATCAATCTTTAGGGACTGAATTTAAGATGTTCCTCTAAGTTTTATTTTTAAAACAACACTTCGTTTAGGACCAGATTTCCACATAATTAATTATATAAGCCCTGTAAAAAAAACTTTTATACTAATGGTATCATTTTATTATCATTCTAATTACAAACAAAACATCTTCCAGCAGCAACAACTAAACTTGTAACGCCCATATTTGTAATTCCTCTCTTACATCAGCTGATGTCTCCAGGACTGATTTAGAGCAGTTGGTGTGAGTTCCACGTGCACGACATGATACAACCAGAGCTCAAGACTGAACACACACACCCTGACAGCTGAGTGGTGTGTGTGTGTGTGTGTGTGTTCCTCCAACCAATCAGAGCGCTGTCCAACATTCACCACGGTCAGAGCTGATCCGTCTCCGTCGGAACAAAACAACCGTTTTTATTTTTCCACTGCAACAACGGAACGGAAGAGAACAGAAACGGTCTCTGAAAACTCAACTTCAGAGACCTAATCAGCAATTAGGACATTTAGTTTTAAACATGTGAAAACAGGTTTTGTTTGACCTTATTTATTATGATTTTTAGGTCTTATTTGACCACACTCAGTAACTCTTGAACACTTTAAATTATGGCGACCTGTTATTTTCACGTGACATTAAACCCAGCACAGTTACAGGGTTAGTCAAATAAAGCTTGCCTCTGACATCACTGAAATCTTATGCCTCTGAATGAAGCAGCTGAACATCTGGAAGAATATATGACCCATAAAAGAAAGATGTCACGCAGAAATATGTAGCAAAGCAAAGAAAACGTTCATCAAATGACATCACATTCAAGTCCGTGGACTTTAGCTTCATGAACGCTTTGATTTCATAGCTGCAAAGAAAATGTATTTTTATAATTATCCACGAGTTCATCGGTTATCACACATCTGCTTCATTGGGTCTTTGTTGCATCACGAAGCATGGATTGTGTGTCAAGCTGTAATAAACTCTTTGAATCTAGTCAAAGTGTGAGGAACAAACACACGGGGTGTCTGCTACACCAAAAGTTATTAAACATGAATAAAATGAGTAACTTTCAATAAATTGTTTGATGTTTAAACTTGAAGAATCTGAGCCAAACGGTCGTGATTTACAGATTTATGTTCCAGCTCTGAGCTGCGGTCAGTGATCTACAGATCATGACCAAAACAACACGAT
>NC_056503.1:49794012-49794183 GCF_014905685.2 Nematolebias whitei
CTGAGCTGCGGTCAGTGATCTACAGATCATGACCAAAACAACACGATTCATTCTGCAGGAAGACCAGTTCAGCCTCAGGGTGAGGAGCCGCTGGTCCTCCTCATCAGCACCAGTCAGATGAGGAGCTTCAGCCCACCCATTAATATTTCCTCCTTTTTACTAATACATATA
>NC_056503.1:49794283-49795092 GCF_014905685.2 Nematolebias whitei
ATATATGTGTGTGTGTGTATTTTTATTTTTTTTTTCTTGGACGTGCTTCAAGGACATCACTCCAGGAGCAGACCAGTAATTGGTGGATGGATGGATAGATGGATGGATGGATAGACGGATGGATGGACAGATGACTGAATGAAATGTTTTTGTGTGGATTCAATGATAAACAGGATGCAGCGACTGAACGATGAACTAATTATCAGAGGAACTCGTTGATTCATGTCAGAGATGAAAACATGGCCGACTGATAAAACAGGTGCTTCAAATGCAGTTGAGATGATGGATGGATGAGTGAATGGATACATGAATAAACGATGGATAAACGACAGAGACGCGGAGACGGATGAATGGACCGATCCGATAAATGGAAGGTTGTAAATGGAAGGGAGGGAGAGACGAACAGAGTGATGGGCTGATGGATAAATGAAAAGAGCGACTGGCAGAAAGACGGTGTGGAGGAAGATAAAAAGACAGAACGGATGGAAAGTGAATGAGTGAGCAGATGAACAGAGTAATAAACGACTGGACTGCTGAGTGGATCTATGGATGGATTGATGAATTACTGGATACAGAAATGACCTGACGAGACGCGCAGCTTTAAAAAAACAAAACGTCGTGATGCATTCAAGGTCCACTCGGCCGTCTGTCTCCTTGTTTACAAAACGTCCTGTGAGGTGTCAGAGAAATGAGGAGCACCGAGCGCTCAGCGGTGACACGAACGCAGCATAATTCTATTAATAACCCTCATCTATCAGCGAGATGAAGCCACTAATCCTCTGTTCTCAGCTGATTAACACCATCACACA
>NC_056503.1:49795192-49796574 GCF_014905685.2 Nematolebias whitei
GGATGCAGCGACTGAACGATGAACTAATTATCAGAGGAACTCGTTGATTCATGTCAGAGATGAAAACATGGCCGACTGATAAAACAGGTGCTTCAAATGCAGTTGAGATGATGGATGGATGAGTGAATGGATACATGAATAAACGATGGATAAACGACAGAGACGCGGAGACGGATGAATAGACCGATCCGATAAATGGAAGGTTGTAAATGGAAGGGAGGGAGAGACGAACAGAGTGATGGGCTGATGGATAAATGAAAAGAGCGACTGGCAGAAAGACGGTGTGGAGGAAGATAAAAAGACAGAACGGATGGAAAGTGAATGAGTGAGCAGATGAACAGAGTAATAAACGACTGGACTGCTGAGTGGATCTATGGATGGATTGATGAAATACTGGATACAGAAATGACCTGACGAGACGCGAAGCTTTAAAAAAACAAAACGTCGTGATGCATTCAAGGTCCACTCGGCCGTCTGTCTCCTTGTTTACAAAACGTCCTGTGAGGTGTCAGAGAAATGAGGAGCACCGAGCGCTCAGCGGTGACACGAACGCAGCATAATTCTATTAATAACCCTCATCTATCAGCGAGATGAAGCCACTAATCCTCTGTTCTCAGCTGATTAACACCATCACACACACACACGCACGCACGCACGCACGCACGCACGCACGCACGCACGCACGCACGCACACACACACACACTGCAGTCAGATAAACCACAGTACAATCACAGCGTGATGTCATCAGTATTTTTAGAGGTACCGCAGCAGATCAGATCAAAGTGTTGTCTCTGCGGTGGCACCAACTCCTCCCAGATGTTAAAGGTTCTGATCCAAACCAACATGGACTCTTTGGGTTCAGAGGGCTCAGAAATGATGATGATTTAACCACTTCTTAAAACTGAATGTATTTTTCAGCTCTATGTTTGAACATGAAGACTCAATCACAACTTTACAACAGCTCCTTTGAAGACTCTTCATGCCGTATAAATCAGAAGTTCTTCAGATCTTCTTCAGATCTTCTGAAGGTCTTCCACACGTGGTTGTTGTGTTTCCCTCAGTTCCTGTCCTTGTGACTCGGAGTCTCGTCGTGCTCTCGTGTGCGACCAGGTGACGAGCCGTGCAGCTGGGACATTTCATGGCTTGTTTTTAAAAACTCAGCCTACGTTTCCATGCACAGTTTGCAGAAATGTCTTCTGGGCCGTGCACATTATTTTGTTGCTGCACCTCTGCCCACATTTTGTACTGAATCTAGTGAAGAACCCGTCTGCGGTGAGGACTGGTAAGATTCTTATCATTTATGTTTCACTGAATTGTTTTGGTGGCTGCAGCTCTGGATGTTGTCTGTAAAGCTGCAGCTCTGGATGTTGTCTGTAAAGCT
>NC_056503.1:49796674-49797884 GCF_014905685.2 Nematolebias whitei
GACCTTTTGTTGGTGATGGTCCTGAGCAGAGGTTCTGATGTTCCACACGTCTTTCACAGTTCACTTCACTCAGGTCCACTTCAGCCATCTCACTAAGAAAGTGTGATGTTAAAAAAAAAAAACAGGAAAATGGGCAGAATGAGTGAAACAAACAATAAATCCAGTATAAATAAATAAATAATAATACATAAATGCAGCATGTCACTGGGCTGCAGCTCACAGACAACTTGTTGCTTGAGTTTGATCCAGTCAGTAGGCCTGTCGCGATAAACTATAAATTAATTAATCGCACGATAAATGAAAATTGTCCACCTCATTTTCATTTATCGGCTTTATCGTGTCTCTCTCTTTCTACTGAAGACACTGGATGAGAAAAGGTTCAACTCCGGTTCTTCACTGACCCCTCCCTTTCTCTTTTCTCTTTAAAATACATTTAATCTCCCAAAATCACAATATTGGATCGTTAAAAGCAGCTAAGCTGAGAAGCTAAGCTACGAGCTAATCTAACAGGCCGACCTCGGGGGGGAAAAACCTCAGTCTTGTCAAACCACACCAAGCAGCCGCCATTTTGAGAACCAAAGAGAGACAGCCCATGTCACGTCAAGGGGTCTCCCTCACATTTTCTTAGAGACACGCTGCTCACTCCCTCACTATCCATCCTACAGTTCAGTCTTAAAATGCCAGCCAGTGGTTAAAAAACGTACTACACTCAAAACAAATCAACCAACATTTCTTCTTAAATTTGACAATAATTACTAATTATTGTTAAATTTCAAACAATATTATCGTTTATCGCAATAATTTCTGAGACGATTGATCGCCCAGCAAAATTTGTTATCATGACAGGCCTACCTGTCAGAAAAGTTGAAACAATTTTAATCTTGTTTCCGTTGTAAAGTGACCTCAGATCTGTTTCAAACCGTTCTGCGTTCAGTTCAGTAAACTGTTTTTTTCCCACTATGGGAGTGTGCTGTTTGTATGACTCAGTTTGTATTGTGGCTCCTTTGATTGAAGAAGTCCTGTGGATGAAGAACGAAATGTCTCAGCAAAAAGGAAAATAAACCGTCCAGATGACCTGACTGAACTTTGTTGGGTTATTACCTGGATCATTGAGCATGAACGTTGCCATTCAGAGTTTAGTTTCAATGAATTGTGGAGCAGCTGAGCTGCAGCTTTACAGACAACAACCAGAGCTGCAGCTTTACAGACA
>NC_056503.1:49797984-49801892 GCF_014905685.2 Nematolebias whitei
ACACATCTCTACTTGTTTCTTTCCCCAGATTATGGATTTTAAGTCTGTTTCAGTTTGAGTAATTGCTTTTTTTAATTATTCAGACTGCAGAGAAATTAAAAATAATATTAATACTTTTCAGCATCTGAATAAAAGGTGAATAAATAAATGTTAAACAATTCATATCTGCTCACCAAATTAATTGGATGAATTTAATTAGTGCATTTTGCAGCTGAATTAAAAAAGAGCGTGAGGGTAAGGGAAGCGGCCGACACGTTCATATTTATTATTTTCTGCTAATAACAGAGTCCATGTTTAATTCGTCCCCACACTGAAGCAGACGTTCTTGTTATTGCTCTGTGATTATTATTATTTCAGGTGTTGTTGTTGTGGCCCACGTGTTCCTGCGGCGACGCAGACGCCTCATTCTCATGATAATGCGACTCGTCCGAGCGTCGCCGCTCGATGTTTACGACTGAGAGCAAACACGAGGCGTCGCTCCATCAGGGCTCCTCGCTCTGGAAACAACGTCTGAAAGAACTTTTCATTTCGTTCTCGCCAAAAGGAGTTCACTCCGTCAGGTTAAACATCGTGTTAATGCTTTTATTTTTATTCAACGTATTTTAATAACTTCTGCTTCCTCTTACTGAACGTCAGGATTGTATGTTTTTACGCATCCTCTGTCTCTGCTGGGACATTTTTACTCTGAGCTGATGGACACGTCAAACAAATGTTTCAATGATGCAGTGACTTGTGGTACACCAAGAACTTCTTCAGGAAGTACCAGTACTATTGAAAGTTTGTAAATTCTTTATAATTTTCTATATTTCTGCATCAGTTTCACCTAAAACATCATCAGATTTTCACTCAAGTCCTAAAAGTAGATCAAGAGAACCCAGTTCATCAAATGAGACTAAATATTAAACTTGGTCTTTTATTTATTGAGGACAATGATCCAATATTACAGATTAGTGGTAAAAGTATGTGAACCTCTGGGATTATCAGTTACTCTGAAGGTGAAATTAGAGTCAGGTGTTTTCAATCAGTGGATGATGATCAGGTGTGAGTGATCACCCTGTTTGATCTGAAGAACAGGATCTACCAACGTCTGATCTTCACAACATGTTGGTGGATCATGGCAGGAACACAGGAGGTTTCTGAGGAGCTCAGAAGAAGAGTTGCTGATGCTCCTCAGGCTGGAGAAGGTCACACAACATCTGACGGCTTCTTCTGCTCCACTTCAGAGGAACACGTTCACCTCATTGTTCTTGATGTTTCGTTGCCGACGTGTTTTAAAATGACTCGCTGTTGATCATGAATTAGATTTGAACACGTCAGTTCATTTATTTCTGCAGGAATTCTTTCAATGTTTTCGTTGTACTTGTGTTCTGAGTATTTTTCGTACAGAAATGTTAATTTGCTTAAAGCACTCGTCGTGTCGGCCGTCATTGTTTTGTGGCTTCACATCAGTCCCTGATCACGAATGATCTTTTTATTAAAAATAGATTTCCTGGGAATCCCTCTAAAGATCTTGACCCCTGCACGTGATTTAGACTTCACGTGCACACGACGTGATGTAACTTTGTCTAAAGGGTCAAAGTTCATGCTCAATAAAAGAAAATCCAACAAAGTTCAGTCAGGCTATCAGGACAGTTTATTTTTTTGTTGAGACGTTTCATCCTTCATCCAAAGGACTTCATCAGTCCGAGGAGCCACCATCCCATCGTGGACCAGCCAGTTTGATGGAGCCACTTTGGCTCTGGCTCCTTGAACTGATGAAGTCCTTTGGATGAAGGACGAAACTGCCAGGAGTCCAGCAGATTCTTGAAGACACTTAGAGAGGTCAAAGGTCGAGAGCTTCAATTAATGGTCAAAACAGCTTCATTTGCCTGGATGGTGCAGCTCCATCCATCCATCCATCCATCCATCCATCCATCCATCATGGCCAGAGCCGCTAGCTTTCCAGCGTTCCTCCGCCTGCACCAGCTGAGTGAAGCGAGCGTGCACGGAAAGACTCACTGTTGCAGTTCTTTGAAATTTAAAATCGTCAGTCAAACGTTGTGTTATATGAAAAAACCCCAACTCTTTAAGTCACTTGGGCGTACAAGTCGCAGGACAAATCTGCTGAAAACTGCGACTTATACGCTGGAAAATACGGTAAATGACAGTATGTCAAACAAAGCTCTTGGCCCTCAGAGTGTGGGTTAGGATCAGTCTCAACAACTGCTCAACATCTGTAAAACTGACTTATACAAGTACAAGTACACAGAAATGTGCATATTTCTGTGTTTAGGTCATTTGGCTGTGGCGGCCATCTTGGATTTAGTTAACTCCTGTAGTTAATCGGTTTTAAATGTAAACATTAATTTTTACAAGTTTCATTAAAATATGTTCTGTGGTTCATGACTAAGAAAAACATAAAAAATATTTAAACACTTTGCTTTGGTCTTCAGGTGGCGGCAGAGAAAAGACCCTGAACGTGTCGCGGTGCACTGCGATAAAATGTGTCTGAATTCTGTGAATACTTCCTGTTTGGTTGTAAGAGCGCGGGAAACATCATCGCTGCGCCCACACGTAGCTGAAGGAGAATAAACAGAAACATCTCCAGGCCCATCAAAGGTTCTGCTCATGAAACAGGTCTTGCTCTTGTGTCACGGTTTGAGTTTTTCCTCTTCCCTGTGTTTCCTGGTTTGTTTCAGTTCGTCTGCTCCGACTGGAGCTGACCGATCCTCGGAGTTCTTCGTTCAGATGCTCCTCTGTTTCATTGCTCATCATCATCTTTGGGCTTTTAAAAGAAAAGATGATGCAAGCAGCTTGTAAGCTTGCCCTTGTGTGTCCATGTTTTGAAATGATCTTAAAATGACCGTTTCAAAGAGTGAAGGATATTAAGAAGCAGCCAGTTCTGAAACGTGAATAAGATCAGGAACTAACGGGAGAGCAGTTAAATTAAAAATGTGACGGGAATGGGGAAAAACAAACAAGAACTGATTAAAACTGAAAAAAGAGAGGCCTTTCTGCCTGCTTGTTTCAGCCCCTCAGGGCCAGACGAGCAGTCAGCCATCATCAGTCATTCAAATCACCAGCAGTCTGCCCCCCCCCCCATGCCTCCATCAGACCCCGTCCTCTGACCGGTGGAGAACGATCACCTCCAGTCAGATTGTCTCAGATGTTTCCAACTGTAACTGTGTGATGCAGTTTGTCCATACTACGTTTAATAAAGACACTTTAACAAACTGTCAAAAACGTACATTTACCTGATAAAGTACCGGACAGTTCTTGCTTCAACGTGTAAATAGTTTTTGAAAAGTGTTTGAATGACCGAGTTATTAGAGAATCCTCATGTTAAAGTGGCACCAGCAGCTGATTTCCTGCAGTCTGTCCACAGCTCTGTGAACATGTCAAAGGTTTTATTGTTATTTGACTCCGGAGCTCCTCGCAGCTCAACAATAAAAGTTAAAATATGTGTAAGATCAAATCCACCAGGACTGAAAGAAATCAGATTACATCTAAACTGAGGATTACTTCAGAACGTTTTCAGCGTCCTCGGTGTCCAACACACGACGTTACCTCCAGTCACGATGAATGACTTTCATCCAGAACCGTTCAGAGAGCTCCTGCAGGGAGGAGGTGCAGTCCAGCTGGAAGATGTTCTGCTGGGGCTCGACTCTGGCAGAGGGCTTGAGCTGGGGGGGACAAGGATGGAGGGGGGGTGGATACAACGGAGCAACAGGGGAGAGATATTCAGCTCCAACCATCTGCCGACTCCGACTCTGCCAACACAAACTGCAACACGCTCGAGAGGAGTTCACATCCTGAACACATGAAAACTGAAGAAAGTTTAAATCACACGTTCATTCTCTATGTTTCCCTCCTGACGATCCAGACCTTTTGTTGGTGATGGTCCTGAGCAGAGGTTCTGATGTTCCACA
>NC_056503.1:49801992-49803344 GCF_014905685.2 Nematolebias whitei
TGTAAAGCTGCAGCTCTGGATGTTGTCTGTAAAGCTGCAGCTCTGGATGTTGTCTGTAAAGCTGCAGCTCTGGTTGTTGTCTGTAAAGCTGCAGCTCTGGATGTTGTCTGTAAAGCTGCAGCTCAGCTGCTCCACAATTCATCGAAACTAAACTCAGAATGGCAATGATCATGCTCAATAATCCAGGTAATAACCCAACAAAGTTCAGTCAGGTCATCTGGACGGTTTCTTTTTCTTTTTGCTGAGACATTTCGTTCTTCATCCACAGGACTTCTTCAATCAAAGGAGCCACAATACAAACTGAGTCATACAAACAGCACACTCCCATAGTGGGGGAAAAAAACAGTTTACTGAACTGAACGCAGAACGGTTTGAAACAGATCTGAGGTCACTTTACAACGTAAACAAGATTAAAATTGTTTCAACTTTTCTGACAGGTAGGCCTGTCACGATAACAAATTTTGCTGGGCGATCAATCGTCTCAGAAATCATTGCGATAAACGATAAAATTGTTTGAAATTTAACAATAATTAGTAATTATTGTCAAATTTAAGAAGAAATGTTGGTTAATTTGTTTTGAGTGTAATACGTTTTTTAACCACTGGCTGGCATTTTAAGACTGAACTGAAGGATGGATAGTGAGGGAGTGAGCAGCGTGTCTCTAAGAAAATGTGAGGGAGGCCCCTTGACGTGACATGGGCTGTCTCTCTTCAGTTCTCAAAATGGCGGATGCTCGGTGTGGTTTGAGCTCTTCAGCATTTTTCTCACAAAGCTTTTAATAAAAAATCAGTAAACAAGTTCTCGGCTTCTTGTTGCAGAGAAAAACAACTTTTTACACGAAGGCACGAGTTTCAACCGTGAACTTCGGAGCTTCGACAAGACTGAGGTTTTTCCCCCCCCGAGGTCGGCCTGTTAGATTAGCTCGTAGCTTAGCTTCTCAGCTTAGCTGCTTTTAACGATCCAATATTGTGATTTTGGACGATTAAATGTATTTTAAAGAGAAAAGAGAAAGGGAGGGGTCAGTGAAGAACCGGAGTTGAACCTTTTCTCATCCAGTGTCTTCAGTAGAAAGAGAGAGACACGATAAAGCCGATAAATGAAAATGAGGTGGACAATTTTCATTTATCGTGCGATTAATTGATTTATAGTTTATCGCGACACGTCTACTGACTGGATCAAACTCAAGCAACAAGTTGTCTGTGAGCTGCAGCCCAGTGACACGCTGCATTTATGAATTATTATTTATTTATTTATACTGGATTTATTGTTTGTTTCACTCATTCTGCCCATTTTCCTGTTTTTTTTTGTGGAACATCAGAACCTCTGCTCAGGACCATCACCAACAAAAGGTC
>NC_056503.1:49803444-49809336 GCF_014905685.2 Nematolebias whitei
ACTGATGAAGTCCTTTGGATGAAGGATGAAACGTCTCAACAAAAAAATAAACTGTCCTGATAGCCTGACTGAACTTTGTTGGATTTTCTTTTATTGAGCATGAACTTTGACCCTTTAGACAAAGTTACATCACGTCGTGTGCACGTGAAGTCTAAATCACGTGCAGGGGTCAAGATCTTTAGAGGGATTCCCAGGAAATCTATTTTTAATAAAAAGATCATTCGTGATCAGGAACTGAGCTGTGAAGCCACAAAACAATGACGGCCGACACGACGAGTGCTTTAAGCAAATTAACATTTCTGTACGAAAAATACTCAGAACACAAGTACAACGAAAATATTGAAAGAATTCCTGCAGAAATAAATGAACTGACGTGTTAAAATCTAATTCATGATCAACAGCGAGCCATTTTAAAACACGTCGGCAACGAAACATCAAGAACAATGAGGTGAACGTGTTCCTCTGAAGTGGAGCAGAAGAAGCCGTCAGATGTTGTGTGACCTTCTCCAGCCTGAGGAGCATCAGCAACTCTTCTTCTGAGCTCCTCAGAAACCTCCTGTGTTCCTGCCATGATCCACCAACATGTTGTGAAGATCAGACGTTGGTAGATCCTGTTCTTCAGATCAAACAGGGTGATCACTCACACCTGATCATCATCCACTGATTGAAAACACCTGACTCTAATTTCACCTTCAGAGTAACTGATAATCCCAGAGGTTCACATAATCTGTAATATTGGATCATTGTCCTCAATAAATAAAAGACCAAGTTTAATATTTAGTCTCTTTTGATGAACTGGGTTCTCTTGATCTACTTTTAGGACTTGAGTGAAAATCTGATGATGTTTTAGGTGAAACTGATGCAGAAATATAGAAAATTATAAAGAATTTACAAACTTTCAATAGTACTGGTACTTCCTGAAGAAGTTCTTGGTGTACCACAAGTCACTGCATCATTGAAACATTTGTTTGACGTGTCCATCAGCTCACAGAGTAAAAATGTCCCAGCAGAGACGGAGGATGCGTAAAAACATACAATCCTGACGTTCAGCAAGAGGAAGCAGAAGTTATTAAAATATGTTGAATAAAAATAAAAGCATTAACACGATGTTTAACCTGACGGAGTGAACTCCTTTTGGCGAGAACGAAATGAAAAGTTCTTTCAGACGTTGTTTCCAGAGCGAGGAGCCCTGATGGAGCGACGCCTCGTGTTTGCTCTCAGTCGTAAACATCGAGCGGCGACGCTCGGACGAGTCGCATTATCATGAGAATGAGGCGTCTGCGTCGCCGCAGGAACACGTGGGCCACAACAACAACACCTGAAATAATAATAATCAGAGCAATAACAAGAACGTCTGCTTCAGTGTGGGGACGAATTAAACATGGACTCTGTTATTAGCAGAAAATAATAAATATGAACGTGTCGGCCGCTTCCCTTACCCTCACGCTCTTTTTTAATTCAGCTGCAAAATGCACTAATTAAATTCATCCAATTAAGTTGGTGAGCAGATATGAATTTTTTAACATTTATTTATTCACCTTTTATTCAGATGCTGAAAAGTATTAATATTATTTTTAATTTCTCTGCAGTCTGAATAATTAAAAAAAAGCAATTACTCAAACTGAATCAGACTTAAAATCCATAATCTGGGGAAAGAAACAAGTAGAGATGTGTTAAACTCACACCACCATGCACGTTAAAGTTTCAAACGTTCAATGCACGTGACTCTCAGCTACTACCACACCACTTCTGTTTGCTAACATCAGTTAAATGTGCTTATTTTGCATCAAGCCGACTCCAGATGTTAATCCTCTAATAACTACTTTATGACTGTTGTACACTTTGTGCAGAAGTTAAAAAGATATTTTGCTAACAAACTGTCAGGGAAGGTTGATCTAAATGTATGGATGTGTTTTAATGGGTGAGAACGTTATCTGCCCATGAACCACGTGTTTGAGAGAGTTCTTTTCTCTCTCAGAGAGCTGGACGAGGAGCTGATCTGATCCTGCATGTGCAGCTGGGGGGCCGAGGTCATCGGTGTCTGCCTGCGAGAGCTGATAAGGTTATAGAAACAATTCTTGCACGCTGCTCGTACATTCTCATGACTGGGCTCCATGATGTAGAACTTCTGAACATCTGTGCAACATGTGGTGACAGTCTGCCCTTGCAGTAAAACCTGTTAAGAATCTTCTCGTGTCCTCGAGTGCGACTTCTTCGAGTCAGTGCGATGAACGGAGGAGATTTTTATCCAACACAAACACATGCACGTTTGTCTGCACGGAAGCTGCAGGTTTCTAGTTAAAGCCTCACCACTATTTAAATATTCCGTCTCCTAAACTCACATATAAAACTGTATCCTGCAAACACATAACTTGTAAAGTGGAAAATCCCTGCACTGTTTTCATGTTCTGTGCAAAAGTTTTAAACCACCTGTGATTTATATTAACACGTTTTTCATATCAAGACTTTCATTTACGATGAATAATTTATAATCCTGTATCACATAAAATAAAACAACCGTGGGGTTGGTTTTCTGTGGGACTGTGCACGGCACACTGCACACCCTGCCTCCAATAAACCGTTATTTAAAAGAATCAACATAAGTTTTACATTTTGCTTCAGCTGATCATGAGAACGTCTACAGTGTTAAAGTTCTGCAGGGATCCATACGCTGCCGGAACACCAGCTAACTCTGAAAGGAATCAAATCCTCTTTAGAATAAATGTCTCTCTGTAGCCACGGACTGCACAAGTCTCAGGACTCGGCGCTGGTCGGAGCGCACAGCGAATGGAAGTAACGAGAAAAATAAATTAGCCCTTGGAGGAGAGGTTCGGGTGCTCTCATCAACATTCACACAACACGCTGCACTTATTAATTTACTGCAGCAACAAGGTGGACTGTTACTGAGCAGGAGCCTCGGGGTTACTTTCAGATCTTCTGCTGTCTCCTATATGTTTTCTCTGTGTGTGTGTGTTGTTCACCTGACTTCAGAAACCTGTTTCAGATGGTTAAATCCAAATGTTTAACTCATTTTCATTCATCGGCTTTATCGTTTCTTCGTGTCTCTCTTTCTACTGAAGACACTGGATGATAAAAGGCTCCGGTTCTTCTCTGACCCCTCCCTTTCTCTTTTTCTTTAAAATCAATTTTAATCGTCCAAAAATCACATTTTTTGATCGTTAAAAGCAGCTAAGCTGAGAAGCTAAGCTACGAGCTAAGCTAACAGGCTGACCTCGGGGAAAAAACCGAAGCTCCAACATTCACGGTTGAAACTCGTGCCTTCGTGTAAAAAGTTGTTTTTCTCTGCAAAAAGAAGCTGAGAACTTATTTACTGATTTTTATTAAAAGCTTTGTGTGAAAAATGCTAAAGAGCTCAAACCACACCGAGCGTCCGCCATTTTGAGAACCAAAGAGAGACAGCCCATGTTACGTCAAGGGGCCTCCCTCCCATTTTTCTTAGAGACACGCTGCTCACTCCCTCTCTATCCATACTTTGGTTCAAAAAGTCTTATACAGACATCCAGTGGACAAAAAAGATACTACACACAAAAAATAACCAACATTTCTTCATAAATTTGACCATATTTACTAATTATTGACAAATTTCAAACAATATCATCGTTTATCGCAATAAATTCTGAGACAATTAATCGCCCAGCAAAATTTGTTATCGTGACAGGCCTAATAATAAAACAAAGAGTTTGTATAACCTTTGACCTTGATGTTTGACCTTGACCATGAAGCTGGGACGATGAAGCAAATGTATTTCAAGTTTTATTAAATAATCTTGAGCAGATGAGACGTTATGTTCTGGATAACAGAAGGGTTATTTTCATCCAGATGTGTGGAGATGACGGCACAAACCCTCCACCTTCAGCGGGCGTGTAAAAATGTTCAAACCATCACAAATCAAATCTTGATCTCTCCCCTCCCCCTGCGCTTTGCTCTTCTTAATGTTGATGGGAAATATTTAGCAGCTTTGTTTCATCCTGGTGAAACTATAATCTGTTAAAGTAAACCACCTGGCTGCTCTCCTTTAAAATTTCCCAGCATGCCAAGGGTACACTGGATGCAGGAAGACATCATTTCACTGCAATTTCCTCTGCTGCTCGAGTCCAGATGGAGGCAGAGCCCAAATCAAATAGCAACAATCCCCTGGGTGAGGAGAGGCCCTGGCACTGATTCCATGCAGTTCTGTCAATAAAACAGGAAGCAGGAAAAGACGTCTGCTCACCAAGCGGAGGAATATGAAGTAGTTTTAAAAATCTGAAGCTGGACTTAGAACACCAACAAACACATATCAGTAAACAGCAGAGCCACAACATAAACTTTAAATCAACATATTTCCACAAAGACGTGGCCAGAGGACACACGAACGAGAGGAGAGATAAAAGAAAATGAGACGCAGAAAAGAATTGAATCAAACTCAGACAGACAGACCAGAGGGGCTGGAGAGGGACACGAACAGGAGGGAGAACAACACCAAGGTCAACCTCCACCCAGTCCCATATTTATGGGCCAGGCAGCAAAGACGACCACAATGAAACTGAGAGCTTCATTTCAGAAAATACACACAGGAATGTGTTCGAGGGCAGAGAGGAAGGAGATAAAAACGTGACAAAACGTACAAAACAGGGAAGAGAAAAGAACAAGGACTTCTTTTATGTTTCATGATCAGCAGCTGAATTCAAGTTCAAAACTTTTTTTAATAAGACGACACAAACGGGAAACACGAAACAGGGATTGATGCTCTAAATAAAGACTTTTCTCTGAGCTAAAAATGATTTTATACAACATGTACCTGGCATGTGCATGTCTGATAAATACATAGGCGTCGCAACAATTATATGTGAAGGAGACGCCCCCCCCCCAAGTTATGTAAAGGTCATGGATGTTTTCACTTCCTGATGTTAATTTGATATAGAACCATGTGTGTGAAGTCCAGAGAGTTTCTGTCTACTCAGAGAGGAGCCTGATAAACTCTGACGCCTTCAACTGTGCGCTCGTATCTTGACCTCGTCTCCGTCTGATAACGAGTGTTTACGAACTCGTTGTCCGCGGGCGCACCTTGTGATCAGTAACATCTTGTATGTTTTCAATGCTGCACCCCCTTGCAAGAATTAAACTTGAGTTGAAAAGATATTCTCACATTTCTGTGTGTGGCTTATTTGATTAATGAGTTGATGATAAGATAATTAAATTAACCCCCCCCCCCCCCCCACACACACACACACACTACAAACGTTTGACGCCAGTGGATAAATACCTGATCAGTGCTACCAGGTAAGCAAACTGTTACAAACTGGGTCCTCCCAATGAACCAAAGATGGCACGTTAAATTAGTTGAAGTTAAAATGGTACAGAAACTATTTATCCATGTTTAAAAGTTTTTACTTCCTCCACAAGCTCTACGACTTCAACAAATCCTTTCCTCTTGTTGGTTCCTAATTACAATCACAAATCAATACAACAACAAAACCTTAAAATAAAAAAAAACCCTGTTCACTCCACACCTGAGCAGATAATTAAAGCTGTCGGAAATCAGAAAGAGCAAGTCTTAGATTTGTGCAGGAGAGAAGTTGCAGGCCTCGGTCAGTCCGATCGTTACACGTCAACATTCCTGCTCCTGGATCGCATTGATGAGTGGACAGGAATAAATAAAAAAAGAACCAAGTACTAGTACTGATAATAAAAAGTGTCTATCCTTGAGTTAAAACTCAAAGAAGAGAATTGTGAAGCTGCTAAAACACAACAAAATGTAAATATTTCCATTGACTGGTTAAAAAAACTCCACTTCTTCTGTTTATTATTATTATTATTATTTTAAATGAATCTAGATTTCCTCATCAGCCTTCACATGAGGTGGAAGTCCAGGATCAGGCACTGAATGAG
>NC_056503.1:49809436-49810526 GCF_014905685.2 Nematolebias whitei
TTTACCAGCATGTTCTTGGTTTTACCAACATGTTCTTGGTTTTACCAACATGTTCTTGGTTTTACCAACATGTTCTTGGTTTTACCAACATGTTCTTGATTTTACCAGCATGTTCTTGGTTTTACCAACATGTTCTTGGTTTTACCAGCATGTTCTTGGTTTTACCAACATGTTCTTGGTTTTACCAACATGTTCTTGGTTTTACCAACATGTTCTTGGTTTCACCAACACGTTCTTGGTTTCTTTGGCAACGTGTTAACAAAAGATTTTTACTACAATGCCTGCTTCAAAAACTATTTTTGTTCCGTGCTGAAACTTCTGGATTGAACACAAATCGTGACTGAGAGCTTCAATTACAGCAGAGATTTGGGTTCAGGTCAAAAATAACAATAATTACAATAATTTAGATGTTTTATTATACTACTAATTGTTATACTATTAATTATAGAGGAGTGGTGGTGAAAGAAGGAAAAAACTATAAAAAAATTATACTATTAATTATTATATTATTAAGTATTAATATTATACTATTATTTATGAATTATTTGACTATTAATTATTCTTTTACTTATTAGTAATTATATTATTAATTATACTATAAATTATTAATATTAAACTATTAATAATATACTATTAATTATTAATATTATACTATTATTTATTATACTTTTAGTTATTAATAAAGCTTCAGTCAGACTTGGAAGGAGCCGTTGCAGAACTTTGATTTTTGTTTTTCACCTGAGAGACGCGTGGCATGAAAAGCTGACAACGACCGGCCAAGTGATCCTGGTATGACCTTTGACCTTTAACCTGCCAACTTGTTAAGCTCATTTATCTGAGCATTGCATGGTCTGACCTTTGGGGTAAATTTACTGAGACATCCACTTTTGGGAGCATCAGCATTTTGTCTCAATTCTTTCCCATTGGGATTTTTCTCTCTGCAGAATGATGGAAACGACCTTTGACCCCAGGTTAATGGGCAGCGACAGCTGTCTCTCTAAGGTTATTGCTAATGTCTTTCCACTTCGGCAGCGTGTTAACTCGCTCCAGAGCAGCAGACTGACATAAGTTTTTCAATCAGACGTGTTGC